>NW_027492467.1:0-499346 GCF_021521415.1 Bidens hawaiensis
AGTAAAGTAACCGTAAGACGAGCGCGGGTACAGTGTTAAGGCAAAACCCTTCACATACCTAGCGCTCCGCAGGGAATTGAAACCAAGAAGGATCTTCTGGCAATGCTTGCGGAAACGGAAATAACATCCCCGCATAGCGGGAACGTCGAGAACTACATTGTTTGAGGCTCCAGGATGGAATTGGTGGTTTTAACATAATTGATCACTATGTTCAAAACTACCAAAACCTCAGGGAGAATCCACACAAGTGGGACTCAACGCTCCTGACTGCGAGGAGGTTACAGCCTACCCGCATCATACCCAAAGATCAAGCAGGAAACTCGGGAATTTCTGCAAGTGACAAGGACTTCGCGGGAAGAATCCCCATGGAAAACCTTAAAAAAACCCTTTTCAAAACCCTTTGCTTAAGTCCAAAAGTTCACCTCACTTTATTAAACACTCATGAGAAGAACATTGGACTGGGGGGGACTTGAAGAGGTAGGTCCCAGCAGAGCCCAGTTGGACCCGCAAGACTCACCTGGAAGAGGGACGTCTGCGCAGAAACCAACTGGATCCGCAGGACCCACCATGCTCAGAGACGTGACGTCCTTACGCGCAGTACGCAAGCTGTTCCCGCAGGAAATGCCTCCCAATGGTGAAGGACTCCGCCTGTCCCCGCAGCTTCGGATACAAGCCATCAGGGAAGGCCACCCGCGCAGCAAGGCTACACGCACAAGGCACTTAGCTCTCAATCACTCAGTGTCACCTGAAGGAATGAGCAAAGCCGGGAACAATCCCGCACAAGGACGGGAGGGGGAATACTCCCGCCCAAATAAGCCAGTCCGTACGATACGGGAAGATCTTCTGTACTGTACCTGACGAGGTATGGGCAAAAGATCTGACTAAAGATACGACAGCTTATTGACAACAGTATGGCGAGCAGCATGCTCCTATACTGTATGTCACTATTAGCCGCTGCCTACTCACCAACTACTGCCATACCACGTGCATAGCCGGCAGTTGGTGGAAAAGGAATAGTACACAGCAGGCCTGGTCACTATCAGCCGCTGCCTACCCACCAACTACCAGCAGGGCACGTGCGTAGGCCACTGTTGGTGGAACAGGAATACTGTTGCAGCCGGCCACACCTCCTTGGAAACCTACCTTCGGCTATAAATACCACAAAGGTATGATCATCTTATCTCAACACATTACCATCATATCTCATCATATTATACCTGATATCTGCTCTAGCAATCTCTTAATATACATTTATATTTAAAGAGCAATCTAGTCTGATTCTCACGCCGGAGGGTGGTCACAAGGAGGAACCCCCCCCTTCTCAGTGACGAGCTCACGGTGTCTGTTTTGCAGGTTATCAGAAGAACCATCTTCCCTGGGTCTAACCCCTCGTGGGAAACAACTATCTAACCCCCAGGTTACTCGTAATCTGCCGGGGTCCGGTTAGTGTTTCTTCAGTTACCTCTTTCTACATAAGTGGCCTTGAATTTTTCACTCAATCATATATGCCAGTTTATTATTTCATTGAATTCATTTTGTTGGATAGTGTTTAAAGAACACTATTGATGATTTAAATAATTAAAATTTCATGTCGTCTAAAATATATTCTATTTCGCTTTATCCGTGTATTACAGGATGTAGTCGATAGAAAAATATATCTTGTAATGATTACAGACATGGGGTTTTAAATGTTTGTCATGTCAGGTAATAAATCAAAACATAATGAGAAAGTAAATTATTAACATCAATAACCAGTTGTAATTAACTTTTTACTTCATTTTGTTCTAAATATTTCCTTTCTTGAATTTACAATAATGACCAAATGTGCTCTTTAAAGTGTCTTGACATGCTATTGAGCTACTTATAAATTTTGAATTGATAAATACATATACTAGTTAACTGGACCACGATAAACCTAACACCAAGTTGCGATAGGCAAATCTTCGACATATTTAGAATATATAAAGTGAGAAGTTTTAAACTTTTTTTTTCCTTACTACTTTTAATCACATTAGTAACTAATAACTGCTAACTATATTGTAAGTTATAAATGTTTAGTATAAATCATGAAGAGGGATTCTACCTACCCAAAGTTGGCATCAACAAGTGTAAAGCCACGTCACCGGTGCCTCACATTTGGACTTGGATTTACTCATAAACGTAGTTCTAAATATCAGAGTTAATTAAAACATTCGCAGAATATTAAAACATTCAAACCATTATATTACATAACCATCCCTTCATGCCTTAATGGGCATTCAGATTATTTAAACATAAAACATTGTCTTTAAAATGACATAACATTTCTTGAGATGCCAGCTCCTTCAAGATCATGCCATGTGCTTCCCCTCATGCAAGCTGCCTCATTCTACTCACCTGCGTGCATACTAAAAGTCAGCTGCGCTGAGTGAGTTCTAGTTAATCATACATCATACAATCTGTTCTCATACTTGCACACGTGCCCGAAGGGGTGTACATTAATTATACTTACTCTTCATATATAACTGTCCATCATATTTAAAGAGTCTTCCGCCCTATAACCTCACAGATATTATAATGGTCTGGTCCCTAACATCACAGATATTATAAAGGGTCTGGTCCCCGACATCATAGATATTATTAGGGTCTGGTCCCTATCATCACAGATATTGTTAGGGTCTGTTCCCTACCATCACAGATATTATTAGGGTCTGGTCCCTTTGTTTCGTGCAACTCTTCCGTACTTGTTCTTACATACTTTCCTTGACAATACGTGCAATCTCCGAAGAGCGTTCACATATCATACATACATTATGCATACACCATATATACTCATACATACATCTTATCTTACATCCTACATATCAATCATATCTCTAACTACCACCTGACTGTACATGTAATATCCGAAGATCGTTCACGCACCGTCAAGCAATCATTATACATAAATCATGCAAGGCATACACTTACCACTTACGGTAAGTGTATTAACTATCACATCGAGTATGCACACAGCCTCGAAAACATAACAAGGAAGTGGGGCTAGAAACTTACCTGAATACGGTTACGTTCAACGTTAATAGTTATTCCCTTCTTGAGTTGTGCACGACTAACTGTATAATATGTACATGTATCAATTAACTATTGCTACTCACATCGTATTCTATCTTTATATAACCCTCAATGAACGGGGCAGCGCCCCTGGAAGCGGAATTCTAGGGGCGGAAGCCCCTAGCGGGGTCCAAGGGGCATAGCCCCTGGCTGGGGATAAGCAGTCAGGTCAGCTTGGAAAAATTTTATTTTCATTAACTGTCTTAACACATTTTTCATTAACATTTTAAGTTAATTTCTAAGTTGGGCTTATTCGCTAAGCCTAAATTAATGAGCCAGTATGCTTTATATTAGCTATGGGCTTAGCCCAACTGTCCACTGTGGCACCAGGCCTAATTGTTCACTATTTGGGCTCAGGACCAAGCCAAACTGGGTGGCCGAGAACCTCCAGCAGAGAATCCTGTTCCTGGCCGAGAACCCGTTCTGACCGAGAACTCGGGTTTTGACCGAGAACCCATTCTGGCCTAAAACTCCTTGCAACCGAGATCTCGGGTTGTCCGAGAACTCCATAAGGTGGCCGAGAACACCCAGTTCAACTCATTCTTCTATCTTAAGATTCTGCCTTGCCCAGATTACTTGTTTCATGGTCCAAATCATGAACTTTAACCCTTTATCATCATCATTCATACCCGATTAAACCCGTTACTATCATGGCTTCAAGATCTATCCCGTTTTAGGCATAAAGCTTGGACCGTTATAGGTTTAAAACGTTCTAGGCTAGATCTAGGGTTCATCTTTGAGCTGTATACTATCATTAGACCATTAGGTTCCTTTTAATCTCCAAGTTTGCATTTTTATGATGTATCTAGACCCGATCTACTCTAGGGTTAAGTTTCATGGAAAAACGTTCATAAAAATGTGACCTTTAAGCTTAAAACGTACCTTTATAATTCTCTCTGAACCGTGTTTAGCTTGGTATGCGATCTAGGACTTGTTAGCTTGCTTGTATGATCGAAGATTCAATATTACAAAGCTTGGTTTTGGGTTCGGATGGTGGCCGGCGGCCAAGGGAGGGGTATTATGCTTAAGTGTGTTTTTAAGGTGTAGAGAGAATAATATGGATGGAAATGGAAAGATTTAGGGTTTAAGGGGTATTTATACTCCCTTAAGCCCATGGACCTAAAGCCCATCTTCCCTTTTTGGTCCATGATTACTTCATTTAATTAGCCTACTTATCTTTTCCCTTTTACCATTTTACTATTTACTTATTAACTCAAGTAACTTTTCCGTCATAACGAGTCATTATACAATATTATTTATTATTCGAAATTTTGGGATGTTACAAGTCTTCCCTCCTTAAAGAGGTTTCGTTCCCGAAACCTAACTATTACTTAAACAGACTAGGGTAAAACTGGTGCATCTCTTACTCGACTTCCCAAGTAGCATCCGACCCCTTGCGATGCTTCCATATCACTTTCACCAATGGTATAACTCTATGACGAAGCTGCTTTTCCTTGCGATCAACAATCCCTATGGGTTGCTCAATATAGTTCAATTGCTCATCTACCTCGATGTCCATCAATGGCATGTGAGACGTGTTATCAGCTAGACATTTCCTCAAGTGAGAAAAATGGAAGGTTGAATGAATTCCTTCTAACTCATTAGGTAAATCCAGCTTATAAGCCACCTCATCCACGCGATCTATAATCTTAAACGGTCCAATATACCTCGGACTCAACTTTCCCCTCTTCCTGAAACAAATGATTCCTTTCCAAGGCGAGACCTTGAGCATCACATTGTCACCAACGTTAAACTCGATCGGGCGTCGCCGCTTATCATCACATGACTTTTGCTTGTCTTGAGCGGCTTTCATTCTAGCCTTAATCTGATCGAACTTTGAGGACGTTTCTTGAACAAATTCTAGGCTTCCCATTTCCTTCTGACCAATCTCTCCCCAACACACGGGAGTTCTACATCGTCTACCATAGAGCATCTCAAACGGTGGCATACCAATACTTGAATGGTAGCTGTTGTTATAGGAGAACTCTGCTAGGTGCAGATGATCATCCCAACTTCCACCAAAGTCTAAAACACAAGAACGTAGCATATCCTCAAGGGTTTGGATCGTCCTCTCGGACTGTCCATCGGTTTGAGGATGATACGGCGTACTAATGTTCAACCTCATTCCTATAGCTTCATCGAATTTCTTCCAGAACCTTGAAGTGAATCGAGTATCTGTATCAGACACAATCAAAAGTGGCACTCCATGCTTGGTTACAACCTCTTTATTGAACAAGCTTGCCAATGTTTCTGACAAGATAGCCTCTCGTATGGGCAGAAAGTGAGCACTCTTGGTCAAACGGTCCACAATCACCCAGATGGTATCATGATGCTTAGCTGTACGAGGTAGCTTAGTTATGAAATCCATGGTGATGCGTTCCCACTTCCATTCAGGTATCTCCAAAGGTTGCATCTTCCAATAAGGCTTCTGATGTTCAGCCTTGACTTGTAAACAAGTTAAGAACTTACTAACATAATCTACTACATCATTCTTCATTCCTGGGCACCAGTAGTCTCTCTTCAAATCTTGATACATCTTTGTAGCTCCTGGATGAATCGAATATCTTGACTTATGAGCTTCATCTAAGATTCGACCTCTGAGATCTCCATGGCGTGGGATCCACATACGGTCAAACCTAGTCTTAACACAATGAGTGTTTTCCATTAGCTCATCTTGTTGTCCGTAAACTCTTTCTTTCTTTACTAACTTCTCGTCTACTAGCACCTCTGACTGCACT
Source organism: Bidens hawaiensis (assembly GCF_021521415.1). Lineage (NCBI taxonomy): Eukaryota > Viridiplantae > Streptophyta > Magnoliopsida > Asterales > Asteraceae > Bidens > Bidens hawaiensis. The sequence continues at coordinate 5,829 of NW_027492467.1, forward strand.
TTGATGATTTCTTCGAAAAGGCTTGAGTTCGTGATGTTTGAAATGCTATGTTTTATGTTATGTTTTTGAAAGTCACGTTATGGATGTTGTAATGAATGGTTGACTTTTATATTATTCCGCGAAATTTTTTATTAACTCTGATATTTAGAACCGCGTTTATGAGTAAATCCAACACTAAAGTAGGTGTACCGGTAACGGGGCCTTACAAGTTAATTATGAACTCAAGCTTATTTGAAGAAATCATCAAGGTGCAGTCTGAAGTGCTGGTAGATGAAGGGCTAGTAAAGAAAGAAGGAATTTTTGGTCAGCAAGACGAGTTGATGGAAAACACGCATGGTGTTAAGACTAGGTTTGACCGCATGTGGATTCCACGCCATGGAGATCTCAGATGTCGAATCATAGATGAAGCTCATAAGTCAAGATATTCGATTCATCCAGGAGCCACAAAGATGTACCAAGATTTGAACAGAGACTATTGGTGGCCAGGAATGAAGAATGATGTGGTAGATTATGTCAGTAGGTGCTTAACTTGTTTACAAGTCAAGGCATAGCATCAGAAGCCTTATGGGAAGATGCAACCTTTAAAGATACCAAAATGGAAATGGGAACACATCACCATGGATTTCATAACTAAGCTACCTCGTACAACTAAGCATCATGATACAAGCTGGGTGGTTGTGGACCGTTTGACCAAGAGTGCTCACTTTACTGCTTATACGAGAGGCTATCTCGTCAGAGACGTTAGCAAGCTTGTTCATTAAAGAGGTTGTATCTAAGCATGGAGTGCCATTATCGATCGTGTCTGATAGAGATACTCGTTTTACTTCGAGGTTTTGGAAGAAGTTCCATGAAGCTATGGGAACGATATTGAACATTAGTACGGCGTATCATCCTCAAACAGATGGACAGTCTGAAAGGACGATCCAAACCCTTGAGGATATGCTACGTTCTTGTGTTTTAGACTTTGGTGGAAGTTGGGATGATCATCTACATCTGGCAGAATTCTCTTATAACAACATCTACCATTCAAGTATTGGTATGCCACCATTCGAGATTTTATATGGAAGACGCTGCAGGACTCCAGTATGCTGGGGAGAGATTGGTCAGAAGGAGATGGGAAGCCTAGAAGTTGTGCAAGAAACCTCCTCAAGGTTTGATCAGATCAAAGCAAGGATGAAATCTGCCAAGACAGACAGAAGTCGTACGCCGATAAGCGGCGACGACCGATTGAGTTTAAAGTTGGTGACAATGTGATGCTCAAGGTCTCGCCTTGGAAAGGAATTATTCGTTTTAGGAAGAGAGGAAAGTTGAGTCCGAGGTACATTGGACCGTTTAAGATTTTAGATCGTGTGGGTGAAATAGCTTATAAGCTGGATTTACCCGGTGAGTTAGAAGGAATTCATTCAACCTTCCATGTTTCTCATCGAAGGAAGTGTCTAGCTGATGGAACGTCTCACGTGCCATTGATGGACATTGAGGTTGATGAACAGCTGAACTACATTGAGCAACCGATAGGGATTGTTGATCGCAAAGAGAAGCAACTTCGTCACAAGGTCATACCCTTGGTGAAAGTGATATGGAAACATCGCAAGGGATCAGATGCTACTTGGGAAGCTGAGGATGAGATGCGCAAATTTTACCCAAATTTGTTTATGTAAAAGTTAGGTTTCGGGGACAAAACCTCTTTAAGGAGGGAAGACTTGTAACATCCTACTTTTGGTTATAATAATAAAATAAATTTCGTCTATTTTATAGTGGGTCGTTATCGGTTTAGATAACTAGAATATGAGTTGGGCTAGTGTTGGGTTAAATGGATATGGGTTATGGACTTGGGTATGACAGAAAGAAGGAAAGACCAGGGGCTAAGCCCATGATCCTTAAATATATAAACCTTAATACCCAATTTTCACTCATTTTCACATATTCCATACACCTCTCAAACACACACTTAAGCTCTCTCTCTCTCTCTCTCTAGCCTAAATATAAAAGAAGAAACGGATCCCGACCCAAGGTATGATAGTATTTTGTTGTATGAGCTTAAATCCGTTAGTTATGGTCACGAAATGACGAGCCGACACCGTTAAGCCGTTTAAGTCACGAGATCCGGGTGAAATCGGGTATAAACCGAACCTATGATGAGCTTAGGGGTCACCCTAGCTCAGATCTAGATCGAACAGGATGGAAAACGGCGAAAAATGAGTTAGAACTCTTTTTTCCGGCAAAAACCCGATTTTCTGGCAAAGGCGGGCACCAGAATAGTGGTACGAGGATAAGGAATGTCAGGGAATGTTCTGACATTCCCTGACCTAACCCTAGTTCGCTAAGGGTAATTAGTGAATTAGAAGTAATTCGCTAAGCTGATTCGTTTGTGGGAATGTAACGAATTAGCTTCAGTTCGTTAGGGGAAAAGATAGCGAATTACCCTTGATTCGCAATAGCTAAAAGATAAAGAATTAGTCCCAAATTTGTTATAGTCATTCGTTAAAGGAGATAACGAATTAGAAGGTCCAGTTCGCTACTTGGACCGGTTCGCTATGGACTGATTCGTTAAGAAGTCCAGTTCGTTAAAGGGGTCAATTCGCTATGAGAAGCAGTTCGTTATGATAACCCAATTCGCTAAGAATAGGTAACGAACTAGAAGATTACCAGAATTGCAGAAATGGTCCCTGGACTTAGAAAAGAATGATTTAAATACAAAGAAGCCCTTGGACTTTAAGTAGCAAATTATTTAATGATTCAAAATCCTAATGGAAAATGTGTTAAGACAGTTAATGGAAATAAAATTTTTCCAGGGGCTCTGCCCCTTGGACCCCGCTAGGGGCTGCCGCCCCTAGAACCCTGCTGCCAGGGGCGCTGCCCCCGAACCCCCGTTCGTTGAGGGTATTAATTAAACTAGAAAAACGGTATGTGTAGTGATAGTTTATTGATACGTATAATTATTATACAGTTAGTCGTGCACAACTCAAGAAGGGAATAACCGTAAACGGTGAACGCAACCGCATTGAGGTGAGTTTCTAGCCCCACTTCCTTGTTACGTTTTCGGGGCTGTGTGCATACTCGATGTGATAAACAATACAATTACCTTAGGTAGTAAGTGTATGCCTTGTATGATTTATGAACGATGATTGCTTGACAGTGCATGAATGATCTTCGGATATTGCATGTGCCGTCAAGTGTTAGTTAAATGTATGATTGATATGTATGATGTATGAATGACGTATGTATGAATATGTATGATGTATGAACAATGTATGTATGAAATGTTGATGGTACGTGAACGCTCTTCGGAGATTGCACATATTGTCAAGGAATGTATGTAAATGACAGGTATTTTATAGTAGCACGAATGTAGGGAACCGACCCTAATAATGTCGGCGAATGAAGGGAACCGACCCTAATAGTATCGGCGAAAGTAGGGAACCCACCCTAATAATATCGGCGAACGTAGGGAACCGACCCTAATAATATCGGCGAAGGTTATAGGGCGGAATGCTCTTTAAAAGGTATATGTATGAATGAAAGTATGTAAGTAATTACGAAAGAAAGAATGAAAGTACGTATGTAAGTAAGTGTGTAAGAAGATATGAAGGTATGTACCTCCGGGTGCATATGCTAGTATGTGAATGTATGGTATGTTGTATGATTAACTAGAACTCACTCAGCGTAGCTGACATTTAGTATGAACGCAGGCTAATCGACTGAGGCAGTTGGCTTGAGGAAGACACATGGCAGGATCCGAAGAGGCTGGCATCTGGAGATTGTGATGTTTGAAATGCTATGTTTTATGATATGTTTTTGAAAGACATGTTATAGATGTTGTAATGAATGGTTGACTTTTATATTATTCCGCGAAAGTTTTTATTAACTCTGATATTTAGAACCGCGTTTATGAGTAAATCCAACACTAAAGTAGGGCTACCGGTAACGGGGCCTTACAAGAGGTCAAAGTGAAGGGGTTGTTAATTCAAAAGATCTTTGGGCACTTTATTGCATGAAGAACAGCGTATCGTGCAACATCACGTTTTTATTCTGCAAGATGTTCACAACAAATGCAAACGCCAAAGGAAACACACCAATATTTGGCGGGCCATGGATCTATAACCTCTATGGTGCTTATGGTGTAGACAGAGAAGGTACCCAAAGCCCAGATTCGATTGCTCTCACCCTTGATTATTGTATTAGCATGCAGATGGTTTAGCGGATCAGTCAACACCCGGATGTGTGGAGATTCTGTGATAAGTATAATCAGGTTTGGGACCCAGAAGACCCGCCAGAGTTGTTACTCCAGGATTTGCCCGAAAGGAGAGGATCACCCGCCAGACAGTACCTTCGTCACACCTACCATCAGCGAGGAGGCCCATCTTCATCAGGGGCCGGCCCGAGCTCGTCACCTGATAGCCGATATTCCTTCGAGGGCCTATAAGGCCTAATTGATCAGTTCCCATAAAGAACCACCGCCTCGTTTGACAGGATAACAGAGCAGATGGCTGCCTCCGATGTATAGCGGGCAGCCGAATATGCAGAAACGAGGCGAGAGATTGATCGTTTGGGCTATCGCATGGACAGGCAGTGGTGACTATTTGACCCAGACTCAGGTAAATGATGAGACACGGCGCTGGTAGGTTGGGCACGGACATGGTCATGGGTTGGTAGTACTTTCATGACATTACTATTATTATGTTTGAAGAATTTACTTTATGCTAGTTTGTTTGGTGGTTTGTTTGGTTACTTTTATGGCCATGCGTGCCAAGACATTATTAGTAGGTACTTATTTAGGCAATTCGTACAAGGGATGGATGATTCCATACCCACTTTTCAGCGAATTATGCTTGGTTGTTGTTTGCAGTTTTATATTATACAGGTGCAAAACAGGAAAACGGATGATAAACAGGGGACGCTCGGTCGAAATTTCGTTAGCCCGTAGGGAAGTATCTCTCCATTTTAACCCATCATACTTAATTAGAATTTTTATCTTTTCATGAATCTTTTCACATTGAGGAAAATGAGAGATTCAAGTGTGGGGAGGGGAATTACTTGACCAATTGCTTGCTCAAATAATCATAAAAATTCTCTAATCAAAAAAATTTTGGTAGCAAACAAAGATTATTTTTATAACAAAACCTAAAGAAGAATCCAAGAAATTTTTTTGCAAATAACCAACCACTAATCTATTATAACCAAAGAAAAGTGAAAAAGTAAAAAGAAGTTTTGTAATACTGAGAAGAAATTCAATATGGCGTTTATACCAAATCCCTTCGTTACTGTGAGATAAATCTCATGCCATATAAATATTTTTTTCGGAAGCTTTGAGTGAGTCATATGTCTCGTGTAACTCAGAACTTGTCACAACTAATCATTTCAAGACCGCACGAAGCGTTTTATAAAGAAGAAGGTAATGTTTTCACCTTTCCCTCAAACCATTCCCCAAATCACAAAACCCAAACTTTTACCACTTTATCAATCTCACCGGTAAAATACAACACTGGTCTTTTAGCGGGAGACCCTAAAGAACTGGAAATGCATTCTCAACTGACTCATGGTGTAAATTCGTTGTTCTTTATGGGGGTTTTCTTCAAATCCGGTCCTGTAATAACTCTCCATGAAGATCACTGCAAAGATAAACTTAAACAAAAAAGTATCACAGGTACCAGATGAAAATAGATTAAACTAAAACTACACTAATTAATATAACTAATATAATCTAAATATAAAAACGAAACTACAATTGGCAAGTCACCAAACTCGGGTCGTTCTCTAATCGCCTCAAACCGTGTCGGCGCCAAAAACTTGATGTGCGAATATATATATATATATATATATATATATATATATATATATATATATATATAACATGAATCACAACTAAGCTTTAAAAACCAAAGGACCTATCCTAGTTCACACAAACGGCAAGTATACCGGTCGCGTATAGCAAAGAAAAGGAAAGTCCGGATATCGAACTCAAAGACACGTGAGAACGGCTCAGATAATAGACCCTAATCCAGGTCCTACCCTGAAATATTTAATTGATTTTATTTTAATTTCTATTTTAAATAATTTAACTAACTTACTTAACTTAACGAAACTAAATGGAAAACTTAACGAGGTATTAACGAATATGGAGAAACGACTACCTAGGCAAGAATCCTATTGACAGTTCAACGGCTAACGGAATTTACTAATCACACGACACCAGGATCTTAAAATAATCAACTAAGGCTCATTAAAGTTCGCTAGATCACCTCTCGGTCTCACCAACTAACCCTCATAAATCTAAGAAGATTGAATAAATGCACTGGGAAAAAGATTACTAAGGTACCCTAATGACGCATCTCCTCTCGGACTCAACGACACAAAACCCATTTAAAATTGGTACTAGCAATTATAGGCATAAAGGGGTAACAATATCTAACTTGATCTAACACACTTATTTGCACGCAAAACTAAACCGGATAAGACCAAAACTCGTTCTCGCGCAATTCTAACCTAACCGAATAAATAAGCGACTCAAACCGACTCCCTATTACCTCTCGGTCTCAAGGAAGGTGAAACTATTGAAGTTTAATAATTAATCGCACTCAAGATTCCTATGGTCGCGTTAACCACAACAGATAAAAAACACCAAGCCTATGACCTAACCAAATAACCCTAACTAGACGATACAAAATCAATCAATCAATCAAGGCAAAAATGAGAATCACATGCAAAACTTATATAAAAACAATAACTAACACATCCAAGATCGAAATAGAAAAAGCTTTTTAATAATAATACGTCGTATAATAAATAAAAACCAAATAAACCTCCAAACAAAATCAATGTTCATCTCAACCTAGGTAGTTATAATAGTTTAGCTACTAATAATAATATGTGAAAACAAAATAAATAGCAGCAAAGTTCATGTCTAATAATTCTTGATTGAAGAGAACAATGTTTAACAAGTAGGACTAAATAATAGACGAACCAAATACTGCTCCAATCGTGCTCCTCCTTTTCGTGTCAAACCTTCTGTGTGTGGCCCTCTCTCATCAGTCGTGACCTCCCTCCTTTTTGGCTGTAGGGTTAATTTTTCTTTTTATAATTCCTTTCATTGCATAAGTCTTCAAATCAGCCGACCTACCCATGTCAATACAAGTTCTTTAAAGCTCAAATGCTATTCGTTTTACTTAATGGGATGTTAATGTCCATCCAGATGCTCAGCCCAAACTCCGTTCATCTCATTCACAATAACATTTGACACCCACTAATAATTCCACAAAAGAAAATAATTCACCATGTTAGTTCCTGTGATATTCACGTAAATATGTATATATACATTATTAAATTATTTTGAATTCTCTATTTGATTAGTCTAAATAATATACGGAAACTGACGTGAGCATCATAAGTTAAGTAATAACAAATTTGTATTTTTTAATCTTTTATTTTAAAAATATTTTACTCCTTGAAAAACCAAATTAAGAGTTATGTTGGACAAAAACTACTCTAAAAGCTATTAGAGATGTAGGAATATTTATAATATTTATGTAACATTTAGATCACATCAAATATTCCCATACTTAAACCTTTTTTGTCCCTGAAAAAATATATTTTGTAATAGAATCATAATTCGAAACTGATCTTAAAAACATATTGGTTATCTTTTATGCACAATTAAGCGCAAAAACCGAGATTGCCGATATTGTTGTCCACTTAAACGCAACCACTAGCCTATCAAGCCCCCAATTGCATCAAGCGTTTTACGTTCAAAAACCACGGCTACACATACACCATCTCAGATAAAGAGAGCTAGAAAAATTAGAGTCATAGTAGATTGTTTTGACAAATCACCATAAGCCAAGGACTCGTTGATGGTACTAAGTAGATGCACACGGTGAAATTTTATGGATGAATGGTCATGTGGAGGTCATACGAGCTATTCCTAAATATTATTGGACTTTGTCCAATAAATTCCTAATTTGATATTTATTGACTAAGAACATTCGATCCCCAATGGTGTATCCTCAGAGTCACTATCCCCTTGGTAACACGTAAACTCTAAGTCCCGTCTAGTATGTGCATCTTTGGCCTCTTTTACTAACTTTGAGAATGCTTCTTTGGCATTTTACAATACATAACTTTCTCACAATCATTTGCTTTTTTGAACAACTTTTCAGAGTACACATAACTTTCAAAACATACTTCTTTTTTTTTTCTCTCTCTCTTTTTTTATCACCTTAAAGTATATAACTATTTCTAAGCTCGTAAAAAGATGGGCATGTGGTGGTGTGCTGGTTTGAGTGCATCTAAGTCTTACCATCTCAAAGTTTTCAGATTATGGTAATTCTCCCTAAGCATCGAAAATCGGTTTCACCATTTTCCAAATTATTATATATAAAAAAACCGCTAAAGGGGACTATCAAAGCTAGTTGGGCCTACTAACACATCCCAAGTTTAGTGTGTTATCTTTATTTAATCTCTTATATAATAGTAGTTCTAAAAAACCAATCTCAAATTTTTCTATAATTTTCATTTATTTGCATAAGTTTCATTAAAATTCGGGACATTTTTAAAATTCTCTTTATTATTATATTCTCAATTCCTTTTTTTTTAAATTTTTTTAATCTTTTTTTTTCAAAATATTTTTATTTTTATTTTTGCCGAAAAACATCAATTTCCCATCCCCACACTTAAATTTCACATTGTCCCTAATGTGAGAAAAAGGAAATTACAAATAAAAACATGCAGAAAATAAAAATAGACTAAGGACCATTCGAAACGTTAATGAACAACTCCAGTTTCAAGTTCTCGGGTTCACATACTTTCCACCACCAGGACCATTCGGCGGAGGAGAACCTTTCGGGGAAATATAGGAAACTTAATTTTCTGTTTGCATGTGTGAACAACTGCACATTGTGTTAGGAATTTCGGGCTTAACCAGAATATTTTCATGTTTTTAGGAAAACTGGGCTTATCCCATATTTGTTTTAGGACATTTAATTTTAATGAAAAGTAATTTTTAGGATGAACAAACTCTTAAAATAACATGCTAAACATCATTCTAAAAATTCCGACTCTCGCGTTTAGCTGAAAAATAAAAGAAAATTTCAGTGACAAAAGCACGGGCCCTGCTTCAAGAAGCACGAGGTCGTGGTCACCCTAGAATCTCTTGCATGATACGCGCTAACTCCGTACAATTCTCTGACTTAGAAACATTTATTCCTTTAGCAGCACGGGGCCGTGCTTCACCAAGCACGGGGCCGTGTTCGACTTTCTTGTCTCTATATAATGCGTGCAAAAACTCATTATTCCATTCATACCAAACACAAAATTACTGAAATGGAAAGCAAGAAAGTTGAATGGTGGCCAGTGAGGAAAGGGAAACAACATGAATCTTCCTCAAATCTTGAGGAGGAGGTCCTGAGGCTACAATGCATCATACGAGACCAAGTCAAAAGCAACATTCAAACCGAAGCTCGCGTAATCGAGCTAATCAACAAAGTCAAACTACTTAGGTTCGAAAACTTCCATGTTGTAGATGGCCACCACAAGGATGTGGCTTCCAAGCTCAACTTTCTCAACCGAGAGATCGCAAAGCTCGACAAAAAGCTTTCCGAGCTCTTGGAAGTTAAGTGAGCACCACCGCACATTCAAGACCTGTTCGGGAATGGTGGTCGTTGAAGTCCCAACTTTGTCTTATGTTGAAGTTTCTCTTGCTAGTATTATGTGCTAGGGTCAAGAATTGTTGTCGTACTTTTCTTACCATTATGTTTAACTATGTGTTATGTTTTAATGAAATTTAGGACCTTTTAATTACTGTGTTAATCCTAACCTACAAAGAAAATCAGTCAAAAAGAATGAACCAACTTGTCAAATAAACAGTAACACAAAAAGAAACTGTCTGCATTGTGCAGCACGGTACAGTGCCTTCAAAAGCACGGCGCCGTATTTTTAGTTCCAGTACAGTTACGAGTTTTTACTTGATAAAATAAATTTTATAACCATTCAACCCTAAAACCAACTTCGTTCCTAAACAAGAACCGCCGACCACTCCCCTATTTCACTAATTTATGCATCGAATCTTCGATTTCAAACCAAAGGTATGTTAATTCAATGATTATATTGTTCGAATTCATCTTTCTAGGACTAGTTTAACCGTAAATCTCACAAATTGATTAAATCGGGTCTAAACCCAAAAACTATATGGGTTATTGTATTAGTTTGAGATAATGAATTGTTAAATAGTTGTTTGTTAACGATTGATTGAAAGGAACCATTCAAGTTTAGATCTTGGGTTGAATATCCAACAAATTAACAAACCCAAATGGTATAACTGGTTAGAAACGAAGGTTCGAATCTGGATAAAGTCGAAATTAGGATTAAAAACACGAACCGTGCTATAAACAACATGACTCGTGGTCACCTTTTAGTCAACCAAAAGTCAAAATCTGTAGGAAATGACGAACAACAGCAGCACGGTACCATGCTTTTAAAAGCACGCCACCGTGCCTTACTCTCTGTTCCATCATATGAATAATTTATGTTAAATTTTGACTGACTTGGATACGAATTGCAGATGGCCGAGTATGGGGATGATATTCATGCATTTCTGGTCTTTCTCGGACGTGATACAAGGAATAGACGGGTCAACACAAGATTAACGTACCTTCACCGTCGATTCCCAGAAGCAAACTTCTATGCCTGCAAAGACACATTGAAACAAGTCAACCAATGGAATCGGTACAAAACCATTGTGAGAGGACCATGGAGGCAAGTTTTTGGTCAAACAGGAGAAGCCATAACTGAACATACAAAAGAATTCTTGGCTTCTTTCCACATAAAGAACAAGAATCCAGACATGTGGGATGAGGACGCCATTGAATTCAGATGTGGGGGTGAATGGCACACAACTTCTTTCCCCAACCTGGGATTGATCTGGGAATATACACGGAAGGGGAAACCGACAGTGAAGTCTGGTTCAAAGAAGGGACAACATTTGCAGACGAAGACGGTGATGACGATGTTGAAGCTGGAAACACGGGATTAGAAACATGGGAACAACTGAGCTACGGGATTGAAAATTATAATGCAAGCGTTTCAAAAAGTACAGCACTACGTGACCAGCTTATGAGATACATTCACCTCCAGCTCAGTCACACTGTCACTGACAGAGGTGTAACATCCTACTTTTAGTTATAATAATAAAATAAATTTCGTCTATTTTATAGTGTGTCGTTATCGGTTTAGATAACTAGAATATGAGTTGGGCTAGTGTTGGGTTAAATGGATATGGGTTATGGACTTGGGTATGAAAGAAAGAAGGAAAGACCATGGGCTAAGCCCATGATCCCTAAATATATAAACCTTTAATACCCAATTTTCACTCATTTACACATATTCCATACACCTCTCAAACACACACTTAAGCTCTCTCTCTCTCCCTAGCCTCTCTCTACCCGAAATATAGAAGAAGAAATGGATCCCGAACCAAGGTGTGATAGTACTTTGTTGTATGAGCTTAAATCCGTTAGTTATGGTCACGAAATGACGAGCCGACACCGTTAAACCGTTTAAGTCATGAGATCCGGGTGGAATCGGGTATAAACCGAACCTATGATGAGCTTAGGGGTCACCCTAGCTCAGATCTGGATCGAACGGGACGAAAAATGGCGAAAAATGAGTTAGAACTCGTTTTTCCGACGAAAACCCGATTTTCCGGCAAAGGCGGCGCCGGAAAGGTGGTACGAGGATAAGGAATGCAACATTCCATGACATAACCCTAGTTCGCTAAGGGTAATTAGCGAATTAAAAGTAATTCGCTAAGCTGATTCGTCTGTGGGAATGTAACGAATTAGCTTCAGTTCGTTAGGGGAAAGATAGCGAATTACCCTTGATTCGCTATAGCTAAAAGATAACGAATTGTTGGGACTTATATTTTAGACCGACGCATCGAATTAATCTGTGGGTGAAAAATATATTATTTGGTCTCAACCAAGGGTGGATGGCTTGAAGACCAAGTCATGCTAGAACAGTATAAATAGATGTTTTTATTCATTTGTCTAGTATGAGTGATTGTATTGTGTATGTGTGAGATTTAGGGTTTTATCCCTTTGAGAGAGTCTCTGCCGCCAGGATGAGCTCTCCTGGTGGCGGCTGAGATATTTCTTAATTGATTGTATGTATGAATGTATGTATGAGTGTTTCATCTTAATGAGAATCATTCGGCTAATATTTCATACTACCTTTTCTATCTTGTTTGTGTTTTGATTACAATTGTTCATCCTACTTTATTGTTGATTGTTAATCAAATCAGGCTCTCTCCCAATACACCTCATCCGTCCAACTGATATCATCATTCAAGAGTGAATCAGAATGAGATTCGATACTAACCTTGGTTCCGAGCTCCACACCGTTGATTGGTAATGACAATATTTTTCACGCTTCCGCACCGGGGCTTGGAACTCTCAATTGGTATCAGAGTCTGGGTTACCGAATCGTTCAGACTAACCGCTAAACAGATTCATTTCGCTCTTGAATCCACCATGGACGTTAAACAATGAAGTTCGTTGAAATTATTTTTGGGGGTTTTGAAATTATTTGATGATTCGGAGAAAAGTATATGGATTGATGTTTGGGTTGATGACTCGTTTGGAGATCCAACATCAATTTCATGTTTATTGGGTCAAAACGGTCCAGATCTGATGTAACAGTGTTATTTGGCTCGTTTTGGGGCAACACTTGTTCATCTGATTGTTTCTAGATCTGAAAAGGTTGATTATGATATGAAGATAGGTTTCTTTGATTTCGAGATGACTTGGATAGGGCTATAGTGATTAATTTCAGATTACGAAATTTGATTTTTGGATTTGAAAAATTAGGGTTTTGTGTGCTCGTGCTGCACAAACAGTAGATGTTTGTTGAAAAATATTGCTGATGGTACAAACAGATAAGGAGAATGTACAAGTCAAGAATGAACAAGTATTGAAGGCAATTTCATCATTGTTTGTTGCAGCAGATGCAAAGTGAATATTCGAGCAGGTTCTGCAAGGGAAAATCAGTGACTGATGATGCAGAAATGAAGTTTTGGTGTCTCGAGCACACAATGAAAAAAAATTATTAAGATTGGACTCGAGTATGGAAAAATGACTAAGTGTTGCTTCGAGCACAGGAGGTGTTTTGCCCAAGCACATCTTTGTTTGGCTCGAGCACAGGTTATTTCGAGCACATCTTATATCGAGCACATCAAATTCGAGCACACTTTGTGAAACCCAGAGCATATCCTTTGTTCTCAAGAAAACTATCTTTAAGTCTTGAGCACACTTTGTTATTTATCCGAGCAGACTCTTTTTCGAGCATACTTTGTTTTGTCTTGAACAATTATGCTTGTGAAGAGAAAACTCAAGTTTGTCGAGCACACCCTTGCTCCCGAGCACACTTTTGCTCCCGAGCATGCTTGGTGTTAAGTGAAAGAAAATGAAAAAAAAAAAACACAAGTACTCCCGAGCACACCCTTGCTCCCGAGCACACTTTTGCTCCCGAGCATGCTTGGTGGAAAATGAAAAAGCACTCAGTAATCAGAGCACACTTTTGTTTCCGAGCACTATGTAATCCGAGCACACTTTGTGATAGTTAAAAAATTGAAAAATCACAAGTGTTTTGCTTTCCGGGTACACTTTGTGTTAGGAAAGTGCTTCCGGGTACACTTTGTGCTAGTGCAAAAATTGAAAAATCACAAGTGTTTTGCTTTCCGAGTACACTTTGATTCCGAGTACACTTTGTTTTCTGAGTACACTTTGATTCCGAGCACACTGTGTTTTTCCGAATACATTTTGTTTCCGAGCACACTTTGTTCTTCCGAGTACACTTTGTGGTAGGAATGTACTCCAGGTACACTGTGCTAGGAAAGTTTTCCCGAGTACGCATTTGTGCTAGGAAACAGAGTTTGTGAAATATTTCAAAGTTTTGAAGAAACTTTTGAGACTTTTGGTACCGTTGACTGTTTGACCAAGCTGTTCTCTACGGAAGATATATACCATGGGTATTTTGGTAATTTTTCTCCAATCATCAACAAGCTTATGGAATTCAAACCTCATCCAATTTCACGACTTCATCAAAATCTTTACAAGAACAAGTGTTGACCAAGCTTAAGGATCTAATCACTTTTAGTGTCAACCAACTTTTGAATATGTTCAATTGAAATTTTTACAATCTTGATGAGGATGATCAAGATTGTTTCACCCACACTTGATTGAATTAGTCCCAAATTCGTTAGAGTCATTCGTTAAAGGAGATAACGAATTAGAAGGTCCAGTTCGCTACTTGGACCGGTTCTCTATGGACTGATTCGTTAAAAAGTCCAGTTCGTTAAAGGGGTCAATTCGCTATGAGAAGCAGTTCGTTATGATAACCCAATTCGCTAAGAATAGGTAACGAACTAGAAGTTTACCAGAATGGCAGAAATGGTCCCTGGACTTAGAAAAGAATGATTAAAATACAAAGAAGCCCTTGGACTTTAAGTAGCAAATTATTTAATGATTCAAAATCCTAATGGAAAATGTGTTAAGACAGTTAGTGGAAATAAAATTTTTCCTGGGGCTCTGCCCCTTGGACCCCGCTAGGGGCTGCCGCCCCTAGAACCCCGCTGCCAGGGGCGCTTCCCCCGGACCCCCGTTCGTTGAGGGTATTAATTAAACTAGAAAGACGATATGTGTAGTGATAGTTTATTGATATGTATAATTATTATACAGTTAGTCGTGCACAGCTCAAGAAGAGAATAACCGTAAACGGTGAACGCAACCGCATTGAGGTGAGATTCTAGCCCCACTTCCTTGTTATGTTTTCGGGGCTGTGTGCATACTCGATGTGATAGACAATACACTTACCTTAGGTGGTAAGTGTATGCCTTGTATGATTTATGAATGATGATTGCTTGACGGTGCGTGATTGATCTTCGGATATTGCATGTGCCGTCAAGTGTTAGTTAAAGGTATGATTGATATGTATGATGTATGAATGACGTATGTATGAATATGTATGATGTATGAACAATGTATATATGAAATGTTGATGGTACGTGAACGCTCTTCGGAGATTGCACATATTGTCAAGGAAATTATGTAAATGACATGTATGTTGTAGTAGCACGAATGTAGGGAACCGACCCTAATAATGTCAGCGAATGAAGGGAACCGACCCTAATTCTACCGGTGAAAGTAGTGAACCGACCCTAATAATATCGGCGAAGGTT
Source organism: Bidens hawaiensis (assembly GCF_021521415.1). Taxonomy (NCBI): domain Eukaryota; kingdom Viridiplantae; phylum Streptophyta; class Magnoliopsida; order Asterales; family Asteraceae; genus Bidens; species Bidens hawaiensis. The sequence continues at coordinate 21,052 of NW_027492467.1, forward strand.
ATAACGGAATGCTCTTTAAAACGTATATGTATGAATGAAAGTATGTAAGTAAGTACGAAAGAAAGAATGAAAGTACATATGTAAGTAAGTGTGTAAGAAGATATGAAGGTATGTACCTCCGGATGCATATGCTAGTATGTGAATGTATGGTATATTGTATGATTAACTAGAACTCACTCAGCGTAGCTGACTTTTAGTATGCACGCAGGCTAATCGACTGAGGCAGTTGGCTTGAGGAAGACACATGGCAGGATCCGAAGAGGCTGGCATTTGGAGATTGTCGTGATGTTTGAAATGCTATGTTTTATGTTATGTTTTTGAAAGACATGTGTCGGATGTTGTAATGAATGGTTGACTTTTATATTATTCCGCGAAAGTTTTTATTAACTCTGATATTTAGAACCGCGTTTTGAGTAAATCCAACAATAAAGTAGGGCTACCGGTAACGGGGCCTTACAAGAGGTCAAAGTGAAAGGGTTGTTACTTCAAACGATCTTTGGGCACTTTATTGCATGAAGAACAGCGTACCGTGCAACATCACGTTTTTATTCTACAAGCTGTTCACAAAAAATGCAAACGCCAAAGGAAACACACCAATCTTTGGCGGGCCATGGATCTATAACCTCTATGGAGCTTATGGTGTAGACAGAGAAGGTACCCGAAGCCCAAATTCGATTGCTCTCACCCTTGATTATTGTATTAGCATGCAGATGGTTTAGCGGATCAGTCAACACTCGGATGTGTGGAGATTCTGTGATAAGTATAATAAGATTTGGGACCCAGAAGACCCGCCAGAGTTTTTACACAAGGATGTGCCCGAAATGAGAGGATCACCAGACAGACAGTACCGCCGCCGCACCTACCATCAGCGAGGAGGCCCATCTTCATCAGGGGCCGGCCCGAGCTCGTCACATGATAGCCGATATTCCTTCGAGGGACTATAAGGTCTAATTGATCAGTTCTCTGAAAGAACCACCGCCTCGTTTGACCGGATAACAGAGCAGATGGCTGCCTCCGATGCATAGCGGGCAGCCGAATATGCAGAAACGAGGCGAGAAATTGATCGTTTGGGTTATCGCATGGACATGTAGTGGGGACCATTTGACCCAGACTCAGGTAACTGATGAGACACGACGCTGGTAGGTTGGGCACGGACATGGGCATGGGTTGGTAGTACTTTCATGACATTACTATTATTATTATGTTTGAACAATTTACTTTATGCTTGTTTGTTTGGTGGTTTGTTTGGATACTTTTATGGCTATGCGTGCCAAGACATTACTAGTAGGTACTTATTTAGCCAATTCGGACAAGGGATGGATGATTCCATACCCAATTTTCAGCGAATTATGCTTGGTTGTTGTTTGCAGTTTTATGTTATACAGGTGCAAAACAGGAAAACGGATGATAAACAGGGGACGCTCGGTCAAAATTTCGTTAGCCCGTAGGGAAGTACCTCTCCATTTTAACCCACCATAATTAATTTGAATTTTTATTTTTTCACGAATCTTTTCACATTGAGGACAATGTGAGATTCAAGTGTGGAGAGGGGAATTACTTGACCAATTGTTTGCTCAAATAATCATAAAAATTCTCTAATCAAAAATTTTTTGGTAGCCAACAAAGAAATTTTTTTGCAAATAACCAACCACTAATCTATTACAACCAAAGAAAAGTGAAAAGGTAAAAAGAAGTTTTGTAATACTAAGAAGAAATTTATGCAGAATATGGCGTTTATACCAAATCCTTCGTTACTATGAGATAAATCTCATGCCATATAAATATATTTTTCAGAAGCTTTGAGTGTGTCATATGTCTCGTGTAATTCAGAACTTGTCACAACTAATCATTTCAAGACCGCACGAAGCGTTATATAAAGAAGAAGATAATGTTTTCACCTTTCCCTCAAACCATTCCCCAAATCAGAAAACCCAAAAACCTTTACCACTTTATCCATCTCACCGGTAAAATACAACACTGGTATTTTACCGGGAGACCCTAAAGAACTGGAAATTCATTCTTTCGATTTCAATTTTCTTTGCTGCATACATTTAGCAAAACCTTGGTTGCCTCCAGAACTTAGGGAGAGAATCTTCTATTTAGCAATGAGGTGAGGAAAAAGTGGTGCCAAAACGAACAAACGCCACCATTTTGTGGAGTTTCCAAAAGAGCAATGAAGAGAAGAGCAAAAAGATAAGAGCGATGTTTAGGTTGCAGAAACTGGTCCCATGAAGGAAGATGTAGAAAAAGTCAAACTCAGTTTCAGCATGAATATACCGAACTAATGAGGGTGGGGGCTATTAGGCTCCAAGCCGAACAATCCACCAGATTTGGAAGTTAAGTTCAGAACAGGATTGAGGAAGATCTGATCCACATCCTCGATAAAACTGGTCTTGACGATCTGACCTTAAAAGAGTCACTAGGTTTGTAAAAAAAAATAAAAATAAAAATAAAAAAATTAGCAATTGGGAGAAAAAGCTAACCATTGGAGACATCTTAAGACTCCCGACAATCAACAATAGTTGTATTTACCATCCTCACCATCATTTAACCTAAACCCTTGAACTACCACAAAATGCCAAAATCCCTAAGACCAACCATTATAACCTTCTGATTTATGCAACCCTTCAAAAAGGTGGAGATATGAACTTGTTACAAGCCTATTTATCACAGGTTACATATTTGCTAAGTGTGTTCACATACATACATCACAGGTAAGATCAGATATAAAAACGAGTGTGAGTGAACATTATGAGAACGTGACGTTTGGCATAAACAGAAGCTCATAAAAACAAAATTGTCTTTTTATTTAACACTACATATATTCCTATGAGTTAAGGTTGGTTATTTTGTCTCCATTTTCTTGGAACTTTTTCAGGGGATGATTAGTTGGTCCTAACTTGCTGTTTTTATAGAATATTTATAAATATATTGCTTGAGGACAAGCAATGTTCAAGTGTGTGGATGTTTAACGTACATAAAATTATACATCTTTTTAGCATCAAATAATATCTGAAAACTGCAATTTCTATCAAATAACGTAGCACAGAAAAAGACAAAAAGAATTTGGCACATGTCATAAAAATGCACGGGGGTGTGCCTGCCTAAGCACGTGTCCGTGCTTCTCACTCCAAACTTCCTATAAATAGTGGCTCATGTTGCACTCATTTGGTGTGCCTTGAAGAGAGTTCTATCTGGTTTTCCCTTATAAAAACACCCACTAACACTCATATTGAAGATCTAGTGAAGAGTTTGAAGGCTTGGAGGTCATCATCATCGACCATCATCATCATCATTAAGAAGGAAGATTCATCCACATTTGGTTTGATTGTTCTAGTTTAATCATGTGTTTTTTATCATCATCCATTCTAATGTTCACAACCATGCTCATTATGAGCTAAACTCCATTTACCATCTAAAATCTATGAAAAAGCTTTCTTTTACTTGATAATTAAATAAAACATGTGGTTTAGTTGAGTAAAGTACATGGTTATCTTGCAATTATCTTTTGATGAGAAATGTTTCACCATCTTAATTCAACAATTCAAAGTTGGTGATTGTCAATTATATTGGCAATCATTCATGATCGATTCATGTTCTTGAAAAATAGAAATACTTTGATAACTTATCGAAACATGTATCCTTATATTGTACTTAGAAATGATGAGATATAAGTTATGATCTATTTCTCTAAGTTTTTGTAATCCGAAAATGGCATAGCTAACGCAATTACTTAGGATATCATGCTAGTTAAAGAAATTATATGTTAACGAAATGTGTAATAATAATCTACTTAAATCAACCAAGGGGAGGTTATATGATGAACTACAACCACCCGAAGTTGTTAGAATTGGTATTTGAGAAATTGAAGTCAATCTTAATCTTTCCACTTTATTAAACTACTTGCCAACTTAAATTGACATTCTTGTGGTAGCATGACATTAGGAACCGGTCGAATTTAAAATGCGCATGCTACTCCTTTTTTGTCATAGACGCTCGCTTAGAAATGAGGAGCTATCTATCATTTATTATTACGGCAAGTTTACACATGTTTACATATTAATTATCAATGATAAAATGGAGTGGATTCTTGATCTTAGATGGTAACCTTCATATAATTGAACTACTTGTTTAGAATTTCTCTTCTTGGTCACCTATATATTATATATAAGTATTTATATTTTAGAAAAATTTCAAAAAGAATCACCCCAAAATGATTAAAACCTCCAATTAAATTAAAACAACGAATCATTATTAGGAACATTTGTGTCCACGGATCGATACTTGGTTCTTACCAATACTGTTCTACATATACGATAGGAATACTCGCCTATTTTGTGTGTGTTTAGTCTTGGTAGAAATCACTTTTATAAATTTAAAACACCATCTTGTGCAAAATCTTAAATCATCCCATCTTTATATTTCACCACACTTACAACACGCATCAACCGCATGGATGCCGCGTGATAGGGAGTCGATGGTCTTGGTGCTCTTAGCTGGTGGTCGCTGGTATCCACTCATGGCTAACCCGTTAAACAAAGCAATGCACTCATTTAACATCCTACTTTTGATTATAATAAATAAATGGAATTTTGTTTATTCGATAAAGTGTCGTGTGTTGGTTTTAATAAGAAAACTAATATAAGTTGGGCTTGGACTTTAGATGATGAAATAAGAAATGGAAAGGGCCCTAGGTCCATGGGCTTAAGTGTAACATCCCGTTTTCTATTTTCGGTTAATAAAAGAAAGTATGAGTTATTATGAGTCGGGTTAGTGTTGGGTTTAATGGATATGGGTTATGGACTTGGGTTATGAAAGAAAGAAGGAAAGACCATGGGCTTAAGCCCATGATTCCATAAATATATAAACCATATTCACCACTTAATCCTTCATTTCACATATTCCATACACCTCCCAAAACACACATCGGTAATGGCGGCGCTGGAAAGGCAGCGCCGGAAAAGTAGGTACGAGGTCTAGTTCGTTAACGGGAATGTTCTTACATTCCATGACCTAACCCTAATTCGTTAACGGGAATCTGACGAATTAGCCTTGATTCGTTATCTAATTCGTTAAGGAAAAGAATGACGAACTAGTACAATTCATTATGGTCTAGTTCGTATAAGAATCAGTTCGTTAAGGTCCAATTCGCTATAAGCACCAGTTCTTTATAATGCCTGATTCGTTAAAAAGGAAGATTCGTTATAATGGTTAATTCGTTATGAATTCCCATTCGTTAAGGACTGAATAACGAATTAGAACTTTGAAAGAATGACAGAGCAGTTCCTGGGCTTAGAATAGAATGATTTACTTACAAATAAGCCCTTGAACTTTTAAGTGGCAAATTAATTAATGATTCAAAATGCTAATGGAAAATGTGTTAAGACAGTTAATGAAAATAAAATTTTTCCAAGCGGACATGGCAGCTTAACCCCAGCCAGTGGCTCTGCCCCTTGGACCTCGCTAGGGGTTGCTGCCCCTAGATACCTGCTGCCAGGGGCGCTGCCCCCGGACCCCCGTTCGTTGAGGGTAATAATTAAACTAGAAAGATGATATGTGTAGTGATAGTTTATTGATACGTATAATTATTATACAGTTAGTCGTGCACAGCACAAGAAGGGAATAACCGTAAACGGTGAACGCAACCGCATTGAGGTGAGTTTCTAGCCCCACTTCCTTGTTATGTTTTCGGGGCTGTGTGCATACTCGATGTGATAGTTAATACACTTACCTTACGTGATAAGTGTTTGCCTTGTATGATTTATGTATGATGATTGCTTGACGGTGTGTGAACGATCTTCGGATATTTCACGTGCCGTCAAGTGGTAGTTAAAGGTATGATTGATATGTGTGATGTATGAATGATGTATATATGAATATATAAATGATGTATGAATAATGTATGTATGATATGTTGATGGTACGTGAACGCTCTTCGGAGATTGCACATATTGTCAAGGAAGGTATGTATGACAGGTATGCTATAGTAGTACGAATGTAGGGAACCGACTCAAATAGTATCGGCGAATGAAGGGAACCGACCCTAATAGTATCGGCGAATGTAGGGAACCGACCCTAATAGTATCGGCGAATGTAGGGGACCGACTCTAATAAGCCAGGCCAAGAACAAGAGCCTACATGTTAACCCAAGAACAAGCCAAGCAGATTCCCGATGTCGTCACAGGTACGTTTCTAGTAAACAGTATTTCTGCTTCAGTATTTTTTGATTCAGGTGCAAACAAAAGTTTCGTAGCCACGCCATTTACTAAATTAGCTAAAATGAAATGTAGCCGAATGTCTGAAATTCTTATAGTAGAAACCGCTAGTGACACTTCGGTTAAAATAATGAAAATGGCTAAGGACTGTAAGATAGAGTTAGAGGGACATGAGTTCCCTGTTACTTTGCATGTTTTGACCTTATGAGGGTTCGATGTGGTTTTGGGAATGGATTGGTTGTCTGAGTATGAAGCTCAGATAGTTTGTAAGAGTAGTATAATAGGGTTAAAGTCCTTGGATGGTAGTGCGGTGATGGTTTATGGTGATAAGGAAAGTTCTGGGCTTAATGTCATTTTGATGATAAAAGCCGAGGGTTTGTTAAGGCGAGGATGTGGAGCCTACCTGGCGTATATTGTCAACGCTACGGCCGAGACCAAAGAAATGAAAGATGTTCCTATTGTGCGCGACTACCCAGAAGTATTCCCAGAGGATCTTCCGGGGTTGCCACCGGAACAAGAGATAAAATTTCAGATAGATTTAGTACCAGGAGCCCAACCCGTCGCGAAAGCGCCTTACCGTCTAGCACCGTCCGAGATGAAAGATTTGATGTCCCAGCTACAAGAACTCCTCGACAAAGGTTTTATTAGACCAGGTGTTACCCCGTGGGGCGCACCAGTGTTGTTGTTGAAGAAGAAGGATGGAAGTATGATAATGTGCATAGACTATCGCGAGTTGAACAAGCTTACGGTAAAGAATTGATATCCTTTGCCAAGAATCGATGATCTGTTTGACCAACTGCAAGGTTCAAGTTGATTCTCACGGATAGATCTCAGATCAGGCTATCATCAGTTGAAGGTGAAAGAGGCAGACATCCCTAAGACAACGTTTCGGACGCGGTATGGACACTATGAGTTCCTCGTAATGTCATTCGGTCTAACGAATGCTCCCGCAGCATTTACGGACATGATGAATAGGGTGTGTCGGCCAATGTTGGATAAGTCAGTCATCGTCTTCATCGATGCTATATTGATTTATTCCAGAAGCGAGTCTGGTCATGCTGAGTATCTGAGAGAGGTATTGGAGACTCTGAAGAAAGAGAAGTTGTACGCTAAGTTTTCGAAATGCGCGTTCTGGTTGCGAGAAGTGCAATTCCTAGGTCACGTGATTAATCCGGAAGGGATTATGGTGGACCCAGCTAAGATTGAGGCAATAACGAATTGGAAGACTCCACATAATCTGACTGATATACGAAGCTTCTTAGGTTTAGCTGGATTCTATAGGAGATTCATCAAAGGTTTCTCCAAGATAGCCGCACCGTTGACCGGTATAAACCGAAAGTCGATAGTATTCAGTTGGGGTTTCAAGAAGAAGCTTTTCAAGAGTTAAAGAAGAGACTCACGCAAGCTCCAATCCTTGCTTTACCCGATGGTGACGAGGAATTGGTTGTCTATACTGATGCTTTGCATCGTGGGTTAGGTAGCGTGTTGATGCAACGAGGAAAGGTGATAGCTTACGCGTCTAGACAGTTGAAAGTCCATGAGAGTACTTATCCGACGCATGGTTTAGAGCTAGCAGCAGTAGTGCATGCCTTAAAGATATGGAGGCATTACTTGTATGGTACTAAGTGTACTATTTATACAGATCAAAAAAGTTTAAAGTACTTCTTTGAGCAGAAAGAGCTGAACATGAGGCAGAGAAGGTGGCCGGAATTGATAAAGGATTACGACTGCGATATTAAGTACTACCCTGGTAAAGCTAATGTGGTCGCCGATGCGCTAAGTCGTAAGAATGAGGAAGTCATTGCAACATTGAAGTCGTACCAGTTGATTATGAACTCAAGTCTATTTGAAGAAATCATCAAAGTGCAATCAGAGGTGCTGGTAGATGCAGGGCAAGTGAAGAAAGAGAGGATTTTCGGTCAGCAAGACGAGTTGATGGAGAACACTCATGGTGTTAAGACTAGGTTTGACCGTATGTGGATTCCACGCCATGGAGATCTCAGAGGTCGAATCTTAGATGAAGCCCATAAGTCAAGATATTCGATTCATCCAGGAGCTACCAAGATGTACCAAGATCGAAAAGAGATTACAGGTGGACTGGAATGAAGAATGATGCAGTCGATTATGTCCGTAAGTGCTTAACTTGCTTGCAAGTCAAGGCAGAACACCAGAAACCTTATGGAAAGTTGCAGCCTCTAGAGATACCAGAATGGAAATGGGAACACATCACCATGTGTTTCATAACTAAGCTACCTCGTACAGATAAGCATCATGATACCATCTGGGTGATAGTGGACCGTTTGACCAAGAGTGCTCACTTTCTGCCCATACGAGAGGCCATCTCGTCAGAAACTTTAGCAAATTTGTTCATAAAAGAGGTTGTGTCTAAGCATGGAGTACCGTTATCGATCGTGTCCGATAGAGATACACGGTTTACTTCGAGATTTTGGAAGAAGTTCCATTAAACTATGGGAACGAGATTGAACATCAGTACGGCGTATCATCCTCAAACCGATGGACAGTCTGAAAGGACGATCCAAACCCTTGAGGATATGCTACGTGCTTGTGTTTTAGACTTTGGAGGAAGTTGGGATGATCATCTGCATCTAGCAGAGATCTCCTATAATAACAGCTACCATTCAAGTATTGGTATGCCACCGTTTGAGATGCTTTACGGTAGACGATGTAGAACCCCGGTACGTTGGGGAGAGATTGGACAGAAAGAGATGCGAAGTTTAGAAGTGGTTCAAGAAACATCTTCAAAGTTCGATCAGATTAAAGCAAGAATGAAAGCTGCTCAAGAAAGACAAAAGTCTTATGCTGATAAGCGGCGACGACCAATTGAGTTTAACGTTGGTGAAAATGTGATGCTCAAGGTCTCGCCTTGAAAGGAATCATTCGTTTCAGGAAGAAAGGAAAGTTGAGTCCAAGGTACATTGGACCGTTTAAGATTATAGATCGTGTAGGTGAATTGGCTTATAAGCTGGAATTGCCAGAAGAGTTAGAAGGAATTCATTCAACCTTCCATATTTCTCACCAAAGGAAATGCCTAGCTGATGACACGTCTCATGTGCCACTAATGGACATTGAGGTTGACGAACAGTTGAACTATATTAAAAAACCGATCGAGATAGTTGACCGCAAGGAGAAGCAACTTCGCTACAAGGTTATACCTTTAGTGAAAGTGATATGGAAGCATCACAAGGGTTCAGATGCTACTTGGGAAGCTGAGGATGAGATGCGCATGTTTTACCCGAATTTGTTTATGTAATAGTTAGGTTTCGGGGACGAAACCTCTTTAAGGGGGGAGGGGGGGGAGACTTATAACATCCTACTTTAGATTATAATAAATAAATGGAATGTTGTTTATTCGATGAAGTGTCGTGTGTCGGTTTTAATATGAAAACTAATAGGAGTTGGGCTTGGACTTTAGATGATGAAATAAGAAATGGAATGGGCCTTAGGTCCATGGGCTTAAGGGAGTATAAATACCCCTTAAACCCTAAACCTTTCCATTTTTATCCATTCTCTACACCATAGCCTACACCTTGGAAAACACATACAAACACTATCCTATAACCCGAGCCGAGATTCGAAGGTGGAAACCCGATCCCGTTGGTGCTAGATCGTCGTGAAGAACCAAAACAACGTCAAGGCTAAACCGTGCTCGTAGTTCGACTCGTTTAAGGTACGTTTATAATTAGAAATCGTTCGTTTAGGTTCGGATTGGCTTGGGAAATCGCAGATCTGTTCTTGTATGTTGAAAACAAATCAAACACAACAGGTAATACTGAAATCCATTAACGTTTGATATGTTAATCGATAACCTAAAAGAACCCGTAACCTATATGCCTTAATCGCACCCTTTAAACACGAGTATTTGGACAAAATAAGGGTTAGGGTTTGTAGGCGCTGTAATTCCGAATCCGTTGATACCTAAATCGTGTTATTTGGTTAAGAAACGAAGGTTTAATCGCATATCTAAGGTCTGTTGACTGTTATTGTTCTTGACGATTTTGACTTTGACCCTTGAGTCAAAGTCTAGATAAGTATATAGGATAATTCGTCAAGGTTGGATAAGACGGAGCCAATTCGTTACGCTAACATAACGAATCAGGTGACTCGCAATTCATTGTGATTACAACAGCGAACTAGGTCATTCGCTACTGGTCAATTCATTATAATAAGACAGCAAACCAGACAGCGGATCAGGAGATTCTTTAATGACCAATTCGTTATATTTAGATAACGAATCAGTTGATTCGTTACTCATCATTCGCTATGTTAAGCTAACGCACTAGAAGGACGAATCAACTAACGAATCAGACATGTAAGGTGCCGAATCAGTAACGAATTAGTCTTAATTCGTTATAGCGAATGAGATAGAGAATTAGAAAAATAAATTAAAATCCTAATGGAAAACGTGTTAAGACAGTTAATAAAAATAAAATTTTTTCAAGCTGACCTGGCAGCTTAACCTCAGCCAGGGGCTCTGCTCCTTGGACCCCGCTAGGGGCTTCCGCCCCTAGAACCCTGCTGCCAGGGGCGCTTCCCCCGGACCCCCGTTCGTTGTGGGTTATATAAAGATAGAGATACGATATGAGTAGTAATACTTAATTGATACATGCAAATATTATCCAGTTAGCCGTGCGCAACTCAAGAAGGGAATAACTACTAACGGTGAACGTAACCACATTCAGGTGAGTTTCTAGCCCCATTTCCTTGTTATGTTTTCGGGGCTGTGTGCATACTCGATGTGATAGTTAATACACTTACCTTAGCTGGTAAGTGTATGTCTTATATGTTTTATATGTTATGTATGCATATCTTTAATGTGAATGAAAGCTTGTCGGTATGTGAACGATCTTCGGATATTGCACATACTAACAAGGGGGGGGGTATGTTTATGATAGATGAATGTGTATGATGGTTATGTGTACAATATATGAATATGTATGAATGATTAAAGAAAGTATGTATGTTATGGGTATGTAAAGACGGTCTGTACGAAGAGGAAGAAAGAGGGACCAGACCCTAATAATATCTCAGATAGAAGGGACCAGACCCTAATAATATCTGAGATAGAGAAGTAAAAAGGGACCAGACCCTACTAATATCTGAGAAAGACAAGAAAGGGATCAGACCCTAATAATATCTGAGATAGACAAAGGAAAGAGGGATCAAACCCTAATAATATCTGAGATAGAATGGACAGTAATTATAAAGTATGAACGTAATAAAGTATGTACGTATGTGTGAAAGTATGAAACAAAAGTAACTTACTAAAGTAATTATTATGTATCTTCGGATGCATGATTGAAGGTAAGTGAATGTTGTGTATGATATATGATCAACTAGAACTCACTCAGCGTAGCTGACTTTTAGTATGCACGCAGGTGAGTAGGATGCGACAGCTGGCGTGAGCGGGACGCATGGCAGGAGAATAAAAGCCTGGCATCTGAATATCTGCTATGTTTTATAAGTTATTTTTTGATTTTGAAAAGACAAGAACAATGTTTTAAGACATGTTTCTGATTTGATATGTAATGTTTTATGAAAGTTTTTTTTTATATTCCGCGTAAGTTTTAAATAACTCTGATATTTAGAACTGCGTTTATGAGTAAATCCAACGGTAAAGTAGGGCTGCCGGGATCGGGGCCTTACAAATCATCCGTATCCTTCGTCGTCAACAAATTACCTCCCGCAGCCGTATCTAGCATACTCTGCGTCGCATACGTCACCCTATTATATAACTTTTCAATTACTGCCGAGTCTTGTAGGTCATGGTTCGGACATAGAGCAAGTAGATTTTTGAATCTCTCCCACGCCTCGTAGAAACTCTCAGTGTCCTCCATCTGAAACGAATGAATCTGATTATGCAAACGAGCGGCCTTAGCCGGAGGATCGTATTTCTCAAGAAACTAGGTGTGCATGGCGGCCCAAGTGGATATGGAGCCCTATGGGAGGGACTCAAGCCACATACTCGCATGATCAACGAGTAAGAACGGAAAAACATGGAGTTTGATGGCGTCTTCGGATACGCCGGAGAGATGGAAAGTTTCGCAAATACGTGTAATTCGAGTGAGATGAGAATGCGGGTTTTCGTGGAGCTAGAATTGAGCAGAATGAGAGATGGTGTTCAGAATGTTCGATGAAATCTACCAATTCGTGTTAACTACGATGGCTGGTGGAGCAATGCTGGATCTGCGCCCGCATTGATCGGACGGGCCCGGTCTGCAACTGTCCTCCTCTGTGGTGCGTCGCCCATAATCCTATTCCTAATGACGGATTCCGAAAATGTAGGAGAAGAGGATGTATTACCCACAGACGAAGAAGAACTGGAAGACGGTCTGGTACGACGTCTCTCACGAAACTCTCTCTCATCCCTCAGATTCAGGCGGTCCTAGATATCGAGTACGTCGCATACAACTATTAAGATAAACAAAAGAAACTAAAATTAGCTAAACTTTTTACACAAAGAAAAAGAAAAACAAGTAGCAAAAAAGGTAGGTCCTAACTCGAGTCGTTCTCAATACGCCTCAAACCGTTTCCCCGGCAACGGCACCAAAAACTTGATGTGTGTCTAATGAGTGCTTTTTCTATGGGACTCACAATGAAAATTTATAAAACGGAAACTCCTAATGACACCACACACAACCAGCAAGTTTATCGGTCAAAAGTAGTATAGACCTAAGAAGTCCGAGTATCGAACACAAGGACACGTGAGAATGCCTATGATCACTAAACCCTAGACAAGACCTTCCTAAGAATAATATTTTTTAAATTGACTTTTAATAATTAAACTACTTGACTTATATTACTTTAACTAAATTAATTAACTGGACTGACAGAACTAACAGACGAAACTTTCCTAATTTACAGACTTAACTGAAAATGGAGAAAACGTCTACCTAGGTAAGAATCAAATTGACGGTCTAACAAGCTAATGGATTGAATGATCTCATGACACCGGTATCTAAAGATGATGCAACTAAGGTTCGCACAAGAAAGCTAGATCACATCTCGGTCTCACTAACAAACCCTAACTTAAACTTAATTGATTTTAAGAACAAACCGAGAAACGAATGCTAAGGTGTTCTAATGCCGACTCTCTTCTCGGACTCACCGACACACGATCCTAATAGAAATGAATGCTACGCAACCAAGGATAAATGAACAATTTGGTTTAACATAAACTAGACAACCTAATCACTCACAAACCCAAACCCGACAAGAACCGAACTAGCTTTCGCGCAATCCTAATCCTAACAAGCAAAGACTATGAGACGAATTTACTTCCTATCACATCTCAGTCTCTAAGAAGGTGCTTACCTACTGAATTCAATCAATTAACAATCTCAATAAAACCCTATGGTTGTACACCCCGCAAACAAACTCTAAACACAAAGTAAAGAATTGAACATGCAACTATCAATCAAAACCAATTCAATTAACCGAAGCACGAGATTATGAGATAAAACCAATAATATCACAACCACTAAACACAACCTAATTCATCATTAAACCAAATTTTCAATAGCAATTCAAGTCATATTGATCAAACAATCCAATCAACTCATCATGACCGAACAACTCATCATGACCGAACAATAATCATCAAACCTAGGTAGAACTAACAAGTTTAGCCAATCATAACTTTTGGACAGCCGCATATAATTAATAAAAACATCATATTAATCATCAAAATCATAATCCAAATCATTCAACAATCAATGATAATTAAGCACAACTCAATCCTTAATTCAATTGCAAAACAATTAACCTTAAGGATCAAAATCAAACTAGTTATGAATGTAAACAAGAGCACAAAGATTATGAATGTTATACTATCGTGTAGGCTGAGTTTTATGATGAAGAACACTCCCTAGCTGCTATCCCAAGTCTCCTTTAGCTTCCTCCTTTTTCCCTTTACCTCACAAGTGCAAAACATGAATTTTCCCTCTTGAATGGGGTTGCCGATCGGACTGCTATGGGGTGTTGAGATTATAATTTTTTTTTTGACTGTTTTCTTCCCACTTGCTGATCCACGTGATTTTTTTTACCAAGAAAACAGAATTATATGTTGTCTCCTTAAAAGAGACAACCAATTATTCCCTCTAGTCGTCCAATTCAATCAACAAACTTTATTTTTCCTTGTTGTGAAATTTCTGATCGGAGGTAAGGGTTAAGGTGCTAGGGTTTTTTTCTTTTTTTTTTGTGTTATGATATAATATTGCATGAAGGGCTTTACCCTAGTGGGCTTGGGTCGGGCCTTGAGTTTGGTCTTCAAAACTTGATCATAAAAGCCTCTTATGTCTTCCAAAACCCGGTCCTTTTCTCTTTTAAAACTCGTAACCTACACAATATAATAAGTTTGTAAGATCATGTTAAAACAAGCCATAACCATTATTTATTGGATAATTAAGTTATAAAAAGATGATAAAAAGGTGCGGAAAACAAGTATGTTTTACAACACATCACTTACCTCGAATATTATCAGGGTTCGGTTCCCTTTCCTACCATACAACCATACCTTACCTTTCTTTGTCCTTCATTCATACTTTCAATATTTACATTGTCTTACATACATTATTCATAGATACTTTCCATTACATACTCATTCCATACTTACTACACATTATCTCCCTTGACAGTACGTGCAATATTCGAAGATCGTTCACGTACCAGCAAGCAGTCACTTATAACATAACACAACTATCACATCAATCATTATGACATACACTTACCACTTAAGGTAAGTGTATTAACATTCACATTGAGTATACGCACAGCCCCGGAAACATAACAAGGAATGGGGCTAGAAAGTCACCTGGATCCTGTTTCTTTCTGAGTTTATAGTAATATCCCTTTTTAGCTGTGCACGGCTAACTGTATGATAATTAAAAGTATCAATTAACTATTTCTAACTATTTCGTACTTCTAAGTAATTGTAGCCCCTCAAGAACAGGGGTCCGGGGAAGCTCCCCTGGCAGCGGGGTGCTAGTGGCGGTAGCCCCTAGTGGAGTCCAAGGGGCAAAGCCCGTGGCTGGGGTTATTTTCATTAAGTTCTTTACTAAAAAGTTCATCAGAAATATCTAAGTCTGGTTTGATCTAATGTCAATTTCTATTCGAATGGGATTTCCATTCGAATGGGACCTCTATTCAAATGGGTCATCCATTCGAATAGGTTTCCTATTCGAATGGGTTATCCATTCGAATGAAACCTCTATTCGTATGGGTCGTCCATTCGAATTGGATTTCTATTTGAATGGGTTATCCATTCGAATGGACTCTTCATTCGAACCAACTTCCTTTTGCTTATGTTTTCTATTCGGATGGTCCCCTTATGCGATTCAAAGGTGTCAGCCTCTTTCCTTCCTTCTTTATTTTCTATCCAATAGAATGTTTATATATTCGAATATTTTTCTTGAAAGGGAGAAGATTACTACTATTCTCTTAAACCATAAGATGGAAGGTGTGAAATGTCGTGAGTATATGAAAAAATTCTTCAAACATGCAAGAATGATATCGACTTTGGCTTTGCTAGAATCAATACTAATTTCTCGTTATATTTTGGGATTAGTAAGTGAAATTCATGATCTGGTATAGTCGGAAAGACCTCAGACAATTAAGGAGACAGTTGAGATCGCCAACACTATGATAGTTGAGAAAACAAAAAGAAGGATATGACCTAGAAGATTACCCAAGAATTTCGAAAGAAATGAGCAGGTCAATCCAATTCTTAGCCTTTCTGTAAAATCTGTAGAAAGAGGCACTCATAATTCAGAATGATGTGCTTTTAATAAAACTAAGAATTGCAATTACTGCAAAATGGTTGGTTATACAGATGAAGAATGTAGAAGGAAAGAAACCTACATTTGCTACAACTGCGGAGAACCTGGCCAAATCCGCCCAGAATGTCCATACTGACAAAGGTTCCTGACAACAAGGCAAATAATGCATATGGACCTAAGAATAATGTGTGAGTTTTTTAGCTTACTGCACAAGAAGCAGCAATGATTCTAGACGCCATTGCGGGTACGTTTCTTATTAATGACATTTACGCTAAAGTGTTGCTTGATTCCGAAGCAGATGAATTGTTAGGAAAGGGTTTCATACGACCAAGTTCATCGCCTTGGGGAGCACCGATGTAACAACTCGGGTTTTTCCGGATTTATATTTTAATACCCGACTCATTTTAAGTTCGGGTTATTTTATTTATACTGAGTTTGTCGAGAAAATTAACTATTATTATATTATTACTTAATTAATTATATAATATATAAATATAACTTTCTTTCTTTGACAAAAACCACCAAAAACCAAACTTTAAACTATTTATGTTTCCCCCTTCAATCTTCGGGGGCTTAAAAGCAATTATTATATATTTATTTAATATTATTATCATCTGATCCGTTAACCCATAATCGCAACTCGGATCTGAACCCATAATCGCAACCCGTATTGTTAGCTTGAGCCTCAATTCTCGTAATATACATGGAAATCAAATCATAGACTTGATAATATTGCCATAAATGATCTCACCGACGTTCTAATTATGTTATACCATTCAATATTGATTCGTAATTCATGTTTAAATGACCGACACTAACCCGTTTCTTATTATACAATCAAATGAACATATTAATTTAATTAATCACTCCCACACAACCCTCTCTGCAGTGACATCATAAGCCCTCTGTCTAATTTGATTATATCATACTGAAAATAGTTGTTCAACACGTCCTATTAGCCGGACCTGTTCTTGCGTCGTTCTCCCTCTTCTGTTCTTCGTACGAGGTAATTGAGGGCATGGTTTTGATCGGGTTTTCATAAGGATCAAAAGCCCCAAACATGTTTTGATATATTGTAAACGATTGGATCAATTTCAGTTTCTAGGGTTCTTGGCCATTTGGGACAGAACCTGCTTATGTTTTTAATTAAACGAACTGGTGATTAGTTGAACGTCACCTTAGCGTCTGCTGGGTAAAACGCAAGGGTTTGGGAGCGGAGGTCGCGGGTTCGACTCTCCCTGCACTCGTTTTCTTTTTAATTTTTCTTTAATTAATAATTTAAGTAATTAACAAATGAGTTTAATGATAATAATAATTAAATAATGATTATTTAACTAAAAACCAACTTTTATATACTCTTTTAACTTTCGTTTTCATTCATGTATTTACACAACGGTATAATTATACACACATATATATATATATATATATATTCATATATATTCATATATATAAAGTATATCATAAATTAGGTACTAATGCTTTAATGTATATAAAAACCAAGTAAACTAATTTATATATATATATATATATATATATATATATATATATATACAAACTATAAATAACATTTTATTAAGTATATTTTCATAAATCAAAATAATAGTTTATATAATAAATCATTATATAATATTATAATATCTTTTTGTTATTGATTAACTAGTTAAATCTTATACTTAGAGAGTCCGTTTGCTCTCGTTTTCTCATAGGCTATAGTGTTCGCGTGTGTCTTTTTCCTCATTCTCATTATCTTAATTATCTTCTTTCGTCTCTGAGGTGAGTACCACATTCCCCTATTTTACTTGTTTTCCACGTTTTGGGGACATATGCGTAAATTGTATTTATCATATATACTTATACACAAAAACTGCAACTATTGTCTTATGTGTTAATAACTTATACTTTCGCATTCGGAGAGGTCTAACATAATCGTAGAATAGTATGATCATACGCCAGTCGTTATAGCCTTTGTGCTTCTCAACATCTTATTATACTTGCTCATTTGGTTAATTTG
This sequence comes from Bidens hawaiensis, assembly GCF_021521415.1. Taxonomy (NCBI): domain Eukaryota; kingdom Viridiplantae; phylum Streptophyta; class Magnoliopsida; order Asterales; family Asteraceae; genus Bidens; species Bidens hawaiensis. The sequence continues at coordinate 39,075 of NW_027492467.1, forward strand.
TTATTCTCATATGACTTGTTGCAATTACTTATTTTTATATATACTATATGTACATTTAAACTGGTGTGCTGCTCACTCAAACTTGTGTTGACAAAACTACTTAATTTTCAACGCATATGCAGGTTATCGTTTGATGTGAAGTAACTGAAGTACAAGATAACTTAAGGATTTATGCTAGAAGAAAAATTAGCGAGAAATATTATTTATGAATTTGATTGTTGATGTACATTTTGTTTTGTTTAGATATTGTAAGAATATTGTTTCATTTGAAATTTATTTAATAGATACTGAAACTTATAATACTGCATAATAGTACCTTGAGAGTTGTGGGCAGTCAGTTCACACCCCGGCATTTCCGCCATTGGTTGGGGTGTGACAATCAGTCTTGTTTTTCAAAAAGAAAGATGGGTCAATACGTATGTGTATCGATTATTGAGAATTAAATAAGGTCACAATTAAGGATCGGTATCCACTTCCGAGAATTGATGATCTATTTAAATAACTTTAAAGCGCTCGATATTTTTCTAAGATCGATACGTTCAGGATATCATCAATTAAAAGTGCAGGAAGAAGCCATTCCTAATACTGCTTTTAGAATAATATATGGTCACTAAGAGCTTACAGTTATGTCGTTTGGTCTAACCAATGCACCAGCTGTATTCATGGATATGCTGAATCGGATATGTAAACCATATCTGGATAAATTTGTAATCGTTTTATAGACGATATACATAGATATTCAAAAACTAGTGATGATCATGTCAAGCATCCTCATACACTCTTAAACCTATTGAAAAAGGAGATACCTTATGCTAAGTAATCAAAGTGTGAGTTTTGGTTACAAGAAGTACAATTCCTAGGTCACTAGATTAACCATGAAGAGATTCATACGGACCCTGCCAAAATAGAAGCTATCACCAAATGGGAAATTCCTAGAACTCCTACTAAAATTTGAAGTTTCTTAGGATTATAAGGATATTATAGATGCTTCATTCAAGATCCAAGTAGTAGTTCCATTAACAAAGTTAACATATAAAAATGTCAAGTTTGAATGGGGATCCAAGCAAGAAGAAGCTTTTATAACTTTGAAGCAAAAGTTAACAAATGCCCTGATACTTGTATTACCATAAGGAACTGAAGATTTCACCATTTGTTGTGACGCTTCCAAATCAGGATTGGGATGTGTATTGATGCAACGTGAAAAGGTTATTGTTTATGCATCCAGAAAACTACCATACAAACCAGGATTGGGATGTGTATTGATGCATGAAGGGAATTATACAACACATGACTTAGAATTGGGAGCAATAATGTTTTCCCTAAAGATCTGGAGACATTATTTGTATGGTAGTAAGTTTACTGTATTCACTGATCATAAAATTTTAAAATATATCTTCGGCAAAAGGAGCTCAACATGAGGCAATGACGCTGGATGGAATTTCTTAGCGATTATGATTGTGAAATCCAGTATCGTGAAGGAAAATCTAATGTAGTAGCCATTGCATTAAGCAAAAAAGAGCATGAGAGACCTAAAAGAGTACGAGATCTAAGGTTAGAACTTTAGATCATTTTTATTAATGAAGTGAAGAATGCTCAGAAACAAGCAATGGAAGAAAATAATATTGCCAATGAGAAAATAAATGGTACCATTGATCAATTGGTCAAAAGAAATGATGAAATTCTCTGAAAAGGAAACAAAATCTAGGTACCAATTATAGGAGGATTACGAGAAAGGATTCTCGAAGAATCCTATATATCCAGATTTACAATGCATCGCGGAAGAGATAAAATGTATCAAAATTTAAATAAAATCTATTGCTGGATAGGAATGAAAAAGGACATAACTAATTATGTTTGAAATGCATAACTTGTTTGCAAGTTAAAGCTGACCATCAAAAGCAACAGGATTACTTTAACAATTAAAAAATGCGAGTATGGAAATGGGAATTAATATCAATGGATATTGTTACTAAATTAGCTACAACAAGAAGATGTACTGACACAATTTTGGTGATTGTTGATAGATTAACAAAGCCAGCTCATGTTATACCAATGAAGGAAACTTTTAAAATGGAACAATTAGCTAAACTATATGTAGACAAATTCGTCTCATTAAATGGAGTTCCATTATCCATTGTATCTGATCGGGATATCCGTTTTACTTCTTATTTTTGGAAAAGTTTCCAAGTAGCTATGGGAACAAGGTTAAACTTAATCATTTCATACCATCCAAAGACTTATAGTCAAAGTGAAAGGACTATACAAACATTAGAAGACATCCTAAGGGCAAGTGTAATAAATTTTGGTAGAATTTGGGATGATCATTTACCACTAATAGAATTATCCTATAGTAGCAGTTACCATAAAAGCATTAATGTTGCCCCATTTGAAGCACTTTATGGACGAAAGTGGAGAACCTCCAGTGTGTTGGGGCAAAATTGGTGAAAGCAATTGTCAGGTTCTAAAATCATACAAGAAATTACTGACAATATAACTCAAGTCAAGGAAATATTAAAGACTACACGAGAGCGTCAAAAGATTTATGCAGGTCATTGACGCAAACCATTATAATTTCAAGTTGGAGATAAAGTGCTATTGAGAGTATCTCCATGGAAAGGAACAATCCGATTCGGCAAGAAAAGAAATTTGAGTATAAGGTTTGTTGGACCATTCCAAATTATTAAATGAATTGGACCAGTAGCCTATCAACTAGAGTTACAAGAAGAAATGGCAGGTATACATGATGTATTTCATGTAAGTAACTTAAGGAAATGCTTAGTTGATGAATCATTAAAAGTACCACTTCAAGATATAAAGTTAAATGAAAAGTTGTAACTCGTTGAGAAACCTTTAAAAATTGAAGATAGTAAGATTAAGAATCTCAAGCATAAACAAATCGTTCTAGTCAAAGTGAAGTGGGATTCAAGATGTGGACCAGAATATACTTGGGGGTTATAATTAGAATCTCAAGCATAAGAATCCCACATTTATTCCAATAGATCTCTAGGGCGCGATTCAAAATAAGGGGAGACTACAAAAAATCATAATATAAGAAAAAAACAAAAATGGATAAAATAAAAGAAGCAAGTTTTATATTAAGCACACAACCTTTAAGCTCATTTCTTACTGGATTTAGGAATAGTTGACCAATGTACTATCATATTCTCTTTTTTGCTTCAAAACTTATTTTTGAGGAGCATAATTTATTTAATGTGTTTGGATTTTGAGGAGCACAATTTTTAATGGTTTTTGATTTTTGTAATATCTGAATGTTTTTGGTTTTTATCTGTACAAACGAAAAACATAATATTTTTGAATTTTCCCTTTTCTCCCAAAAAAAAATAATAATACAAAAACACAAAAAATAGAAACTATACAAACTAAAAGTGAGTATCCGAGCTTAAGGATATCAGCAAGAGTTTTTAAATCGTTTAAACCAAGAAAAAGTTGAATCGTGTTTTATTAAAGGCTTTGGTAAACAAGTCAGCTCTCTGAAAATCCGTGTGCACCTTCTCTATGTCGATTAAGTTATTTTCAAAGCAATCACGAATAAAATGATATCTAATATCAATATGTTTTGTTTTAGAGTGGTGCACGGGGTTTTACATAACACAAATAACAGCTGAGTTATCAATAAAAGTAGGAGTAGTAAGAAACTTCAAACAGTAATCCCACAAGTGTTGCTGGATCCATAAACCTTGAACAACAACTAGGGATGGAAAAAAAGCCCATGCCCGATGGGTATACCCGAAACCAGAAATAAATGGGACGGGTATACCCGAAACCCAATGGGTATGGGCCATGTATGGGATTAGGATTTAAAAATTTTCGCGGGTACGGGCCGGGTATGGGATTAGATGATACCCGGCCCGATTAACCGAAAACACATACCCGTTTACCTAAATTATATACCCTGAAAATTCTTTGTATTTCATAGGTTGTGAAGCATATATATAAAAAATTATATACAAATTATAATGATATTATTTATTTATTGTCATGCTTATATATATGAAGTGCATTATATTTAAATTTGTAATAATTGTTGTATGAATAAGATGTATAAAATAATTATAATGAATAAAAAATGTACTTGAAAGTCCCAACGGGTATACCCGATACCCAACGGGTAATTACCCGACAAGTAATGGGCCAGGTATGGGCATGGGATTACCGATACCCGGCCCAAACCTGGCCCGTTGCCATCCCTAATAGCAACTCGAGGGTGCCATGTATTCTGCTTCTGCGGTTGACGTAGAGACCGTTGTCAGCTTCTTACACTGCCAAGAAACAAGCCGGCTTCCTAGAAATTGATAACCCGTTGTAGTTGACTTGAAGTTTATGTTGCATGCTCCATAGTCCGAATCGGAAAACGCAGTGAGATCAAAACTATCATCCTTGGGATACCATAACCCGATGTCAAGGTTACCCATCAGATAGTGAAATATGCGTTTAACCGCCGCTAGATGAGACACTCGTGGACTCGATTGGTACCTGACACATAAACAAACAGTAAACATAATATTAGGACAAGAAGAAGCAAGGCACATTAAATAACCTACCATAGCTCGGTATAGGGTCGGATCAACAGTAGCCTCCAATTCGTCTGGTGACAAATTGTGACCCACGAGAAGAGGAGTAGAAGGAATTTCTCCGGCAGTTATCTTGAATCGGTTCAAGACGTCGTTCACATACTTCGTTTGATGAATGAAATTCCAGCGTCAGACTGATGAACCTGCAACCCTAGAAAGAAATTCATCTCCCCCATCGAGCTTATCTCAAATTTGTCAACATCAATTTCTCAAAGTCCTTACACAGCTTTTCGTTTGTTGAGCCAAATATGATGTCGTCGACAAATTTGGACGAGGAGTAAATCTTCTACGACAGTCTTGTAGAGAGAGTACAATTCACAATCCCTCGTTTAAAGCCACTATCCATAAGATGGTTAGTAAGTGTGTCGTACCAAGCTCTCGGGGCTTGGTGTAGACCATAAAGAGCCTTATTTAAACGATAAGCACGGTAAGGATAGTCCAAATCTTCAAAACCAGGAGGTTGTTTCACGAACACCTTTCGATGAAGTTTCCCATTAAGAAACGCACTCTTAACGTCCATTTTGATAAACCATAATGTCTTTGAAAGATGCATAGGCCAGAAATATGCGTATAGCATCCAGTCTTGCAACATGAGCATATACTTCGATGTAATCTACGTCTTCTTGCTGATGAAATCCTTGCACGACCTAACGTGCTTTATTCCTTACGATGACCCCACAATCATCCGTCTTACATTCAAACACCCATTTGGTCGGGATAGGTTTCTTAACCCGACTAGGTTTATCGATGAGATCCCATACACCCAGTCGAGTAAACTGTTGCAATTCTTCTGCATTGCTTCTACCCATGACGAATCTTCAAGAGCCATACGAACACTTTTCGGTTCCACTTGAGAAAGAAAGTAAGTGTATTTTGCAATACTCATTATTCCTGATGAATGCATATCGGCATACACACACAACACGTTAGAATCACTTGCATTAGTAATCTGATAACGTGTTTGAACACCAGCTTCAAGATCACCAATGATGTTGTCCTGAGGATGATACGTGTGAATCGGAAGTGTCGGATTCACGGGCACAACAAAGTGATCACTTAAGTTAGTTAGATTCTCTTTAGCATCATGAGATGATTCCCTAACCTCATGATTATACGTAAATGGAGCAAAAAAGAAATCAAGAATGACCATCATCCGATTATACAAAAGTTATATCAGATGTTTCAGGATGATCATTATTCACATCATTGTTATAATTAGAAGCCATTAGTGTGGAAAAAAATTGATCTTCCAAGTTAGCACGCACAAAGTCTTCATCCGGTAGATCAACTATTGGAGTAAATGAGTTAAATAAACTCTCATAATCGAACATCCAATAAGGTCACTTACCAGCAAGAGGTGTTATGTATCTTTGGCAGTCAACATGGTACCATTTTTCAACACAACCCGAAGAGAAATTGAAAACTCGTTTCTTAGGCAATGCGTTGCCCAAAAAGTAATCATCAATAAACTTCTCCTCGAATTTTCCCGTATCACGTTTTAACATTGTGGAAGGACACCTGAAAGGTTCTAAGAACTTTAAGTTAGGTTTGCGGTTAATCAGAAGCTCATAACTCGTCTTTTGTAGCTACTTAACCGTCAAAATACGATTGAGTGTGTAGCAAGTAGTGTTCACAGCCTCATTCCAAAATTGAACAGGAAGCTTTGAATCTACAAGCATTGTTCTTACTGCTTCAATCAATGTTCGGTTCTTCCGTTCAGCCACACCGTTCTGTTTTGGTACGTAAGGAGCACTATATTCCCTATGGATCCCTTTCTGAATGCAGAAAAAGTCCAATATAGTATTTTTGAACCCCGTACCATTGTCACTTCAAATACGCCTCACCTTGTGTTTGTAAAGTGATTCGATCTTTGTGATTAAATTCTGGACAGGAACTGGTGTCTGTTCTTCAAAACTCATAAATAACACCAACGAGTACCTCGAATAGTCATCGGCCATGACTAAACAGTACCAGTATCCAGCAATACTCGCACGATTCACAGACCAAACAAATCCATATGAAGTCGTTCCAGCGGAGTATCAACAGAATTAATTAACTTCGTCGGTGCGACTTCTTCTGTTTGCCCTTCTTGCATGCAACACAGTGATTGGTCAACTTGAAATGTTTTAGTGAAACTCCTTCCACTAAATCGTTTTCCATAAGATGGTTCATCTTTCTAACATGTATGTGACCCATTCGCCTATGTCATAGAATTGAGTCTTTCTCAGTTGCTTTAGAGACAAAACAAGTTTCAATAGATGTAGATGTCGATACTTTAGTACTTATATTCTACATAAATATCATTCAACCGAGGAGACCGCATAATAACCATGTATTCTGGAGTGACATATCATAGGTTGAGTATTATGCACTCCTTGTCGGTGAACACGGTGGTGTACTTTTTATAAAAAAAATTAAGAAACACTCAACAAATTTTGATCCATCTTGTCACAATAATTAACTTTCTCAAACGTAATACTACCGTTTGACACATTCCCTTCTTTCCTAATTATGACTCCAGAATTACCCGCAAACGCTACATAACCCCCTTGTATATTCTTCACATTGGTTAGTAGATCAATATTGGCGGTGATGTGACGAGAGAATCCACTATCCATGATCCAATTTTCACCTGATATAGTCTTGAATAAACTCTGCACATACAAGAAACATGATTAGACCAAAAAGGCAGCCAAGACCTCAATCTTGGACACCTCTTTCACTTCAACAGAAGGTTTAACCTTAATAGAATCCAAATGTGGTTTAGATGATTGTGAATATGTCACGGGTCTCTAAGACTTTCGTCTTAGATATGTGTTCTTAATAACATCTGTGTTCTTATTTTTGCAAATCGGTTGTGTGGGAACAAACAATTTGTGATTTAATTTAACTGAAGTTTCATTAACATGAACCACCATGCGTGGATTCACATTGTGAAACATGACGTGGGTCTAGTAAACATGAGACATCGGTCTCTTGAGAATCTCCTAAATCAAAGGAACCTTTTTGGTTTGTTCCTTGTCAATTGGATGAGCAATCTTCATTTTTCATGTTCCACAATTTCTGACAATGTGCCCACGTTGGCCACATGAGAAACATGTTCTCATATCAACGAACACACATTGTAGTTTTATTGTTGATTGTGCAACACACGATTGACAAGAATCACTTGAAACTATAACAATATCTTCATCATCAAACGTCACATCCTTTTTCTTTTTGTAAAAATCCAAGTTTGAACAATTAGAAAAACTTTGTAAAGTGTCGGTTCTAGTAGAACTAACAAACTTTACTAGTTTAATAGTATTGAGATGTTTTTTCAAACTTGGTTTAAGGATATCCTTGTTAACGACTTAGTACTTGCGAAAGCTTGTTCAAGTTAATGTAAACTAGAGGTCTCGTTTTGAAACACTCTCAATCAATTTATGTTTGATTAAGTGTAAGGGGAATGTCTTTCTCATCGAAAAATTTGTTTACTCCCATTAGTACAAACACACGACAAGTGTTTAATTTACCAACAGAAGGATTAATGAACCGCATTTAATCCTCATAAGAGATTGTTGTTTTCTCTTAATTCTTTGATTTAACTTTTAAAATGTTGATCTTTGAGACACTTGGACTATACACAGCTTCCTCAAACTCATGATGTTCACACAAAATGTGATTTGAATGTGAAATATTCTTAGCCTTGTGTATAACTTGTGGTTCAATATATCTTCTATTACAACCTCTTCATTAGTGTTGACAAATTTTTTGGTGTCTTGAATGTGAGATTCTTGAGGAATAGTTGGTTTAACATGAGAATTTTGTGTTGGGTTTTCCACATTTACTACTGTTTCAGGTTTAGCAGTCTTAACATTTTCATCTTTATCATAAAATGGATTATTTGAGCCGTCATTGAGAAATGGTGGAGGTACCTCGACAAATCCTAACCCATTCTTTGAACCCTTTGTTTTTCCATAAACTTCAATAATTTCATTCAAAAGGAAAGATGAGTTTCTAAAATTTACCCAACTTGTTCTTTAACTCAAGAATTTCATACCCAAGCTCGGTTATCTTAGTTCTCTATTTGAGAATCTCATGGAATTGTTTGTCAATGATGATTAATTTTCTTGAAAGCTCGGCTTTCAGGTGATGATTACTATTAGACAATCCTTCTATTTTGTCCTTTGATTTCTTTTGTAAATCAGATGATTGTCTATAGTTATCTTTCACTAAAGCGGGTTATTTCAAAAGTGATTCGTTTTGTGCATGAATTAAGTCATATTTTGACTTGAATTCCTCACAAACATCACAAGACATAGTTTAATGTATTTTAACTTGATCAGTTGTAACATTATTAGACAAGGTAGAGACAGAAATAGGACTAACCTCATCGATCTTGGCCATACATGCAAAAGTAGTTGATTGCATGTTACGTAAGACATCCGAATCCGATTCAGTCTCTGATTTTCTTTCGGTAGTCTAACTATCTCCTTGAGCATCTTGAAAATTCTCAGTTTGTACAAACATGGCAAGATTAGCTTGATTACCATTACCCAGCAGTTTTTGATTCCAATCAATCCTTTTAGCTGTGAGTAGAGCCTGTGAACCAAACGCTCTAGAAGACTCACCTCCATAAGCTTTTTCTTTTGTCTCGTTATACGTCTTACCCGAGCTTCTATCTTGATTACAAGGTCCATTGTATTCCTTCTTTGGCTTGTCACACTATTTGGCAAAGTGACCAAAATCTTGACAATTATAACATATTACTTTAAGTTTATCAAAACCAACCCGCTTGTTCAAGGTCGGTAAATCTTTCCTAGTTCTTTGCGTGAACTTCTTTACTTTACGCACGATTATTGCCATATTCCACTTTGGTTTCATCAACTCCAAATCATCCGAATCGATCTGGTCATAGTCTTCATCAGTAAGTTCACTCGTGGCAACTTTACCACTCACCAAATTTTCATTTGAACTCATGAAAGCACTAAGAAAAGCAAAGCGATGCTCGGCTTCCTATATATTTACAATTGTTGGTTGAGTACAAGCATTACCAGCATTAGTTGATCCACCAGAATTTGTATTTGAACCAGATGCCATGAAACAAACATTTAGCATTGATTTATTAAGTGAGGATGGCACATCTTGAGAAGATTGAAAGAGAAAAGCGCTGATTGGGGTTGTAGTGTTGCTTAAAGGTAAAGATCCTTCATACAAAGTTGGATCTAGGTTTTCTTTTGAAGACTTTTGAAACTTCATGTCATATTCTCTTTCTTCTATTTTCTACATAAACTCCATAGCAGTTAGATCTTCATTTTTGAAGAAATTTTCTTTCATCACAAGCAGAATAGTGAATAATAACCCGGTAGAGCATTCTTGACAGTGTTAATCATATCATATTCAGTTGTTTCCATTTTCAGTTCGTTCATCTCAGCAATCAAATGATTAAATCTGGTCAACATCTCCTCAACTGTCTCTCCCTTCAACAAATTAAAGTTTCTGAATTGAAACTTCAACATAACCTTCTTGCTCTCTTGTGTATTACCCATGCTTCTCATCTTGATGTGTTGAAATAAAGATACACATATCTTAATACTTCCCACCTGGTGGAATATATTATCTGGTAAAGCCATTGTCAAAGTAGAATATGCTTTTATTTCTATCTCTAAAGCCTTTTTCTCATCCTTAGTATAAGCTTTAAATGCTTTTGGTTTAAACCCAGTAGTTGCATCACCTATCAAAGGAGTAATATACACATCATCAAGAAATTTCGAACACTCCAGGTTGTACAGATCCTAAATGTGTTCGGAATCTTGGTTCTCACTTAGCAAAGTCACTCAATTCATCAATCAGGGACATTTAGAATGTGAACTGATTTCAGCTTCTAAGCAAAGCGTAGAAGTGTCCATTCGGGGACATTTAAAATATGTTGCATCATCATATTTTGAAATGCTAAAGCATAAAAGCCAGCCAAGTCAAAAATATAGGTTCAATGATCAAAAAGTTCAAGTTTAGGTTAAAAGTGTCCAAGTTTAAACACTTAAGGGTTTAAAATGAAACTTTATGCAACGAATGGGTAAGTCCTGTCACGAATGGATTGTAAATGATAACATATGGTGAACAGTATCACGAATGAGGTTATAAAAATTATGGTAACGAATGGTATCATGAATCAGTTAACGTATAACACCATTGTAGTAACGAATGGCTTATCACGAATGAAGATTCCATGGTAACGAATCAAAACACTAATAACAAAATGAATAGCATAATGGATGACATAACAGATAGCATAACGGGTAGCATAACTGATAGTATAACGGATGAGGTAACGAACCAAGTAGTGTTTATGTAACGAAAGAGGTTATAACGAATTGGTTTTGATGACGAAAGAGCTACAATACATGAATGGTCAGTAGTAACAACCCGCCATGTGTCCAAAAATGGTTATCAAGTGATAACGAATGGAATCTAGAGTATAACGAATGGGTCATTATATTGTAACGAATGAGACCATCAAACCTTCAAACTAAATTTCCAGATCTTCAAATCCAGATCCAAATAATCGATTAACAATGGATATCCCGTTCGTAACTCAACCAAAATTACACAATTAATAGGTTAATCGAATCGTCTAAACCCCGGGAATAAACCCTAACACGTCCAGACTACCAAATCCAAACCAAACTCGTCCGAAATTTGATTAATCAACAACTAGAAAACTCCGTTTCATACAAACTCAAATCCATCTCAATTCCATTCAATTAAATAGTAATAACACAATTAAATCAAAAAGAATCTTACCAATCTGATTACGAACTAAATATCAATCAATTAAGCCTCAATTATCCATATCATCATGATAATTGATTAAAAATCAATTCAAACAGTTTCATATCTAAACATATAACAATTACTTGATGAATTCTCAACAATTCATCAATTAACGATTAAAATCACCTACACAATCGAACGCTCAACTCTGATACCACTTGAGATAGCTTGATTATGCTTAATATGAATCAATTCATATTATATATATAAGGATCTAGTTCTTGATATGTATTAGGTGATTGACTAATTGAATGAACGAAGTGTGTGTGTGAGAGGTGAATTAGACAGAGTAAAGACTCACAAGAAATAATTATAAAAACACTTGTTAAATTATGAATCAAGAATTACATATATAGAGAAGATGAAGTCCATTCGTTACACTGTCCGTAACGAATGGGACTCATTTTTCTTCATTCCAAACATAACTTAAACAGTATAGCGAATGACTCATTCACTATACCTCATTCATCAACATTCCATGAAGAATGGTAACATACTAATAACGATTAGGTCCATTCGTTAAACATCCTTAACGAATGGACATTAAATATAATGTATGAGTTCATTCGTTAAACATCCTTAACGAATGAACACATATTACATAACGAATGGATAAGTGAAAAGACCAAACTGCCCTTTACATTAATAATCATAATTTACAATAAATACAAAGACTGAGACAACCAAAACGGTGTACTAAATAACTTGGTATTACACTAAGACTGGCCGACTTACACTAGCTTAAACCTGAGTTTGGGACTTTAATTAATAAAATTCTCAAACTTATTTAAGATACTGATTTTATTGAAGTAATTTATATATTTAAAAGTTTGGTAAGTTGGATTAGGATTTGGTACTTTATCAAGTCCCGAACTGATTTAATAGAACAAACCGTTAAAATCCGAATCTTGATGCTTAAAATCCCAAAAACACAAGACTTATTTTTATGAACTATGTTACCATTTATATTTCATCTTCAAGACTCAATATTATTAACTCAAGCTCTTTCAATCTAGGATGCGAACGTTAAACTCAAGCTCTTCAAGACTCAATATTGGTAAGTTGGGCTCGCTTTTTGAGAACTTTATTCCAAGTTTTCTTCATCGACATCACTTTGACCAAGTGAGTAATTTCGTACACGTTTTCTCTTTTATACTTTGAGGGTAGCTTGCATACTTAAACAAAAATTATTTAAGACTTAGATCCTCAAAACGCAACTCTAGTTTACGTGTTACTTAGAATAATTGCCCCATTGTGTGTTATATGCCTCATATGATTATTTGCTAAATGTTTAATTTGGTAGTTTTACCTATTATAAAAGAGCCACATTAATATGGTAGTAAACCATTGTTTTCCCAACCACCACCACTACCGGTCAACTTTAGCATTAAGGTTATTAGTAAACTATTGTTTTCCCATCATCTATTATATGAAGATCATTTATGTTCCAGAATTTGTGTACTTCCGGCCACCATAACCACCGTTCGCCGCTACCACCACCACTTTGGTCGGGTGTGACAATTTGGATTTCAAATAATATATATTTTAACTATTTTGTTCAAATATTTTATAAACTTTTCCCAAGTTTATAAAACTACCATTTATATTATATAAAGATTTCTTCGAACGAGTTGAACTTGTTATTTCACCATCTTCAAACTTGGATGTAGAATCTTCGATAAACACTTTGATGATTAATCTTGTAATTCTTTGATGTTGAAAATCTTCATATATTACTACTTTGTTGTAGCTTCTTCATATATAACTTTTGTCACAACCCAACCTATGGTGGAAATGCTAGGGCGTGAACTAATTGCTCACAGCTCTCAAGGTTACTATCAAGTAACATTATATATTTAAATATCTAGTTAACAAATTCATTTAAAGTAAATATTCCATACAATATCCAAATCAAAACAATAGTGCATCAAACATACAAAAACAATAAAAATAATAATTGTCTCATTAAGTTTTCTCTAATATAATTCCTTAAGTGATCTTCCAAACTTCAACTACTTCACATCACACGATGACCTGCATATGCATTGAAAATAAAATATTTTTATCAACACGAGGTTGAGTGAGCAACACACCTATTTAAATGTACATATAGTATATATAAAAGTAAGTAATTGCAACAAGTCATATGAGAATAACAAACTAACCAAATGAGCAAGTATAAATGAGATGTCGAGAAGCACAAAGCTATAACGACTGGCGTATGATCATACTATTGTGAGATTATGTTGGACCGCTCCGAATGCGGTTCACGTAAAAAAAATAAACACATAACAAGTATGGTATAAAATTCGTTAGCACATAAGATAATAGTTGCAGTTTTGTGTATAAGTATACATGAGAAATATAATTTACTCATATGTTCCCAAAACAATATAAAATGAGTATAAAAAGGGGGAATGTGGCATTCACCTCAATAGATGAACAAAAGGGAATAGTTAACAATAAGAATGGCGATTTGCGGAAATCACACATTGACGATAAAGCCTAAAAAGGAAAATAGAATATGGATATGCTAAGTTAATGAACTAGATCAGATAAGCGAGTTCAATAATTGTAATTTTATTAAGTCATATTATATTCTTTTTAGTCATAATTAATATTATATGAAAAATTTTAGTTTGTTAAATTACAAATAACGTATATTATAATACTTTATTATATAAAAATATTATATAAGTAAACACATCTTTAAAAATATTATTAGTTTATTAATCCGTTTAAAAGTATATTATAATATTTAATATAATATATAAAAATATTATATGAATAAAACACATCTTTAAAAATTATAACTTTGTTAAAGTATATAAATATATATATAAAGTTTTCCTCTTGTATATATATATATATATATTAAACCAAAAATATTAGTTTACGTGATATTATATATGTATGTATATATACATAGATGTCTACATATATGTACATACACGGACGAAGAGATGCGAGAAATACCAAGATTATATTCGGTTCTTGGTAAAATAATTTATTTAGTAATTATTATTATTATACTTTATATAATGTATTTAAAAATAAAATACAAAAAATTTATTAAAATTTTGGTGTGGCAGGGGTCGAACCCGCGACCCCCCCCCCCCCCGGTCAATCAAATGTCTTAACCAGCTGGGCTACCATTGACGTGCAATATAACTTAGAAACAAATAAATATAAACAGAAAGAAATCTCCAATTGCTTATGAACCTTAAAACCATCAATTGATCAAATAACTAAACGTTTGATCAATTGATGTTAGGAATATCATAAACCTGCAAACAATTACCTTGGACGATGTATAACCAGAGATTAATTGATGCAAATAGTGGCCTATGTGGGTTTAAGAACACGATATATGGAGGAGTGTTAATATAATTGTGTATATGGTTAAGGACGGCGACGAGATGAGGATCCTAACTGGAAGTTTAAGTGAATTTATAACCTCGTTACATATATAACAAGTTAGGGTTAAGTTCGGCTAAGCATATCAAAGTAACGAATTATATTTTGACGGATTTACAATAATACAATCGTCGGTAGGCCGAAAATAACATACACAAGATATTTATGAGATAAATTTACAAGTATAATGCAAAATTTGTGGTCCAAGAAAATCAATTAATCAAATCGGGTATGAGTACTGAATATGGGTCGGGTTTAAGGGTTGGTGATCTAGATCTTGAAGATGGGTTATAATGGTATTTACAGTTTAAGTCCCTGGTGTTTGAGGATGATACAAAATAGATAAAAGGTTTTATTTTGGGTTATACTTTCCCAAAGTAAGAAAGTTATAGTTATAAATAACTAAATATAAATTTAATAATAATATATTAATAATTAAACAAATTTAAACTCGATAAACGCAATATATTTAATAAAATAACCCGAACATCGAACCTAGTCGGGTAAAAGTATAAGTTTGAAAACCCGAGTTGTTACAGTATCCCCTACTTTAGGGAACTTTATCCCGAAATTAAGGAAAAAATAAAAAAAATACATAATACAGAACTTTAGATAGTTGAAGTAACGCTCCAAATGAAAAACCGATGAGGGCACTTATATAAGGATATGCCAGCGGCGTATCCACCATGTCCTTATCATCCTTACATTTTACCGTTATCTCAACTACTATTGGTTCTCCATTATGACACACAATTATTTGGATTATGATTTCCATGCGAGGATTTTGGTAATTAGGTATGCATCTATAATTACTTAGATCGTCGGATGGTTCACTAACTCGTCCCATTGTGTGGGTTACAAAACATGAGTAAAACATGATTTTGAGGAAATAAAAATTTTAAGTAGTCTTAGTCCGAAAATAACTGTATAAAACGATTTCAAAAGTTGCAATGGCTTTTACTAAAGCAAGGAAATTTCCAAGACATCGCAAAAATATAAGTAGTTGAAGATAATATCACTTATTAACGATTAAGGGTAATGAAGGTAAACAAAAAGTAGAATTTAATAAACAATATTTTTAAACAAAAGGAACTTTATTCATAAAATAGAAGATAAATAGTCCAAATACGGAAATAATCCAAGGCAATAAAGAGGTGTTACAATAATTAATAAAAAGACAAAATAAATTAAGATAGATAAAGGGAACGGCAAAGTTCTTCACGATCGTTGAGTAGCTTAATTGACGTGACTTGGGGCACCATGAGGAGTTGCATTCATAGGAGTAGGAGCAGTTGAGGTAGATTGACTTGGGTATAGCTTGAATGGGTTGAGCTTGCATAACAGGGTCTTGAGCAGAGTAGGCTTGGTACACTTAAGCTTGCGGATGCGGGGCCGGATAAAGTTGGGTTAAGTAAGGTTGACCAGGATTGATAGCAGGAGCTTGAAGGACATGAGGTGGTTGGGTTTGAACTTGGTGAGCATGGGTCAAGTAGTAGGGTGTAGTCATAGCTTGGTCTTGATGGGCATGGATAATTTTAGGGCACACATTACGAAGATGATTTGGGTCTCCACAATGATAGCAAGCACGGTTATTAGGAGCACCGGGTTGAGCACGAGGGGTGGATTGTGCATTAGGCGGGATCTGGAAAGTGTTAGCAATGTGGCCATAAAGATTGCATTGGGTGCATAATCGGCAAGGGGTTTGGGCAGAATGATGAAAGTTACACTTGGCACATAGGGGATGAGGACCAAAGAAAGTCTTTTTGTTCGGGGCAGTTTGGTTTTGGTTAGGAGTAGGTTGGTTATTGGGTTGGTTAACGACATTGGCTTTACGCTTGTTGTTGTGGCTGTTGCGGTGATTGTGTTGGAAGCAGGTTTGGGTTTGGTTTTGGCTTCAGTGGAGGAGTTGGTCTCAGTCTTGTCTGGAGTAGGCTTGGAGTCCATGCGATAAAAGGTTCCAACCCGAACATGACTATCGATGAGAGAGGCAGCTAGGTCCATTGCCTCACCAATGGTTAACGGGCCAATGACTCATCACGGCATCATGGAAGTTGAATGGAAGACCAAGAATGTACTTCTGGATTCTGCGAGTCTCGGGGGTTACCAAATGGGGCATAATACGGCTAAGCTCGCGAAACCGGTTAGAGTATGTGGATTTATCCCCACCAATCTGTTTAAGTTCCCAAAATTTAGCCTCCAATCTCTGCAGTTCATGTTTCGGGAAAAATCCCTTCTTCATTGCCTCCTTAAGTTCTTCCCAAGGCATAGACACAACCAATTCAGACCCTTGGTCGTTCCTCAGGGCATTCCACCAAATAAGAGCTCGACTCTCGAATCGACATGAGGCTAACTTTGTCCGTTTGGCATCCGGACATTCCTAGTGGATGAAGATGTTTTCCATTTCCTCGAACCATTGAAGCAAAGCGGTGGTATTTTCCTCACCGCGGAAAGATGGAGGTTTGGTGCTAAAAAAATTACGGAAGTCATGGTTATTTGGTGCGGTTAAGGTGGCTAAACCGTTGGAGTTAAGGCTCTGGATCTGAGTGACAATTGTGGGCATTGTAGTGGCAAATTATTTTGTAATCCTAGTAGCCAAGAGGCGATCGCGTGAACCAGATGAACGTTGGTGGCGACGGTGGTTTTTTAGAGACGACATTCTATAGAGATCAAAAATGAGGATTTATAAGATGAAAGATAAGTTGAGGAAATCATTAGAATAATAAAATGTCTAAGTATGTATATAACTTATAATAACGTTGCCTTAAGAAATAAGGGGATTTGTGTCATAAAGATTAAAAGTAAAATATTAAAAGATGAGGCTTACATTGCGTAAATAGTTATTAAATGATGTAGTTAAAATGATTAATGTGTGAACACGGGGAAATAAGTCATTTTAAAATTTAGATTTTCATTTGATTAAGTTTACGATAAACTAACGAAATATAAATTGTTGATGTTGGCCACCCAGGAGCTTTCCATGGCAATTTGAATACCCAACGAACTAACGAATAAAAATAACTGAGTTGGACAGCCCATGAGCGTTACATGGCATTTTGATTGTCCCAGCTAATTAACGAATTAACAATGCAATGAAGTTTGTCGACCCAATGAGCGTGACATGGCGTTTTTACCGACCAACTAAATAACGAACTATCGAAATAAAAAAATGGGTAGTCGGAGTATCTTTTGAATCACCACGTTGATTACTCCAACAAAAATACGAAAACAATTAGAGAAATGGATAGTCGGGATTCCCGACTAACCATTTAAAATAACGTAAAGTCATAATAGGAAGGTTATCGAATTTAAGCCACGATCACCGTGAATTCGGTTTTAAAAAAAAGTATTATAAGGAATGAAACCACTAATGTGGTCACAATTGACAGCTTAGGGTATCGTTCATATGGCATTTTTGGATCTCGCTCGGTTCCATAGGGTCGAGTACTGTGGTCAGGTTATCTCCCAGGTAAGAAATAGCGTCTTACCTTTGGTTCTTGGAACTGTTTTTCCAAGGCCCAACTCACAGTTTCTGTTCCCCTTTCAGTTATACAGGGACATGCCACATAACCTAGCCCTAAGGTGAACAAGTGAAAACAACATGTGGGAATTCTTAAGGAATTTCCTGAAAATAAAAGCAATCTATTTTTAAAAAATTTTCTTTGAATGTTGAGGCATAGCCTCGGTGTTTGTGTGTGTCTGCATAACAATAAATAATAAATTTATCTAAGAAAACTGTAAACAATTTGATTTGAACACGTAAAGGTAAACAGATAAGCACGTAGGGCTCCTAAGCATGTTACTATGGCACCACTAACGACTTATCTTAAACATTTGGCTCTGATACCAATCTATCACACCCCAACATACGGCGGATATACCGGGGCGTGAACTAATTACCCACAGCTCTCAAGGTTACTATCAAGCAACATTATATATTTCAATATCTAGTTAATAAATTCAATTAAAGTAAATATTCCATACAATATCCAAATCAAAAAAATAGTGCATCAAACAAACAAAAACCATAAAAATAATAATTGTCTCATTATGTTTTATCTAATATAATTTCTTAAGTGATCTTCCAAACTTCAACTACTTCACATCACACGGTGACCTGCATATGCGTTGAAAATAAAAATAGTTTTGTCAACATGAGGTTGAGTGAGCAACATACAGTTTACATGTACATATAGTATATATAAGGAAATTGGTTTTAAATAATCCAAACTATGGCCTATTGGTAAATATCAATCCCAACTTTACACTTGCCTGCTGGCAATACCAACTACTTATGCATTTGTTTTTAACGGGCCGCGACTAACGGGTGTTAACTCCGTTAGTCTTTTTCTGACGTGGCCATCCGAGCTGTCAAAAATTAGATTACGTGGACGTCTACGTGGCTGGCTGACTGTGCATAACATATATGTGGAACATTACGTGGCGTCTCTCACTTTATACAATACGTAACTCAATACAGATCCCTAACTCAATACAATCCCTAATTCTATGTCAACAATCCCTAATACTCTGTAGACGAAGAACAAACCCTAATTGCTCGACGATTGAACATCATTAGGGCCAGACGATTGAAACAATGGGTGATAATATCAATATCGACTTCAAGACTGGTGGGAAATTTGATGTCAATCCTTCTAAATTAAGGTATGTTAGGGGAAAACAACATCATTAGGGTTAGATGTTGATAAGCTTTCATATTTGGAAATACTAGGTTATGCAATGGATTATGGTTCATATGAAAAGAAGGAGGATTTGTTCTTATATTGCTTAATACCTGGTGATGGTTGGGTAAAACATTTAAATAGTGATGGAGTAGTAAACGAGACGGCATCTCTGCTTGGAGCTGATGAAAGGTTAGTTATATACGTTCAAACCAAAAAACTAAGGAAACCCAAACCACAACCCAGTAGCCTTGAATCCCAGCCCATTAACACTCAATCCCAGCCCACTAACAATGAAGCCCAGCCCATTATGCAGCCCTTAGCCCCCTATCTCATCTAACATTGCATAGTAAACCACAATCCCAGCCAACCATTTCTCATCCAACATTGAGTCCTTAGAGGTACAGCAAGCTTACAGCAAGAAAACAGGTATTTCCAGCTTCACCACCTAGTCAACTACCACAAATTATCAGTACTTCACCACCAATTGAACTACCACCAGTTACAAACACTTCACCACCAGTTGATAGTAGTTCAGATGAGTTAGATGAAGACTGTGATGATTCTGATGATGAGTCTTACAATGTTAATTTGGATGATGATGAATCTGATGATGATGAGCTGAGAGATCCAATTGTTGCAAGAAAACAAGGTGCTTGAGGAATGCTTGAAAGAAACTGGTAAACTGGTTGAGGAAGGTTTGAAAGAATCTGGTGATGCAGGGCCCTCATATGTAGAAACTTACAGTAGCTATGAGGATTCAGATGGTGATGTTAACTCACCTGGAGAGAGTGAAGATGATAACATCAAAGGGAACAAGAACAAGATTTTCCAGTTGTAGGTCACCAAACTGAGTGGGAAAATTTCAAGTGAGTTGTTGGTATAAGGTTCCCTACTAGGGATGCTTTAAAGATGTTGTTAGGAAATATGTTGTGACAAATGGTAGAAATTTATTCATTAGTGACAGTAACAAGAATAGAGGTGGGAGATTACGTATCAAGTGTGTGGCAGGGTGTCCTTTTAATTTGTATTGTTCATTTCATAAGGGCAAAAGTTTCTATATTGTTAAGAGTAAAAGGCAAGCACAACTGCCAAAGGAACATGATAAGGAATAGGCAATTGATATCTACCTTCATTGCTAATGAGTTTATGCCAATGTTCAAGGAAAAACCTAATTGGCCTGCTGCAGACATTCAAAAAGCTGTTAGAGAAAAGTATAAGGTGATCATTAATAAATGGATGGCTTATAATGCTAAAAGGAGTGCTTATAAGAAGCTTCATGGGTCAGTGAGGGACCATTATAGTAAACTTGGATCATATATAGCAGCTTTAAAGAAGGCAAACCCAAGTTCAACATTTGAACTCCTAACTGCCCCACCAAGGTTCCTTAGGGAGGATTCAGATGCATCTTCATCATTGGAGAATTTTTTCATGTACAATCTCATTTTCATTAGAGTTTATTAAGTTCCTTAGGAAGTTCATCTTGATCATTAGAGTATATTTTCAGGTTGTTTGTGTGTTTTGATGGCTTGAAGAAGAGATTCCTAGCAGGTTGTAGGAAGGTGTTATGCCTAGATGGGTGTCTCCTTAAAACCTTTCTAGGAGGTATTTTATTGGCTGTTGTAGGTAGGGATGCAAAAAACCAAATGTAACCTGTAGCATGGGCTGTTGTTGAAGGTGAAAATAATGACAGTTGCGAGTGGTTTATGAATCAGCTGAATAAATGTTTAGAGGTCACAGATGGTGGAAGAGGTTGGACACTTATATCAGACCAACATAAGGTAAGTATATATTCTCTTAACTGTGTCTCAGTTACATATATTTTCTAACAATTTTAATGTGACAAGGACTGATTAATGCTGTAAATTTGGTGTGGAAGATTGCTGAGCACAGAAATTGTGCAAGGCATATTTATGCAAATTGGAAAAAAGAGTATAAGGGTGAAGATTATAAGGAGATTTACTGGAGGGCTTGCAGGGCCTATAATGAAGCTGATTACAATGTTAAAATGAAGGATATGTTAGAGTTGTCACCAGATGCAGTTGAAGCTTATGTCAAACAGAACCCTAAATGTTTTTCAAGGTGTTTTCTTGACACTAATACAAAGTGTGATGTAATAGTCAACAACATAGCTGAAACCTTCAATGAAACCATAGTTCAGGCAAGATCCAAACATATTATTCACATGTTAGAGGATATAAGAGTGTCAGTTGTGACTAGGCTAACTACAAGGTACACTGAAATGTTATAAAAAAATGTTTTTGTGTGTCCAAGGGTGCAAATGAAGCTTGACAAAGAGAAAAGTTGGGCCCATAAATGTAAAGTATTCCCATCATCCCCTACTGTGTTTCAAGTTAGTGATTGGGAAGATGTTTCAGTGGATATAGGTAAAAAAAAACTTGTACTTGCAAAAGGTGGGAATTATCTGGTATACCATGTAAGCATGTATGTGCAGTGGCTGGTTTTATGAAAAGGAATTCTAAGGAGTTTGTTCATGAAAGTTTTCTTAAGGAGAAATACTTGAAGTCTTACCAATTCACAATTCCACCTTTGCCTAGTGAAAAGTATTGGCCAATTGTAGATTACCCCCTTGACCCACCTCCAGTCAAAGCTATGCCTGGACGACCAAAGAAAAACAAAAAAAGAGATCAACATGAAGATTCAAAGAGGCCAGGAAAGTTGACAAAACATGGAGTTCAGATGAAGTGTAGCTGTTGCAAGTCAACATTTCACAACATAAGAAAATGCCCTGATAAGGCCAAGGGTAAAGCCATTGACGATGGTGGTGGTGTTAAAAGGTCAACGGGAAGGCCAAAGGGGAGGTCAAACAAAGATTTTGATAAGTCAACTCAAGTTTCCCAACAGTCAACTCAAGTTGCACAACAGTCAACTCAAGCTTCCAAAAAGTTATCAGGTTCTAAGAGAGCAAGGGATTTGCTAAAAGGAAGGTTCTATCAAGCAAAGCAAAAGTCAACTCAAGCTTCCCAGTCAACTCAAGCTTAACAAAGGTCAAGGGGAAGCACAAAGGGGAAGGTCAAAGGGAATGATGCTTGAACCTTTGAATGTTTTTTTTGCTGTTTGATGTGTGAAACTTATGTTTTTTGAACCTTTGAATGATGCTAAACTTAGCTTTTGAACAATATGTATGATGATAAACTTGTTTGTGTGTTTGATGTTTGAAACTTTTGAAATTGTGTATGTGTATTTTGCAGTCTCTTATTCATGTATTTTGCAGTCTCTTATTCATGATTGTTTGTTAGTTTGTTTAGACAGTAGCCTGTTTGTTAGCATGTGCAGCATCCTATAAGGTAAAATGGTCATTAGGGTAAAATGGTCAATAGGGGCAAAATGGTCATTAAAGTTAAAATGTTGCAGTTGTGATTGGTCACAACAATTGCAGCAGCCTGTGATTAGGGGCAAAATGTCATTAGGGGTAAAATTGTCATTAGGGTCAAAATGGTCATTTGGGAGGTAAAATGGTCAATATGGGCATAATGGTCATTAGGGGTAAAATTGTCATTAGGGGCAACATGTGCAGCAGCCTGTTTAGAGGTCACAGATTGTCATTAGGGGTAAAATTGTCATTGGTCAAAGCAGCATGTGTAAAATTGTCATTGCTCGTTTGCAACATACGCTTGGTCAAAATGGATGCAGCAGCCTGTTAAGATGTGCAGCAGCACCAGTTGACAACATGTGCAGCAGCCTGTCAAGATGCAAAATAAGATGCAAAATGGTCATTTGTTGCAGCATGTATCAAATGCTCATTTGCAACATATGCTTTGTCAAAATGGTTGCAGCATCAAAAATGGTCAAAATGGTAAAAATGGTCAATATGTTGTAGCATGTATCAAATGCTCATTTGCAACATATACTTGGTCAAAATGGTTGCAACATCAAAAATGGTAAAAATGGTCAATATGTGCAGCAGCTGCTTGGTCAAAAAAATGGTCAAAATGGTAAAAATGGTCAATATGTATCAAAGACTAACAATCAAAATTCCAAAACAAAGATTAACAACCAAACATTCCATTACTTAATTCACAACTAACATTAAATAACAAGGTTCCATACATAACATTACCAACACAGATTCAATTGATTGCCATTAACATAATTAACATTACACATGTAATATCCACC
The DNA here is from genome assembly GCF_021521415.1 of Bidens hawaiensis. Classification (NCBI taxonomy): domain Eukaryota; kingdom Viridiplantae; phylum Streptophyta; class Magnoliopsida; order Asterales; family Asteraceae; genus Bidens; species Bidens hawaiensis. Next base: position 62,719 of record NW_027492467.1, read on the forward strand.
ACGTTGCTACGAGAAAGACTACTAAACCTAAAGCACATTTAATCTTTCAATTGGACTTCATTGACAACTGTTGTTTCAGGTTTTTGTTCTCTTCTTGCAAGGTAATATTCTGCAACTTCAAATTCTCTACTTTTATATCTTCAAATTTTTGTTCTTTTCTTGCATTGCAGTTGCAAAATTCATGTTGCTTCAAGAATTCATCAATTTCTTTTTTCCACATGAAGAACTTACAATCTTCATTCTACTCATAAAATCAATTAACCTAATTAGATTTTTAAATAAAATCATGAAACTTAGATAAGTGTACGTGTACGTACCGGCCATAAAGGGCAACCACAAAACTCATCCCCAATTCGAATACTTCTACGCCCAGCAATCCTTGGAATGCCAAGGATATCATGATTGCAGTAAACATTTCCATCGAAATCAAGCTTAAACCTTTTAGGGTTTTTCTTGGCACGAGATGAAGACACACGATGGAGGAGCTCATTTCCATCTATCGATTGTTGTTCAATTGATTGATTTCTCATTTTAGGGTTCTTCAATTGAACAAAATTAGTGTTTTAGGGTTCAAAATTCGTTATATAAAGTGAGAGACGCCACGTAATGTTCCACATATACGTTATACACAGTCAGCCAGCCACGTAAACGTCAACATAATCTAATTTTGAAAGCTCGGATGGCCACGTTAGAAAAAGACTAACGGAGTTAACATCCGTTAGTCGCGGCCCGTTAAAAACAAATGCATAAGTAGTTGGTACCGCTAGCAGGCAAGTGTAAAGTTGGGATGGATATTTACCAATAGGCCATAGTTTGGATTATTTAAAACCAATTTTCCTATATATAAATAAAGTAATTGCAACAAGTCATATGAGAATAAAAAATTAACCAAATGAGCAAGTATAAATGGGATGTCGAGAAGCACAAAGCTATAACAACTGGCGTATGATCATACTATTCTGAGATTATGTTGGACCTTTTCGAATGCAGTTCACGTAAAGAAAATAAGCACATAACAAGTATGGTATGAAATTCGTTAGCACATAAGACAATAGTTGCAGTTTTGTGTATAAGTATATATAAGAAATATAATTTACGCATATGTCCCCAAAATATTATAAAATGAGTATAAAAAGAGGGATTGCGGTACTCACCTCAATAGATGAACAAAAGGGAATAGATAACAATAAGAATGGCGATTTTCGGAAATCACAAGTTGACGATAAAGCCTAAGAAGGAAAATAGAATGTGGATACGTTAAGTTAATGAACTAGATCGGATAAGCGAGTTCGATAATTATAATTTTATTAAGTCATATTATATTATTTTTAATCATAATTAATATTATATGAAAAATTATTACTTTGTTAAATTACAAATAAAGTATATTATAATACTTTATTATATAAAAATATTATATAAGTAAACACATCTTAAAAAATATTATTAGTTTATTAATCCGTTTAAAAGTATATTATAATATTTAATATAATATATAAAAAATATATAAAAATATTATATGAATAAAACACATCTTTAAAAATTAAAAGTTTGTTAAAGTATATAAATATATATATAAAGTTGGCCTTGTGTGTGTGTGTGTGTGTGTATATATATATATATGTGTGTGTGTGTGTATATTAAACAAAAAATATTAGTTAACGTGATATTATATATATGTATATATACATATATGTCCATACACGGACGAAAAGATGAGAGAAATACCAAGATTATATTCGGTTCTTAGTAAAATAATTTATTTAATAATAATTATTATTATTATTATACTGAACATAATGTATTTAAAAATAAAATACAAAAAATTACTAAAATTTCGAGGTGGCAGGGAGTCGAACCCGCGACCTGCCCCCAGTCAATCAAATGTCTTAACCAGCTAGGCTATTAGTGGCGTGAAATATAACTTAGAAACAAATAAATATAAACAAAATAGAAAGAAATCCCCAATTGCTTATGAACCCTAAAACCATCAATTGATCATATCATTGAACATTTGATCAATTGATGTTAGGGCTATTGGAATAAACATTACGAATATCATAAACCTGCAAACAATTACCTTGGACAATGTATAACCAGAGATTAATTGACGCAAACAGTGGCCGGCCTATATGGGTTTAAGAACACGATCTACGAAGGAATGTTAATACAATTGTGTATATGGTTAAGGACAACGACGAGATGAGGATCCTAACTGGCAGTTTAAGTGAATTTATAACATCGTTTACATGTATATCAAGTTAGGGTTAAGTTCGGCTATGCATATCAAGGAAGCGGATCATATTTTGAGCGATTTACCATAATACAATCATCGGTAGGCCGAAGATAACATACACCAGGTATTTACGAGATCGGTTTACAAGTATAATGCGAATTTGTGATCCAAGAAAATCAATTAAGCAAATCGGGTATGAGTACTGAATATGGGTCGGGTTTAAGGGTTGGTGATCCAGATCTTGAAGATGGGTTATAAAGGTATTAAATTTTAAGTCGACAAACGCAATATATTTAATGAAATAACCCCTACATCGAACCTAGTCGGGTAAAAGTATAAGTTCGAAAACCCAAGTTGTTACAACTTTGTTGATTAATCTTACAATTCTTCATATTCAATTTTGATGTTGAAATATTCATGTAACACAATGTGAATTAAACTTGTTAATTCCTCCATAATGGATATTAGGTATGTAGTTTTCATTTAGTGTTTCAATTTGCTTAGTTGTGACAAATGATGTAAGGCTCCATTACTGGTGACCTACATTGGACGTTGGATTTACTCATAAACAAGTTCTATTTATATCAGAGTTAATTAAAACATTCGCGAAAGATGAAAACTTTCATAAAAATTACATAATAATTCATAACATGTCTTAAAACATTCTTGTCTTTCAAAATTAAAACATTAAATATAAAACATCATAAGTCTTCAAATTTCAGACTCTTATTCTTCTATCATGTGTCCCCACTCAGGCCAGCTGTCTCATCTTACTCACCTGTCTGCATACTAAAAGTCAGCTACGCTGAGTGAGTTCTAGTTAATCACACATCATATAATACATATACTTACCTTCAATTATGCATCCGAATATACACAGTAACTACTTACTAATTTACTTTCATTACATAATTTCATATATAAGTTCATACTTTATTTCTTTCATACTATATAGTTACTGTCCTTTTCTATCTCAAATATTATTAGGGTCTGATCCCTCTTTCCTTGTCTATCTTAGATATTATTAGGGTCTGATCCCTCTTTTCTTCTCTATCTCAGATATTATTAGGGTCTGATCTCTGTCTTCTCTATCTCATATATTATTAGGGTATGATCCCTTACTTCTTCATCTTCGTACATTCTGTCTTTACATACCCGTAACGTGCATATACTTTCATTAATCATTTATACATACCCATATGTTGTACATATATATATATATATATATATATCATACACATTCATCTTTCACATACATACCACCCTTGTCAATACGTGCAATATCCGAAGATCGTTCACGTACCGACAAGCTTTCATTCACATTCATAACATAATATCAATCACATAAATCATACATGGCGTACACTTACCATTTAAGGTAAGTGTATTAACTATCACATCGAGTATGCACACAGCCCCGAAAACATAACAAGGAAATGGGGCTAGAAACTCACCTGAACTCGGTTACGCTTACCATTAACGGTTATTCATTTCTTTAGTTGTGCGTGACTAATGTATAACAATTACACGTATCAATTAACTATCACTACCCATATCGTTTTTCTAGTTTAATTAATACCCTCAACGAACGGGGTTCCGGGGGCTGCGCTTCTGACAGCGGGATTCTAGGGGCGGCAGCCCCTAGCGGGGTCCAAGGGGCTGAGCCCCTGGCTGGGGTTAACTGTCTTAACATATTTTCATTGGGATTTTAAATTATTATTTAATTCTCTAACGCATTCGCTATAACGAATTACACCTAATTCGTTAGGAAATCCTTCTTCATTCGTTATAACGAATGGCCTAATTCGCTATCACGATGTAACCAGTGGGTGAGCTACTTCGTTATCTTAACATAACGAACGGGTGAACTGATTTGATATATGGGTATGGCCTAATTCGTTATCTTGGACATGGCCTAATTCTTATCTTAACTTAGCGAATGGGTGAGTAACGAATCACCTGATTCGTTATCTTATTCTAACGAATGAGCTTATAACGAATGAGAAGGGTTCTTTCGTTATGAACAAACGCGAATGCATCCAATTCGTTATGGTTTTCGTACGAATGATCAGCAATTCGTTTGGTATAATGAATTGGGCCTTAGACTTATCCACATCTTTGACTCTAAGGTCAAAGTCGAAATCGATATGAACATAAACGGTCAACAGACCCCTGATCTGCAATTACCCCTCGAATTCACGATGAAATAACATCATTTAGGTATCAATGAGCTCGGAATCAAGGCGCCAACAAACCCTAATCATCAAACCTTCCAAATATTACGTTTTTAATTGTGCGATTTATACACATACACATACAGCTCGTTAGACAATCAATTAAACCAACAAATATTAACGAATTTCAGTGAGGTTTGCTGTGTTGGATTCGTTTTTATCATTCTCATACAGATCTAAGATTTCCCAAACAAATCCGAACCTAAATGAATGATTTCTAATTATAAACGTACCTTAAACGAGTCGGTTTACGAACACGGTCTAATCTTGATGTTGTTTTGGTTCGTCACGACGTTCTAGCACCAACAAGCTCGGGTTTTCGCCTTCGGATCTTGGTTCGGGATATAGGATGGTGTTTGTGTGTATTTTTTATGGTGTAGGCTATGGTGTAGAGATGGATAAAAGTGGAAAGGATTAGGGTTTAAGGGGTATTTATACTCCCTTAAGCTCATGGACCTTAGGCCCATTCCATCTCTCATCCCATCTTTTAAAGTCCATGCCCACCTTCTATTAGTTATTTATCTAAACCGATAAACTACACACTTTAAGATAACGAAATTTATTTTATTATTTCTTAACGAAAGTAGGATGTTACAAATGACGATCAATCAAGTGTCAAGGGACATGTGTGTGACATATAGCATCAATGATGAACTAATACTCTTTCATGTCACATTGTCCTAATTAAGTCATTATCAAAACAACAAGGTTAATTAGAGATTAAACCATTGTTTTCCCAGCATATATTATATAAACATCACATATGTTTCACAATTTGTGTACTTCCGGCCACCATAACCACCGGTCGCCGCTACCACCACCATTATCAAAACATTAAGGTTAATTAGAGTTTAAACCATTGTTTTCCCAACATATATTATATAAACATTATAAACATGAGATATGATTCACAATATGTGTATTTTTGGCCACTATAACCATCGGTCGCCGCTACTACCACCACTACCGGTCACCTTCAGCCGCCTAAACCACCGTGCACCACCATCTTGATTGATACGGATGAGTTATGAATATAGAGAAAATCCCCAAGAAGAAGATAAAACAAATAACTTCAAATATCATCACTTATTAATTGCCTAAAAATTTTTTCTATCGTTTATTTCCTCAATTAAAGAGAATAATAAGAACAAGAAGAAAATAAACTACAAAAAAATAAAGCCCAAAATTAGGGAAATCAATTAAAAAAAAATATAATTCAAGATATCTCCAGTGTCTTTGCCTCAAATCCTCCATTAACATGGTCCCAGGTCACCATCAGCTCCCTTGTCGTTTTGACGATAAATGCTTCGGATTTGGGTTAAGCTCATTATTGTAATCATACGTTTTATTTCTTTCTTGCCTGAACCGCCTTGTACCACCCTTAATCCGTAAAAAAAGTAGCAATTCTTCCCATCAGCTTCATCTTCATCGGGATTAGTTTTCATATATCTAAAACATATCTATATGCCCACTTCACGAATTTGAAAATCACCTACCTCACATGATAATTGTTTCACTCGTGGTCGATTTCATCTGTTAGGGGTGGTGCATTGTGGTTTAAGCGGCGACCAGTAATGGTTGTGGTTGTGGTGGCCGGAAGTACACAAATTGTGAAATAGATATGAGTTTTATAATATATATATATATATATATATATATATATATTATATGTGTAAACAATAGGACTAGTTATATAATACAAATAAACAGAGTTAATAATCTGTTAGTGTTGGATTGTTATCGATAACAAAGTTGAAAGTTAGGATTAACACTAGTTAGTTTGTTAGTATGGATTAATATTGGCCAAAACTTAAGAGTTTGGATTATTAAAATTATATTTCCTAAGTTTAAATAATTATTGTAAAGGAAATTAAAATATAAGAAACATTAGTAGAAACCACGTGCGTAACAACTCGGGTTTTCATATAATATATTAAATATTAATACCCGACCTGTTTTCGTTTTCGTTTTCGTTTTCGTTTTCGTTTTCGGGTAATTTTTAACCAATAAAACATCGCATTTATCGAGTTACTAATATTTTATTCTTATTGTTTATTATATTTATTTAATTTATTAAAATAACTTTGAGTGATATACAAAAGACACCGACTCCTTCAGGAGGAAGATGACAATTTTCATGATGCGGAATGGTAACAACATTAGCGCACTGCTGCCAATCTGTAAGTTTTACTAGGGTTTTATTCTCGTGTTTCTTTCGTTTTTAAGTTGTATGCCCATTTTGTAATCTATACAATATATAATACATGAGATAGGGGTAAATTAAGACACTTGATTTTAAGAGTTTTACAAATGCTAATGCATAAGGTACATGTGTTAGTAAGGGTAAACTTGTCTTTTAAAAAAAATCATTCAACTTACAAGTTTGGTCCATCATCTTTAACCATATTATGTTTTTAATTTAAACTTTAAACTAACTTCCCACCCATGATTTTTAAATGACTATAGCCTTTTCATACGTTAATATTTTTATAAAAAAATTACATCATAAAAACGCGCAATTTATTCTCATTAATTTGAATATGATATTGTTATAGTTTTTTTAAAAATTAAATAAATTAATATGTTACGTATGGGTGTTTAGTGTCGGTTTTGATGATTTTTTAAGTTAAACTTGTGAGCCCAACCGTTAATACTGATTTTTTTCGTCCAAAACCAAACTCAACCATTGAAAGTTGAAACCGAATCATTTCTGTTTCTGTTTCGGTTAATAAAATAATAATACTAGTGATTATGAGATGGGCTTGTGTTGGGTTAAGTAATAAGGGTAATGGACCTAGGTTATTAAGGAAGGAAGAAAGACCGTGGGCTTAAGCCCATAACCCATAATATATTAACAATAATAATCCAATAATCCATTCATTTCCACTAATTCCATACACCACCCAAAACACACATTTAAGCTCTCTCTCTCTCTATTTCTCTCTTTCTCTAGCCGAACCAAGAAGAAGAACCGATTTCGACCCGAGGTAATGATATTATGATATCTTATGGATCCAAACCCGCTAGATCTAGTTAAAAAACGATGAACCGACACCCTCAACCGTTAAAGTCACGAGATCCAGATGGAATTGGGTTTAAACCGGTCGAAAGACGAGCTTAGGGGTCACCCTAGCTCGGATCCGGATCAAATTGGACGAAAAACGGTGGAAGAACAACTGAGATCTCGCTTTTCCGGCGAGATCCCGGTTTTCCGGTGATGACGGCGCTGGAGGTAGGGGGAATGTTTAAGGATGTCAGAGAATGTTTCTGACATACTCTGACCTAACCCTAATTCTTTAACCGAAGAATAACGAATTAACAGCAATTCTTTATGCCCATTCGTTAGGGAAGAATAATGAATTAACAACAATTCGTTATGCCCACTCGTTAAGGAGAAATAACGTTATGCCCATTCGTTATAAAGGCCAGTTCGTTATAAAGGTCCATCCGTTAAGAAGTAATGAATGAGACCCGTTCATTAAGGAACTGGATAACGAATTAGACTTTGAAAGAATGACAGAAAGGTCCTTGGACTTAAGATAAAATGGATTAGTTACAAATAAGCCCTCGAACTTTATGAGTTAACAAATTAAATAATAAATTAAGAATTATAATGAAAATCGCGTTAAGGCAGTTAATGGAAATAAATTTTGAAAGAAAGAAAATCGCTCTGCCCCTTGGACCCTGATAGGGGTTGTCGCCCCTAGAACCCCCTGCTAGGGGCGCTGCCCTCGGACCCCCATTCGTTGAGGGTATAATTAAACTAGAAATGTGCTGTGTGTAGTGATAGTTAATTGATACGTGTAATTGTTATACAGTTAGTCGCGCACAGCTAAAGAAAGGAATAACCATTAATGGTGAACGTACCTGCATTCAGGTGAGTTTCTAGCCCCACTTCCTTGTTATGTTTTCGGGGTTGTGTGCATACTCAATGTGAACGTTAATACGCTTACCTTAATTGGTAAGCGTATGCTATAATTATTGATGTGATAGTATGTATGAATGAATGCTTGTCGGTGCGTGAACGATCTTCGGATATTGCACGTATCGACAGGGAAAGTAGTAAGTAGTATGCCTAGTATGAAATATGTATGTATGAAAGTATGTAATGAAATGAGTATGTACGAAAGGACGATTATATAAAGAAAGGTATGTATGGTTATATGACAAACGGAAGGTATGCTTAGAAAGGGAACCGACCCTAATAATATCGGCGGATGTAGGGAACCGACCCTAATAATATTGGGGAATGTAAGGAACCAACCCTAATAATAGCAATGAATGTAGGGAACCCACCCTAATAGTATCAGCGAATGTAGGGAACCGACCCTAATAATATCGGCAAATGTAGGGAACCTACCCTAACAATATCGACGAAGGTTATAGGGCGGAATGCTCTTTAAAACGTATATGGATGATTGAAAGTATGTATGTAAGTAAGTATGAAAGAAAGAATGAAGGTACGTATGTATGTAAGTATGTAAGGAAAGATGAGAATATATGTATCTTCGGACATGTATATATGCAAGTATGTAAATGTAATGTATGTTGCCTGATTAACTAGAACTCACTCAGCGTAGCTTACTTTTAGTATACACACAGGTTAATAGACTAAAATAACTGGTTTGAGAGGGGCACATGGCAAGATTGAAGAGGCTGGCATCTAAAGACTTGTCATGATGTTCTAAATACTAAGTTTTATGTTATGTTTTTAAAAGACAAGTTATGGATGTTTGTAATGAATGGTTGACTTTTATATTATTCCGTGAAATTTTTAAATAACTCTGATATTTAGAACTGTGGTTATGAGTAAATTAAACGTCAAAGTAGGGCACCGGGACCGGGGCCTTACAATTTATAGGGTTTAGAGATCAATATATGTCTGCGAAGAGGATTAATGAAAATTGATTCCGATCGTTCAATTAGTTGTCAATTAACCATATTAACAACGTAAAAACACTGATTGTGGATCAAAGGAGTTGTCAATCACTATTTTTTCGGATCAAAAAAGTGTAAAGGAATAGGGATGTTGGTCGAGGGTTTGGGAGGGAAGGGTTTGAATTGGTTTTGCAATTTTGTCATTGGTCTACTGTTGAATGATCGAATGTGGTACAAAATTAAAGTGGGGGTGTTATTTGCACAAGTTCGATAGTTTAAATAAAATAAAGACAAAATTAGACAAACACAAAGTAATACGGAGATTTTATTAAATGCGGGATCTGATTACAATCGGGAATATCTAACAAATACAATAATTCACAAACCGAAAAATACACAAATGTCACAAGCATAATAACTTAACCAATCGTACTTAACGATATTTTTTTAGGATTATTACAACTTGAAAGATTGATTATAACAAACACTTCATCTTTTCAAAGTTCATATAAGGGATTATATTTTGGATAATTTATGAAGATTTTCTCTTTACCATTTCTAGTCTCCAAAAACATGTGAGTCATGATTGATTATAAAGATTTGTTTATACATATTTATCATCAATCTTGAATTAATATATTACGATGACAAAACATATTCCATCAAAAGATAATTATTAATTAACCATTGTTTCACTAGAACTAATCACATATTTAATATAATCAATAATCACCAAAACAAGTTAAGCTTCATCATAGATTAAAGTGGTAAATAGAAGTTTAGCTCATGAAGAGCAAGATAACAACGATCATAAGAGATGAAGATGCTAGATACATGATTAAATCAAAAAAAATCTAACCACAATTGATGATCTAAATCTTCTCTTATGATGATGTTGGTAGCTTCCAAGCCATCAAACATTTGAGATGATCTTCAAAGTGAGAGTAAAGTGTGTGCTTTTAGATGAAATTTCCGTCCAAGATCTCTCTCCAACAAAGAAGCGTGCAATCCTTAAATTTTATGATCTGGGCAATGGGAATGGCTCGTGTTTGGTTGGCACGCCCCCGTATCCATGTGCATTAAATGCGTGTCAGGAAGTACTGACACTTCCTGAGCACGAGAGTGTGGTTACTGGGCACAGCTCCGTTTCTTTCTTGGCGCATCTTCTGGAATTTTGTCATTATGTGGAAAAACTGACCACGGAGGCGTGTTCATAAGGCACGAACGCATGTACGCTTCATCATATTTTTTTCTTCACCTTTAAAGGTGGCCACAGGGGCGTGCTCATGAGGCATAACCTCTTGTCTTCTTCTGATGACTCAGTTTTGTCTTTACTACAAAGGTGACCACAGGGGCATGCTCATGAGGCACGACCCTATGCCTTTGTGTCTGTTACATCATTTCTTCAATCTTCTTCGTGTATCTACTTGTTTCTTTATTTGAGGCAAGGAAGAATCTAAAAAGAAAAATAAATAGGAAATTAGATAAATACATCAAAAATAGTAAAAAAAAAAAAGATATAAAATGGATATAATTTGATGCCAAAAGAATGTATATTTTTATATATATAATTAATCATAAAACATAATATTGAGGATTTCGAAAACATATTCTATTTTAGCTCAATTTAAAAAGTTTATTAGATGGAAACAACATTCATCAGCCTTTAGTTTCGTAGGAGAACCAGTTTAGGGTCCCTAATTCGCAAGAGATAAAACCGATTTTCTTAGGATTTTCTCAAAAAATTGTTCTCTGCATTTAGTTCCATATTTAAGGAAAGCGAAAACATAAAAGATTAATCAACACAAGCTCTAATACAACATATTAATCAATTATTTAAACATGATAATTGAAAACGAGAAGGGGATCAATTATGTATACCTTTTAGATCTTAGAACACGGATATGAAAGACATGATTCTGATCTTAATGGTGATGATTGAGTTCCGGTCTAGGGTGTACTATTAAGATGGTATTAGGTGAGATAGTGTAACAATCGCAAATTTTCGAAACCCGGAAAACAAAAATAAAAATAAAAAAAGACAAAAAGAAAACGTCCCGTATTGATTCGATCCATCACTAGATCACGAAAACCTTGGAAAATTTAATGTTCAATTCGAGTCATCTAAGCCGTGTAACCGTTATTTGGAATTCTACAAGTTTATTTTATAGATTTTATTTTAGAGTTTAAAGTTTCATTTAGAAACATAAAAGAACTTTGTAAATATAGAATTAAATTAAAGTGAGAGGGCCAATATTGTATATAGGAGAAACTTGATTCAAATTTAATAATATTAGTAATCACTGTCTTCGTTCCGATAACTCTGGCGCCGATTCCGGCGAGTTTTTTTTTCCACCGACTAATGACCCAACCGACAAATCAATTACGCAGTTTGACTCGATATCTTTGACTAGTCTCACACGACCATTTTGGAAGCTTCAATCCACGTCTTTAATACCCAATTTCAACTAACATAAATCACAGAGTTGCAGTATTTCTAGCACGCGTCGTTACCAATATATTAACCAACCCCCACACTCATTCGAACAAACCCGGCTTGCAACACTTTCTCTTTCACTAAGACATTCATTTTGTTTTCGTTTTAGCCACCATCGTCGCCGCGTGTGAACTCCGGCGAGCTCTGCCATTCAAAGTTTTACTCAACTTAACGTATGAATAAAATATTTTTCTTTCCTTTTCTTATTCCTTTAAACTTTCATATATTGTTCACAAAATAAAAATATGATAAAGGAAATGTAGTTAATAAATTTGTTTACAACTTATCGTTAGGTCGTATCTCTTACTTCTCGTTCAAGGTTTCCCACATTTGGACATTGCTAATCGTTAAACCGAACCGATCGGGTTTACTCATTTAACTTACTTTCTTCCTCAATCGCACATTTAACCAAGTGAGTTGACATACCCCTTTTTCTATTTTTTATACTCATGTTTTATTACCACAATTATTCAATTCAAAATTCAATATATGTTATGTGTGATTATTGCATGCTTAATGTGCTTAAATGTTTATTTTGTAGTTTTGTGGTTTGATATCGCATCCTCATCTATTCTAATTTAATATGATCATATATTTACCCAATTACGTTGATTTTGTATCAATAGGAATGAGTCCACATCTATTTAATTTCTTACATCATAAGAATTGTAATACTTATCACTGACATATGAATTGTAATTTTTATCTATATATATCTCAACAAAAAAAACTTATGTATTCTCACCAACATTCATGTTAACAAACTCTGTTTTTATACATGCTACAGGTTCAAGTATTTGATGATATCAAGATCGAAGATAGTTAGTTTGACCTTAGGATATTTATTTAAAATCCAAGAAGTATGATGTATTGATTTGATTATTATAATTGTGTACTTGTTTTGATATTAATGAATTAAATAATTATTGTCATTTTAATTAGTTTCTTTTGAGCTACTGTCCAATCAATACGTTACGCCCCGGCATGTTCCGCCGTCTTTGGTCGGGGTGTGACAGATTGGTATCAAAGCCGAAGGCTATAAGATAGGTGGTTAGATATAACGGTCTAGTAGCATGTTTAGGGTCCCTATACGTGATATGCCTTTACGTGTTTGCACCCTGAATTATATTATTGATTGCAGTAGCTTAAATATTTTTTAGTGTTTTAATATTAGTCTTGTACACAAAAGCACACACTTATTCTGAGGCTATGCCTCACTCTTAATTTTTTTTTAAACTCTTAGACGATTTTTAATCGGAAAAATTCCTTAAGAAATCCCACATTTTCACTCCCCTCTCCTTATGGATGATTCGTGTGACGGATATGTAGTAACTGTAAGGGGGACACACCTGTTCTCCGAACCCTTGCCACTAAGGCTTGAGAGCCTAAGGAAAAGCAATGCGCATAAATCTCAATCAACCGTAAGACCTAGATGCTTTCCTGGAGGGTTCGGCGAGGGTTTGAAACTTATTAAGCCAAAACATATCACACCAAACGTCTACTAATCTACTAACCTCATTTATCAAATGTGGTCATGTGACGGCCACACCCATAAATCATAACCAAATTTACGGTGATACGTGGCTAAACTCGGTTCTTCCTTATGATGTTTTAGTTGAAATAATGGGTTGGAAAAGCCATGGTGATACATGGATACCCCAATCATTCACCTCAACTCTCTCATCTTGATTTTAATTAATTTATATATGTTGTTGGAAAATTAAGCCATGGTGTTACTTGAATATTTCAACAATGAGATTTTTTATTAAATTTTTTTGATTTTTTTATGAATGATTATTTTCTCAAATTATCAATTTCATCAATACGCTATGTTAAGGTTAATAAAATTTTAAATTGTATCCTCATGAATTTTCACAAAACTCGAAATTTCACATAGTTATACACATTTTCCCAAAACATAATAAATTTTCACGTTTCACCATTGTAGCATGTCTTCTTCCCGCCTCATCAACCGTAACCGTCACACCGGCAAATCGGGTCGTAGCATGTCATCCCGCATCGCTAAGGGAATCGTGGAATCCCTCCCAACAATCATCTCCCAGCACTAAACCGTGAATGCCGCTACTACCACTATGAATCAGAACCCAACTGCTTGCTCCTTCAAACAATTCACAAATGCAAACCCAACAAATTACGTTGGAGCCGAGGGTGCTACCACCCTCCTCTAAAGGTTTGAACATATGGAAAGTGTGTTTCTCCTTTGTGCGTGTCCGGAAGACAAAAAGACCACCTACGCCTCAAGCGCCTTCAAATCAAGTGCCCTCACTTGGTGGAATGGTAAAAAGTACGCTCTTGGGGCTGAGGTTGCCATGGCTTTGCCATGGAACGATCTCAAGAAGCTCATGCTAGAAAGATTCTGTCCAAAATATGAACTCCGAAAGTTGAAAGAGGAGTTTTGGAACTTGAAGCAAGAAGGTGGTGATAATACCGCTTACAATAATCGATTTCGCGAATTGATCCTTCTCATCCGCATATGGTCACTCCTTTGGAGCGGGCCATTGGTAAATACATCTCGGGTTTTCCTATGCAAATCCAAGATTTCGTCCAGAGTCGTGACCCAAAAGTCATTCATGATGCCATTACTCTAACCGGTACCCTCACTAAAAACCACGTTAAGGCCGGACCTTGACGAGAAAGAATTCCAAGAAGCCCAATGATAAGCCTGCACCCAAGCCCACGAAAGAATACAAGCCTGACTCCACCACGAACAACAACAACTCATCCCATTACCGCACAACAAAAGAAAGTCCTATTCCCAAAACTATGTCTTGGCCCAGTCGCCAGCCCAACCCACCAAGAAGCCCTACACCGGACCCTACCCATTATGTGATATTTGTAAATTTCACCATTCTCCAAATCTCAAGTGTCGCCAATGCACCCATTGTGATCAATTTGATCACCTCTTTACCACAAGCCGTGAACACAACCAACTCATGATTCAACAATATACCTCACCTTTTATCCAAGCCCAAACTTTACCTTATTCTCAACCGTTTACTCAAGAACCCTCAACCATTAGAGCTTGTTATAATTGTGGAGATCCTAGCCATTTTCGCAATGCATGCCCAAGATTTGCACACCTGAACCAAATTCAATCCTACCAAGCTCAAGCCACTCACTATCAAGCTTACCAAGCCCAGGTTTATCCAAACTAAGCCACCCAAGCCCAATTCAACCAAGCCCAAGTAAATCAAATTCAACCAGTCCAAGTTCAACTCATTCAAGCATTTCAAACCCAACTTAATCCAGCTACCCAAGCCAACCAAAACTCATCCAACCAATCCCAAGCTAACCAAACTACTCAAGTACAAGTGTGTTACATCAACGAATCCCAAGTCCAAGCCTCCCCCTTTGTAAAGACATGCTACGTGAGTGACATTTATTTTATTTTTCTAGTTCCTTTAATTTAAATCTATTATAATGACTTCACTAACTTTAAAATTTGTTATGAATGAAAATCATGGTTATTTATGGTCGAATTCAATTCCTCGTCTATTTCTATTATGTCCTTTATTGCACTATTTATTATTACGCAATTTATTATCACAATTCATGTGGTCTATGACCGGTTATTTACCGAGACTACGTACATGGTGATGTGCATGGTTATCTAAAAGTATCATATTTGAACATAAACTACCTATGACCGATTTCATACAAATGTTTTGTTTTGGAAATTGGGACTATGGACGTGTGTCGTACATAGTTATCTAATAGGAGTAACATGTACGGATTTTATTTCGATATTTAAATTCATGGCTACCTAAACCCCCCAAACACACCACATTCTCATGGTACTCTTTTCTCATCTAACTATATAATCTTGAATTTAATCCTCATCTATTAATATATATATATATATATATATAATATATATAATGTGATTTCGTTCGTTGTGTGAGCCTATTTGTGGGGATAGTTACTCATGAATTTTGTTTTCCTCTCAAGTATTTCTCTACATCGTTTGTGTAAGTTACTTATATAATTTCAAAAAAACAAATTTAAAATAAAATCCTCCATCTATTTATTTCATTTTGTTGTTATTACTCTCGATGGTTAACTACAACTATTCGTATATTTTCCAAAGTTTATTCACTACTTATTGATGGTCATCGAATTTCACACGATTATTTAGTTTCCTTGTTGCGGATCGAATAATTTCATTTAAATGTCTATAAAAAAAAGTTTTCTTTTACCTCATTTTCAAACCCGCACAACGGGACGAACCATGTGCATCATGCAACATCTAAATAATTATGAGTGCATGCATAATTATCGAAATCCCCACATGGAACACATAGTGAATACAGTTGTGTGTCATAACTCAGAACCTAGGGTGATTTTGGGTTACGGTACAAATAGCGATGTGATAAGGGCATGGTGGATACGCCGTTGGTACATCCTATATATAAGTGTCCTTATCATATTCTCCGTTTGTAGCGCTATTCGGACCACTCGAATATTTGTGTTATATTTAAAAATAATCTCTCTTGGTACTTATTTTCTTTCTTTACGTTATGGTTTTTCACTAATTTCAAGACGAAATTTCCAAAAAGTTGTGAATACTGTAACAATCGCAAATTTTCGAAACCCGGAAAAAAAAAATAAAAAAAAAGAGAAAAAGAAAAAGGAAAATGTTGGGACTTATATTTTAGACCGACGCATCGAATTAATATTTGGGTGAAAAATATATATTATTTTGGTCTCAACCAAGGGTGGATGGCTTGAAGACCAAGTCATGCTAGGCTAGTATAAATAGATGTTTTTATTTATTTGTCTAGTATGAGTGACTGTATTGTGTATGTGTGAGATTTAGGGTTTTATCCCTTTGAGAGAGTCTCTGCCTCCAGGATGAGCTCTCCTGGTGGCGGCTGAGATATTTCTTAATTGATTGTATGTATGAATGTATGTATGAGTGTTTCATCTTAATGGGAATCATTCGGCTAATATTTCATACTACCGTTTCTATCTTGTATGTGTTTTGATTACAATTGTTCATCCTACTTTATTGTTGATTGTTAATCAAATCAGGCTCTCTCCCAATACACCTCATCCGTCCAACTAACATCATTCAAGAGTGAATACGAGTGAGATTCGATCCTAACCCTAGATCCGAGCTTCACACCGTTGATTAGTATTGACTATTATTCACGCTTCCGCACCGGGGCTCGGACATGTCAATTGGTATCAAAGCATGGGTTACCGAATCATTCAGACTAACCGCTGAACAGATTCATTTCGCTCTTGAATCCACCATGAACGTTAAACGATGAAGTTCGTTGAAATTATTTTTGGGGGTTTTGAAATTATTTGATGATTCGGAGAAAAGTATATGAATTAATGTTTGGGTTGATGACTCGTTTGGAGATCCAACATCAATTTCATGTTTATTTGGTCAAAACGGTCCAGATCTGATGTAACAGTGTTATTTGGCTCGTTTTGGGGCAACACTGTTCATCTGATTATTTCTAGATCTGAAAAGGTTGATTATGATATGAAGATAGGTTTCTTTGATTTCGAGATGACTTGGATGGTGCTACAATGATTTATTTCAGATGCCGAAACTTGATTTTGGATTTGAAAAATTAGGGTTTTGTGTGCTCGTGCTGCAAAAACAGTAGATGTTTGTTGAAAAATATTGCCGATGGTACAAACTGATAAGGAGAATGTACAAGTCAAGAATGAACAGGTACTAAAGGCAATTTCATCATTGTTTGTTGCAGCAGATGCAAAGTGAATATTCGAGCAGGTTCTGCAAGGGCAAATCAGTGACTGATGACGCAGAAATGAAGTTTTGATGTCTCGAGCACACTATGAAAAAATAAGATTGGACTCGAGTATGGAAAATGACTAAGTGTTGCTTCGAGCACAAGAGGTGTTTTGCCCAAGCACATCTTTGTTTTGCTCGAGCACAGGTTATTTCGAGCACATCTTATATCGAGCACATCAAATTCGAGCACACTTTGTGAAACCCGGAGCATATCCTTTGTCTTCTCAAGAAAACTATCTTCTTTAAGTCTCGAGCACACTTTGTTATTTATTCGAGCAGACTCTTTTTCGAGCATACTTTGTTTTGTCTTGAACAATTATGCTTGTGAAGAGAAAACTCAAGTTTGTGTCTTGAACAATATCCTTTGTCTTCTCAAGAAAACTATCTTCTTTAAGTCTCGAGCACACTTTGTTATTTATTCGAGCAGACTCTTTTTCGAGCATACTTTGTTTTGTCTTGAACAATTATGCTTGTGAAGAGAAAACTCAAGTTTGTGTCGAGCACACCCTTGCTCCCGAGCACACTTTTGCTCCTGAGCATGTTTGGTGGAAAATGAAAAAGCACTAAGTAATCCGAGCACACTTTTGTTTCCGAGCACTAAGTAATTCGAGCACACTTGTACTTCCGAGCACACTTTGTGCTAGTTGAAAATTGAAAATTCACAAGTGTTTTGATTTCCGGGTACACTTTGTGCTAGGAAAGTGCTTCCGGGTACACTTTGTGCTAGTGCGAAAATTGAAAAATCACAAGTATTCCCGAGCACACTTAGTGATAGTAAGTACTTCCGAGCACACTTTTGCTCCCGAGCACACTCTGTGCTCGGTGAAAAATTGAAAAATCACAAGTGCTATGCCTTCCGAGTACACGTTACTTCTGAGCACACCCTTGCTCCCGAGCACACTTTTGCTCCCGAGCATGCTTGGTGTTAGGTGAAAAATTAAAAAAACACAAGTGTTTTGCTTTCCAAGTACACTTTGCTTCCGAGTACACTTTGTGCTTGGAAATGAATCAGAGTATGCTTTGTGCTTGGAAATGAAACCAAGCATACTTTGTGCTAGGAAAGTGCTCCCAAGCACATTGTGTGCTAGGAAACAGAGTTTGTGAAACATTTCAAAGTTTTGAAGAAACTTTTGAGATTTTTGATGCCGTTGACCATTTGACCAAGCTGTTCTCTACGGAAGACATATACCAGGGGTATTTTGGTAATTTTTCTCCAATCATCAACAAGCTTATGGAATTCAAACCTCATCCAATTTCACGACTTCATCAAAACCTTTACAAGAACAAGTGTTGACCAAGCTTAAGGATTTAATCACTTTTAGTGTCAACCAACTTTTGAATATGTTCATTTGAGATTTTTACAATCTTGATGAGGATGATCAAGATTGTTTCACCCACACTTGATTTGAAGACACATTTATTAAAGACAATTGCAACGAAATTGGGGGAGTAAAAATCTTTGAATTTCATTGCAAATGGCTAGCTTCAAATCAAGTAAAAGACTCAAGTTAAGGAAAAGTTGATCAAGACCAATAATCCAAGGTTTTTCAAAGACGTTTCATCATTTGTAAGTTTTTAGATTTCCTAGTACGGTTGAGAAGATGGAGTCATCACGAGCAACAATGTTGAAAGGATGATCAGTAGAGTCTAACCTCCTATGAAATAGTCACTTGAACAGTCAAGAACGGGTTATGGTTGACTTGAATGCTATCTTAATTCAGGGAATGGTTTGAAGATGATTTACATGGGAAGAAACGGTTTTGAAGATTTGAAGATTATTTGATGATCACAATGAGTTTATTTCTTTTTGTGATAACCTTGTTCCTTGAAGTTGATCTTTGAAGTTCAAAGCCTCGTTCATATGCCCATACAACTATATCCAAAAGTGATATAAGAGTGATGATTCGAAATGAACAACGGGAGAAGCTTAATGTGAGGGGGAGAATTTCAATGAAAGACAACGAGTTATGAGGTGATCATGGAAGAAATTCGATGGCATCGGTCTAAGGGGGAGATTGTTGGGACTTATATTTTAGACCGACGCATCGAATTAATATTTGGGTGAAAAATATATATTATTTTGGTCTCAACCAAGGGTGGATGGCTTGAAGACCAAGTCATGCTAGGCTAGTATAAATAGATGTTTTTATTTATTTGTCTAGTATGAGTGACTGTATTTTGTATGTGTGAGATTTAGGGTTTTATCCCTTTGAGAAAGTCTCTGCCTCCAGGATGAGCTCTCCTGGTGGCGGCTGAGATATTTCTTAATTGATTGTATGTATGAATGTATGTATGAGTGTTTCATCTTATTAAGAATCATTCGGCTAATATTTCATACTACCGTTTCTATCTTGTATGTGTTTTGATTACAATTGTTCATCCTACTTTATTGTTGATTGTTAATCAAATCAGGCTCTCTCCCAATATACCTCATCCGTCCAACTAACATTATTCAAGAGTGAATACGAGTGAGATTCGATCCTAACCCTAGATCCGAGCTCCACACCGTTGATTAGTATTGACTATTATTCACGCTTCCGCACCGGGGCTCGGACATGTCAGAAAACGACACGTATTGATTCGATCCATCACTAGATCAAGAAAACCTTAGAGAAAATAAAATGATCACTTCGAGGCATCTAAGCCGTGTGACCGTTATTTTGAATTCAACAAGTTTATTTTAGAGATTTTATTTTAGTGTTTAAAGTTTCATTTAAAAATATAAAAGAAGTTTGTAAATATAGAGTTAAATTGAAGTGACAGGGCCAATATTGTATGTAGGAGAAACTTGATTCAAATTTAATATATTCATAATCACCGTCTTCGTTCCGATAACTCCGGCGCCGATTCCGGCGAGTTTCTTTTTTTCCACCAACTAATGACCCTACCGAGAAAGCAATTACTCGGTTTGACTTGATATCTTTGACTAGTCTCACACGGCTGTTTTGGAAGCTTCAATCCACGTCTTTAATACCCAATTTCATCCAACATAAATCACGGAGTTGTCGTATTTGTAACACGCGTCGTTACCAATTTATCAACCAACCCCCACACTCCTTCGAACACATTCGTCTTGCAACCTTTTTCTTTCACTAAGACATTCATTTTGTTTTCGTTTTAGCCACCAGTCGTCGCGTGTTAACTCCGGCGAGCTTTGCCATTCATATAAATAAAGCGTTGATTATGGTAATTCGATGGCCATTATGCTCGTTTTGACTCCGACCCATACTATTGATTTCAAGTTTTATTCACACAATACAAATTATGGATTTGATACGAAGAATAATCCTAAGTTATTTATTTGTTTATTTGGAGAAGACGACAACCAGCTTTTACTTTGGTACTGTTGAACCTATTTTGCAAGAAATTGTGTACTGTCATTTTTACTACATGATTAATAACCAACTGACTAGTGCATCATCCTTTTTTATTATTATTATTATTATTATACATGTTTTTTTAATATATAAATAGATTTAAAGTTTTACTCAACTTAACGTATGAATAATATATATTCCTTTTCTTATCCCTTTAAACTTTCGTATATCGTTCACAAAATAAAAATATGATAAAGGAAATGTAGTTAATAAATTTGTTTACAACTTATCGTTAGGTCGTTTCGCTTACTTCTCGTTCAAGGTTTCCCACATTTGGACATTGCTAATCGTTGAACCGAACCGACCGGGTTCTTCCTTTAACTTACTTCTTCCTCAAGCGCACATTTAACCAAGTGAGTTTACATACCCCTTTTCTATCTTTTATATTTTGGAGGTAGCATGTATAACTTATCTATATTAGTCATGTTTTATTACCACAATTATTCAAAACACAATTCAATATATATTTATGTGTGATTATTGCATTCTCTATGTGCTTAAATGTTTATTTTATTGTTTGGTGGTTTGGTATGTCATCATCATCGATTCTCATCTAGTATGATCATACATTTACCCAAGTACGTTGTTTTTGTATCAATTGAAACGGGTACACATCTATTTAATTGCTTACATCATAAGAATTGTAATACTCATCATTGACATATGATATGTAATTTATATCTATATATATCTCAACAAAAAACTTATGTATTCTCATCAACATTCGTGTTGACAAACTCTATTTTTATGCATGCTACAGGTTCAAGTATTTGACGATATCAAGATCGAAGATAGTTAGTCTGACCTTAGGATATTTATTCAAAACCCAAGAAGTATGATGTATAGATTTGATTATTATAATTGTGTACTTTTTTTATATTAATGAATTAAATAATAATTGTCATATTAATTAGTGTCTTTTGAGCTACTGTCCAATCAATACGTTACGCTCTGGCATGTTCCGCCGCCTTTGGTCGAGGTGTGACAGATCGGGTCTCACATTTCTAGAGCAAGAGGAGCTCATTTCTACATGGTGTTGATGGTTAAAATGTTAGAGTTGAATAGAGGCTATCCCTTTATCATAAGCTCTCTATATATACCAAGGGGAAACTCTATTTATGATCAGAGCTGGCCAGTTAGCTTTAAGATCTAAGGCTAGTGTTTTGGTCCCCAAATATGATAGCTTCTTAATTTTCATAATATTGTAAATTGAAGTTTTTTTGGAGTGGTTAAACTCTCCGTATGTTTTCACTAGGTTTCGAGTCATAGCTCACTGGTCTTTTCCTTCTCATCTATATTCAGTTTTATTACTCAACTAGTGCTTCGCACGGCGCAAGTTGGTAAAACCTAAGAGATGATAAACCCAAACGTTGTCGGTCTCAGGTGTTAAGGGGGTAATTCGACGAAAATTCAGTCAGTTACGGTTAAGTTGTTATGATACCAGAACAAAAAACCAAATAAAAAAAATAAATTTTGAGGTGAATTAATTGAGTGGCGTCAGTCGGTAACTCTCTTGTTGATACATCAGTTTTCGTCTCGGTCTTTGTTTAATATATTTGGTTATAGTTTAATGTATATGGGTAGTTTTGGTACTTATGTAATGCTCATTCTCTATGGGTTGAAAAGCGAATAAGATTAGTTTCGTTCCTCATTCGTTAAGTATGTTTAACGAATGAGAGGTAATTTATTAGGGTCAATCGCTATTATTGTTAGAAAACGGCATAGCGTATGAGGAGCTCATTCATAATGTACGTATAGTGAATGAGCCATAATGTTTATTCTAATCATCAATTCTTATTATTATCTAAATTGCCTTTTTGTGCTGCCGAAATTCTCTCGCGTTAGACACACTAACACACAGTAACATCTTATCAACTTTCAAACAATAATATCAAATATTAGATTGAGTATGATGAATCTTCCAGGGATTATTAAGTGGTATCAGAGCCAATGGTCATCTGATTGACTGTTTTGAACCAATACTGGAACAACTTAAGGTGTTCCGAGACCAAATTGATTAACGAATTTGTTATTGGACTAATACGAACTTTAACTTGATCAATTAAAGAAAATTAAGTGTATAATTGATAATGACTTAAATCAAGGATTGTTCCGTTACATCTGAAGATGATCTGGACTGGTGTAATTTATTGAATTGATCGTTTAGATTGAATCTACTTTAAGCGGTAAGATACAATGGTTGGAACATTGATTTTTGACTTTTGTGTGGTCAAAATTGGTTAAGTTTAGACTGATTAAAGAGGATTTGGTATTAAATTTGAGTTTGGATGGGTTCAGAATGGTTTGGATTTGGTATTGCGAGTAGTGTGGTTATGATTTGGATTGAATTGGTGAAGGTTTGGAATAATTTGTTGAATATGGGTTTCGAAATAATGACGAGTTCATTCGTTAATTTCTTGAGTGTGGATGAGTTAATTCGCTATCTGTGTTGAACTCATTTGCTAAATAGTTGAGAGGTTGTTATAACCGTTTGAACAAACCATACGCTACACTGTTCTCTCATTCTTCATTGTATTCCCATTCGTTATCTTACTCCATTCATATTCACATTTTTCATTCACTACACTCATTTGCTAAACTGTTCATCTTTCATTCGTGTTCACATTCGTTATCATTAAATTTCCCCATTCGCCAACAAAGTCTCATTCGTTACACTCAAAGTCTCATTCGCTATCACAAGTTTCATGAATATCCAATTTTTATGTGACATTCTTGACAAAACGAGGTACACCTTATTCACTATGTAGCGAGTAAACGATAAATCGGTTAATTCGTTGCGATTAAACGAGTAACCGACCGATACCGATTATCACCCGTATATATACCGAAGGGTTATATATGAGTGATATATATATATATTATCGTGGCCAACATGTTGATATTAAGACCCCGGTACGTATAAAACCATTTAAATAAAAAAAAGGTTTCGTTTAACTATACGCTATGAACTTAAACACGATCGTTGATACCAAAACAAGCATTTCATCATCAGTTAAGCTAAAAAATGACTTATAGAACACTTATATGAGATGTTTTAAGCAATCCGTGAAAATATTTTGGAATTTTACGACGAATTAGTATGTTTTCTTATTTTACAAAATTGAGTTGAAAAACACTCGTTTTTGCACTGATTATCAAACCCGAATTATTTTTCGTATAAAAAACCGAACCTGAACTAAATTTGGACTCGGGGTTTCGCCTTGGCACACAAAAAGAGGCAGCTAGTGGCCAAAAGAGGGGCCCATGGGAACACCCCCCCCCCCAATATGGCGGCTAAGAAATAAAAAACACCCTTAGTATATCTTTTGTTGTTTCTTGATTATTCTCAAGTAATTTCAAACTTATGTTAACACACACTTCTGGCCAAAACTTGAGCCTAAAATTTCTGTAAAAAACTTCAAGGTAAAACATAAATTTTATGAGCTTTTAATCTTTTTTAATCAAATTATAATTATATAAACATGTCTTGATTAATGATAATCATGTTTAACCATCCGAAACCTTTAAAAATCACCTAGAATCATGTTTTGATCTTAAACATGATTATTAACCAGGAACATATGCATTTTTGACCAAAAACACGGATTAGAACGTTGATATGACGTTTTTTACAGTTTAAAAGTTCGATTTGAAACCCTAAACGAAACCCTAAGTAATAGGGCCTGATTATGGATGTTTTATGCTCGGTTTTGTGTATTTGATCTGTAGATACTTTTTATAGCTAACCAAGGACCTGAAAACACGAACAGAGAGCTTAACCAATCAAAAAACTGACAAGGTATGACCGGTTTACTCGTTTAGGGGTTGTTTGTGCTTCGATTGTAACGTGCTTCTATTAGATTATTAAACTTTTCAGGAACAATAGGATCATATAATTGAGTCTCTGTTCAAATTTGGTAATTTTTCTATAAACGCAGAATATTTGGCAAATTTATTACCGTCTATTGGTGTTTATTTATGAAAAATAGTTAAAGTTCCTGAAAATTTATGAAGTTTGGTTTAGAACTTGGAAATGATATGATAAGATTATAGGTAAAATTTAGAATCATTTGGAGATTACTAAATACAATATGTGCATTTCGTTTAATCGGATTTTAACAACTGAAAAATGCACAAAAAGGTATTTGGCCAAAGAATTAGGTTCTGGAAATTTTACATGGGTTACGTTATGGTATTGTGATCACTCATTAAATTTTCAGATTTTTCGTGAATTGTTTGGTATAAACAGGTTATTTATCAATTAATTATAACACATAAAATGAATTTTTATAAATAAATAGCTAAGTGTAATAATTCTGAAAATATTTTTATAAAATTAAACATATTGTGCTTTATTTTTACAAAAATTATCATAATTTATAATTAATTATATAAATAGTTATGATAATTTAAATATTTAAATTATATATGTTTTAACAAAACCGGCAACATTATGTTTAAGAACTGACTGGTAAGTCAAAACATCAAAAGTGGTCAAATATCAAAGTTTTGAATGAATTTGATAAAAACGAACTTTTTACGAGATTTCCGGACAATTCGGGTGGATGGTACGCGTTTTGTAAAATCAACCCCGTATGAAAACGAAAACGAACCCTGCGACTAATCCAGATACCGAAACCTTAAATTTCTTTTATAAATCAAATCATTTTATCAAACAGTATATTTACTAAAGTTTGTGTGATCTTACCTATTTCCGAAACGCGTAAACAACCAACTTGGCTAGGCACGGAAAACGATGAAATTGAGCCAAGTCTAGTTTTGAACATTTCATAACGTACAACGTCACAATCTAAGACTACTGACATGTTCTAAGCGTAATATCCATACCCAGACTAGATATACAGCCCGATTTAGTTTAAAGATTGTACTAGTGTTAACCTTATTTTATCGATTATAGGATACGAGCTATAGTCAAGGTATTATACATATTACACATGTAACTGATCAATACTACAATAAGGTGAGTTTCATGACCCCACTTTTTAAACTGTTTTACGAACTTTTGGGGTGGAAAGCATGTTTATGTCTACTTATTTACTTGGAAACGTTGTATGATGTGAATTATCTAAGTACTAACACTTGAAAGGACCCCACACAAATGATTAAGTTCGAGCCCATGGAATGTGAATAATACTATTGGTTTGACAAACCCAATTGATAGGACCGGTGGGGTATGCCGGAACATGTTTTACAAATGCATATTGCCACACGAACTTGTTGTATCATGCTATGTAGGGTTAGACAAAAGTTTTTTTTGGAAATGTGGCAGTTAAGGCCACGGGAAGACGTGTGGGCAGCTTGTCAAGGATTCACTTGTGGCTTACTATAATTACATTGTATACATACATACCTACTGAGTACTATGATTACAGATACTGAACTCGTACAAACTTATGAAACTCACCAACTCTTTGTAGTTGACCCATTTTAACATGATTTTCAGGTTAGCCGAAGTTGGAATATGTTGCTTATGTGCTCGGTTCTAGAAGTGAGACTGAATCGCTGTAGATAGATACAAGTATAATAATAAATAAGAAACAGCCACGAGAACTTGTTATGTGTTTTTCGCCTAGTTTGTAAACTTAGTACCAACCATTGTAATATGTTGTAAATTAGTTTGTTAAATTTCGGTATAACAATGTTATTGATACCAGAGGTGCCTGTTACATTCCTGTATTACGCTTCCGCAATTACCTAGTCGAGATGTGACATTATATCCCTTAATTTGCATATATTGACAAGTTAAACCACAAACTATTCAAAATGACAAACTACTATGCTTTGGCTTCTCAGAACGCAATCATGAAACAAATGCTGAATTATGATACTGAGATTGGTACTCATGCCAAAACCCCGAAGCTTAATAATCTTTGTGAATTTCCAAGATGGGTTTTGAAATTTAGATCTCATTTGGGGGTAATTAATCTAGAATGTTTGAAAATTTTGGAACGAACATATATTTGACTGCTGGTTGATGCTCATGGTTCTGGCAAATGGAATAACCTATTTCTCAAATGACAGCTGAGGAAAGAAGGGAGTATGAGGTAGAGGTGAAGGCATGTTCAACTTTGATAATGACTTTACCAGAACATATTTTTCATCATTTTAGCCATATCAAACAAGCTGCTCCTTTGTATTAATCATTAAAGGAAAGAAGTATGGGTAATACTCAAGAAAACAAGATACCCATGTTAAAGTTTCAGTTCAAAAACTTTTGTCTTATGCCTGGAGAATCTATTGGAGAGTTGTTAACAAGGTTTTGTCACTTGATAACTGAGTTAAATAGATTTGAGATAACTCCTGATGATGAAGATAAAATTGATACTTTAAAAATTGCTCTTCCTGGTTCATACTCAACATATATCATGGTACTTACTGAAAATGGTTACTTCAAAGATCCGGCTCTCACTTGCATGGATTTTGTACAAAAGTTGGAGGAGAGAGTATGATTTAAAGTGTCAATATTTATCCAAAGCTAATCAAGATCTACTTTGTATGGTGGTGCACTTCCTGTTAAGAGTACTTCCACTTCTATTACAGCTTTTTATACTCGATCTAGTCATGTGATGCCTCCTCAAGAAGTTGTTCTTTTCCCAAAAGTTTTCTAGTTCATCTGGTACTAGTGTTGGTTCAATTCCTCCTATCACACGACCTGATTTAAAAATGAAGGAAGCATAACAACATTTTTATTAATGTGGGCTTTTATGTCTTCATGTGAACAATTGGCGGGAAGCAAAGTTGCAAATGTGATATGACTGATATGACTATGATCAGATAAATCCTGATGATCTGAAACTTATGGATTTGAAATGGAACATGACTATGATTTTTAGGAAGATCATAAAGTACATGGAGAGAACATGGCATGCATGATTTGCCAATCATGAGCAAGAGAATTGGGTTTGATAAGTTGAAAGTGAAATGTTACAATTGTCAAGAGATTGACCACATTGCCAAAGAGTGTAATAAACCAAGAAAAGAGTTTCTCTTAGTCAAAAGGCTCAAGATAGAAACTACAATAGGAAGTATAATACCAATGAGTCTAAGGAGAAACCAAAGGTTGTTCAATCAGCAAAGCCGAGTGACTCAAAGGCAATGATAGCACATGAGGGGATTGATTGGTCAAGAAGACTTTTGGGTGATGTCTCAAGTGAATAGCAACAAGCTAACATAGTTGTGATTATTCAAAGTGAAGAGATTGTGGGTAATAGTAATAAAAATATTTTTGAGGAAAATGAAGTGTCTGAGACTGATTTCGAAATTTCAAATGTTGATGAGAAGGAAACTTTTTCTTACATGGCTAAAATAAAATAGGTTAGTTCTAACTCTTCAAAAATTGTTTTTTTTATAATATATGAGAATGCAAGTTCATCTATTCTAGATGAATCTCAGAAAATTGATTGTTCTCATTGTGTTGAGACAAAGTCGAAGCTTGATATGATGCATCAACAAAATGAGCAATTAGTTTGTGATCTAGCTATCGTTCGTGATGATGATCGAAAAATGGTTGAAATGATCAAAATTATAAACAAAAACTAAATGCTTTATCCGAGAGTAATCACAACTTGAGAGCACAATATGCTACCAAACAAATGATTGTGGTATATCAATTTCAAGAGATTTTGAAATTTAGGACCAAAATAACTTAGCTTGAAAATGAGGTAAGAGCATTCTCATCCCACCCCTATCTCTAAAACAAAAATTACACTAAAACTCAGTACATTTTCTCTCTCCATTTCAATTGTATAATATTTTTTATACCTTTTTCATTATATTTTCTTTTTTCTCACTCACAACCACTTTCAAAAAATATTAAAAAATTATAGGGGGTTAGCTTTGCATAAACACAGAAACATCACTGTCTTTCTAAAATAAAATACATATTCACTCACAACACCCTAAATCACTCTCTAAATTATAAAAACATCCCTCACATAAAATAGGGGGTTGGATGAGAATGCTCTAATGGAGTTAAAAAATAAATCGAATAGTTTTAGAAATACTTCTTTTGTACTCAATGAAATTATTGAAGTTAAAACTGACCATCGAAAAGGCGGAAAGGTTTAGGTTTTGTTGAAATCCCTCCTCCTTTTGGTCATGATTACACTAAACGACCAGACACAAAAGATTTACAAGATGTAGATATTGACCGTCCATTGACTGTTAGCCTCCTGTGACTGTGAGTGAGGTTAAAATAACCAAAACAAAGAAACTTAAACTAGTTAAACCAATAAAAATTGTTAAGAATAAAACTCCAGTGCCTCATGTTCAAAGCAATTTGGTTTTCTCTGAAACTGATGTTGGTATGGTAGTGGAAAATGTGTATGAACCAGCTATGATTCACAAGAATAAGGATATTCCCCTTGAAAATCATATTCTTTGTGAACCACGTGATTTTGAGAAATCTAAATATGGTTATAATGCAACTCATGTCAATTCTAAGCTATCTGAGAAGAAGGTGATCTCATATGAGCATTTAAGAAAGTTTTTAAATCCTATTATTATTGAGAAAGTGAGAAGAGGTATGGTTTACAAACTCAAAGGGATGAATCATTTGTTTGCTGATGAAGTATTCCCATTGAGTTTGGTGAAACCAGAATTAATTGATAGAGTCTTTAATTATGAGACACCTAGTTTGACTAAATTTAAAAATATTCTATGAAATCTAGAGTGATTCAACCTAAACTTCAACTGAAAAGTCAATCAAACTTTCTAAAACCTATCAAGTTTGTGAAGTCATCTGGGTTATATTCAATTCAAAGTTTTACTGAATGTTCTAATTTGGATTATTTTCAAAAACAAACATGAAAAGAAGCTGGGAAAATCAAATGTGATGGTTGTAACTTATCAACCTTAGGATTCATATGACAAAGCACCACACGTGTTTGAATATATGAGAACATGTTTTTCTTGTGGTGAACGCGGTTATGTTGCAAGGGTTTGTGAATCTAGGATGAACTTGTGTGAAAAACCTTTAATCAAGGATCGTGTTCCTATGATTAAAATTATATTGAAAAGTCAACCTCCACATATCAAGATTGATGACACTCAAATAATGTACAATGAGATTAACCCTAGGAAAGTGGTTAGGGTTAATACTGAGAAAAAAAGGTTGAGCTTGTTTAAAATATTTGAAAAAATGTAAAAACCGGTGTAATTTTTGATGAATATTATTTGTCTAAAAGGTCAAAGGAAAGTTTAACATATAGCCAATTCCAGAAATTACATTAACACATGTTGAAGAAGAAATTTGAAGGTGTCAAGGTTCTTATTAATGTTGTTTCTACATGGAAACCAAGACTTATGTTATGCCGAAAGGAACAAGAGGTCTAACCCAAGACTGAGGCTTGGTTACCTCTTTGAACTAACCTTTTACTTGTATGTGCAGAGTTCATCCAAGACTCTTTTATGAGATAAATGGATAATGGATGTTCTCGGCATATAATGGGCAATATTAATCTCCTTACAAATATAAAAGGTATTCAAGGGGGTTATGTTGCATTTGCTGGTAACCAAGGTGGGTTGATTACTAAAGAAGGTGAAGTTTCAAATGGTGTGATCACATTCGAGAAGGTGGATTACTGTGGCAAGGTTGATCATAATCTGTTAAGTGTTTCACAGGTTTGAGACAAAAAGTATACAATCTTGTTCACTGACAAAGAATGTGTGATTCTGAAACCGGGTTTTTTCATTCCTAAAAAATGGTTGTCATGCGATCACCTCGATCGAATGATATTTATTTTCTTGACATGGCATCTATAGCAACATGTTTTATCTTAAAAGAAACTGAAAAATATACGATCCTTTGGCATAGAAGGATGGGTCACATTCGCAATATGAATCATTTGATGTCAAATGATTTGGTGGATGGCGTTTCATTGAAGAACTTTCATATGACTCGTCACTGTGTCTCGTGCAAAAAAGGAAAGCAAAATAAGAAGTGACATCCATTGAAGCTTATCAACTCAATCAATACTCCATTGGAACTTCTTCATATGGATTTGTTAGGTCCTATGAATAGAGAGAGTATTGTTGGAGATTTGTACAATTTAGTCATTACTGATGATTATTCTATCTCTTCATGTGTGTTATTTATGAGCACGAAGGATCAAAAAACCGTTCTTGTGAAAAATCTGATCACTAAGATCGAATCATGTTGAAAAACGGATCTAATCCAGATCTACAATAGAATAGAATAACCTAGATCTAAAACCGTAATCGGGTCTAGTTCATGATTATTACTTAATTATGTTATATATAATGTATTAGTTGTATTTTGTTTTGTAAATTAGTAATAGATTAGTGAAGTTTGATCGAGAGAGAAAATGGACAGAGTGTAGTTACTTTAAAATCAAAACTTAAATTTAACAGAGGTAAGAACCTCTATATATAGAAGATGGAGCTAATTCGTTACACATGCCATAACGAATTAGAATCCACTTCGTTACATTACATACAAATAACAACACATAACGAACTAAGATCCCATTCGTTAAGCATCCTTAACGATGTTTAACGAATGGGAGAATCATTAACTTAACAGACTAGTTTGTTAAACATCCTTAAACATCCTTAACGAACTAGTATTACCTTAACGAACTAGACTTAAATATAAATATCTTTTCCATTATAATAATAATAAAAACAAAACGATAAATACAAAGACTCAAGACGCAAAACCGTGCACTAACAGACACCCCCTCGTCTTGAGCTCTTTGTCTATAACTTATTTGAAGCGCTACGTCTGCCAGTCCCAACTGCTGTGAATTCCATACTCGTGACATACACGAACGACACGTTGAAACTGCATCGTCGGTCATAGTCTTCATGACGCTCGATCAATATTTTATTCTTGAATAGCACGTCATTGTTAGTCTCAGTCAAATTCACGAGCCACATTGGATCAATAATCTTAATCAACTCGGTCTTTAAACCCTTTCCCAAGACAATAACGGCCTCACCTATACGATTGTCATAATACCAAAGGTTGAACGATAAATAAATATGATGATTAAGCGTCTTGACTGGTACACGCTTCATTGTCTTTGGCGGCTTTACTTTAAGCACGATCTTCCTCCAACCAGTTCTTGGATCAATCTCGTCAATACGTTTACGAATTGGAATCTGCGACTTAAAGAATTTAAACCCATGGTCCACCTCAAGGAGCAAATGCTGATGGATCCATTCTGCTCGATAGTTTTTACCACGGTTTATGAAAGGTCAACACGCGAGGGTCCGAACATCCCAACGCGGTAATGAGAGAACGTTAGTAATGTTTTCATAATACTGGACGCCGTTCTCCCATTTAATAATACAGACCTTTAACTCTGAATCGTAAAGCCATGAAATAATATCACCTCGCACTTTTGAAATGGCTTTGAATGAAGTCATTTGATTAGCTTTAGCACGTGCAATGGCTTCCTGCTCATGTTCTTTATCAACATACATGTACACCTCGATACTCTTACGATCTCTTTTGTCTCGGTATGCAAACCATCCTTGAATATCAACAACAGATGGATCAGGATTCAATTCAAAGCTCTTACCTTTACCCTTTGAAACTTTATCCCGTTGATCTTCAGCTTCTTTAACATTTTCTTCAGTAAATATAGGAGCACCCTGATCAATGTTCGATCTTTAAAATAGATCAGGGTATTCCTCAGCTGTCACATCTTCGATCTCAACCTCCTCATCTTCATAAATAAACGATGTATTCATAGGAATCGCCGTATCATGTAAGACTTCCTCATCGTTCTCAACCTCAACGTCATCCTCGGCCTCTAACGCATCAGTTCTTCATCATTAAGACCCAGCAGTATTGAAATCTGCTCGCATGTCAAGGACCGATCGACAAACTGTCCCACTTCTATTTCATCCGCATTCACAATGCTCCTAACCACCCCCATATTGTCCACAAATATGACAGTATTGGCCTTTATCGACTCAATTGGTTTTACATTTATCGAGTCCTGATAAACGACCACCTGCTTGTTCAAGTTATCAGCAGCCTCACTTGTTCCGGCACCGGAGGATGACCAGTGAGCTTGTTTCGGCTCACTTCCTCCAGCCTCCGAGGCATCAGGATCTTCATCGTCATTCTTAAGTTTCTTAAGTGCATCATCCTTGCATGTCGGCTGTAGAATGAGATCCTCTTGCTCCTTTATTTTCACCCCTGAGACGTAACAATCTCACGGAGCTCCTTAGTTTCTCTTTGACAATAAGAGACATAACCCATCAACTTCCTTTGATTAAATAACATCTGCTCTTGAGCTTGTCGATCGGCTGACATCTGATTCTCATAAAGATGAATCAAGCTCAAGAGCATATTCATTTGTTGATCCTGTGGCATAGCATAAGACGATGGAGGGATCGGCTGCACAGGACCTTAAGGACGATTAAGTCTCATAAATGAAACCACCGATTTAGAAGTAGTAGGCCTTGGCAATGTAGATAAAACAGATTGCGGAATCATGCCAAGCCTAGGATCTGATGTGAGTGTGGTCGTTAATGTGAGCTTTGGGTTGCTAGTAGTAAGCGACACCGCCGGTCTTTGAGAAGCAAACAACCTTCGAGGTTGAACTCTAAAAGAAACACCAGCTCCAGCAGTCACCCGATGTTTAGATGGCTCATCGCTAGCCACCTATTTTTCCTTTTCTCTTTCGTTGAGCAGCTTGAGCAGCAGCTGCCTCAACTTCAGCACGACGTTGGTGATCATCCCCACCTTCAACACCATCGTCTCCATCATCACCGTTGTTCCCACCTAGAGCCTCTTCACGCTCGGAATCCGAATCATCGTGGATCTAGCGATCATCAAAAGGACATACATATGCTGGATTGGATACATGACCAATCAAGCGCTTGAACCTTGGTTGAGGATCTTGACGGTACAGCTTCATCCTTCTCAGTGTATCCGCTTTTATATGCTCCAACTTCAATACATCGTTGCGGAGTGTTGGATCGACCACCAAATCACGAATCGCATCCTGAATAAGCAATTGGATAAACCGTGGATACATTAAGAATTTATTGCGTCGATTCACTATAAGACAATTCTCTTTGAAATGAAAGTAGATCATCTCCAAAAAATTGAAAGGCTTGTTCAATATTAGTGAGACGAATGCCGATTGTAGCATGATACGGCACTCATCGAATCCACCTTTCCATCCACCAAGGCAGTGTATGAGAACATGCAGTAAATACTTGTATGTGAGACACAAGTATGCCTTATTGTACATGGACATGCCGAGATCGCCAGCGTAGAACACACAATTAAATAGTCCCCTAATCGACCCTTTGTCAAATTCACTCGGGGTCATCCATAGTGTCACCAAATCTCAACACTCGTTGGATATCCTCGGTTGATTTAACAACCGGTCTACCATTCACCTCAGCAGCTATATGATTTTCCGTCTCCACATATCGAGCTGTGTTCCAGAATTGACGGATAATACTATATCGAACCTCAGGATTTGCTATGACAGCATAGCTAATACGTGACCGACGTATAAAAGCTAGCATCTCCCCAAAAGTATCTTTGTAAGCAAAGTTCGTACCAACAAAAGCACAAATGTTATGCTTTTTATCGTATGGGAGCACTGGAAGATCTTGTTCTTGTTGTTGTTGTGGCTCAGCAGTAGGAGGATCTTGATCCATATTGTCAGCCATAACTGATAATAAATAAACTCGAGACTTAGTAAAACGATCAATAAACAATCTTAATTTAAATTAAAATTGTATTTTATAATAATTTAAAATGTCATTCGTTAGATAGGCTAATTCGTTATAACGAACTGATTTTATGTTATAACAAATTGACTAATTCGTTATCAAGTAAATAATACGAATTAGACTTATCGAATCAATGGTGAAGAGATAAGGAATTAAGTATTGATTCGTTATCAATTTTGATGAAAGAGCTGATTCGTTAGACCTTAGTAACGAATTGAACACGAAGTAGTTTCAATTCGTTACATTATAACGAATGGCCACTAATAAGCTTAATGTTTGACTAACAAGGTCCAAGTCAAAATTAACAAGAACATTAACAGTCAAAGGTCGAATCTGGTTCAATTAACGCATAATCTACGATGTAAATCCAAACCAATGATCCTAAGGATCTCGGAAATACATCGAAACAAGATTCGTATAATCCATTTAGACTAAATAGAGACATAAGTTAGGTTAATTGCAGCTTATAATTATAAGGTTAAAACTTGAACATAATCACATAAATAACCCCTAAGATGTTCATCAAATCTGACGAAAAGCATCGCGTTTTAATCCCCATTACCTTGAGAATCTTAAATATGGAACAAAATAGGGTTTAGATGATGTCGAGATTTTCAGAAAATTTTGACAGAGGTTCGTTGCTTAACGGAGAAGAAAGTGAATAGTGAATATGACAAATGAAATTCAACTTTCTTTATAAATAATGATGTGACACATTTTCCAAGGCAACGAATCATCTGATTCGTTTTTAATTTGAAATAAAGAATCAGTTGATTCGTTATCATAATCATTACACGTGGCAAACGAATTAAAGTTAACTCGTTAACACGAATTAATAACGAATTAGCATGAATTCTTGCTTAGTTCATTCTTAATTCGTTAAGTTATGGATAACGAACTAAGGTCATTCGTTACAGAGTGGCGGAAGCGAATTAGCTAACGAATATCAATAATTTGTTATAAATGACCTTATTCGTTAGTCATGAGCAACAAATTACATTTATTTAATTTTAAATTAAATAAATAAATTAATTAAATAAATAAATAAAAGAATATTTAAAATCAGTAAATAAATCAACGAAATCTTTTATCCAAATGATCAAATACTTTAACAACTTTTACCCGATGTGGTAACTTGTAATACCTTAACGTTTTTACGCTCAAAACACATGACTTAAAAAATGATTAAATAATATGTAAACGAAAAAGTAAAATCTTTTTGGTATTTTGCATTTTTGTTTTAAAATATTTACAGGTAAAATATCTGAAAATTAAACATAAAGCAAAAAAATAAAAGATTTTTGTGTTTTTGTATGTTTTTCAAAAGCATTACAAATTTGTTTTTTTTTTTTTTTGTATTTTTGGCGAGTTTAAGATTAGAATCATATTGACCAAAATGCCCTTCCATCACTGTTTTATATTTCAGCGATATTATGACTGGCGTTAAGTCGGTCATTGATATTGCTATCCACTTAAATCTTATAACAAACTTTCAAGCGTTTTTGTGATATAATTAAATGTTCAGATAGAGCACAGAATATCAGAAACTATCAGCCTCTAATCTCGGTTCAAGCTTAATTTGATTTTTACCGTATCACCCCAAATTGACTTAAACCATTATATTGTCGATCAAAATTTGAATTTACAGAAATTTTTTAGCAATGCATCAAGTTTCCTATACTATGAGGGAGTATGCACGAGTCCATCTGTCGGCTTACATACATTGTATCCCCTGGGGTCCGTTTCCTAGTGGTATTGAGACGCGCGCAAGAGAGGAACAAATGTATGACTTACAACGGATTTTGATCAAGTCAGTAGTTTAAATTTGTACGAGGTACAGCAGTGATCAAGTTTATTGACTTTGGGTTTGCTCTAAAAGCGATTGAAATATTCGTGCATATGAATACCCAGATGATTAAGCCACAAAAAGACTCACAGTGTCCAGAACCCTAACGCTTGTTATTTGCTTTATTTTATTTTTGGTGATTAGACAAATATAAGGCTTGAGTATGATATGCTATTACATTTCTGCCATCCTTACCGAGATTTTTGTTAGAGACTAACACCTCTTTCAATTTGGCATTTCTTTATGTTTATATCACATACTTTACTCTAACATCTTGTTTAAGACCTATCAATGCACCAATGCAATTAAACACTCAGTCTTTTAGGCTTATTTCTTTCTGGATATGGGACCAGATGATCAATGTACTATCATTTTCTCTTTTGCTTCAAAACTCAATTTTTGAGGAGCATAAAAATAATAAATTCAATCGCCCTAGTTATTTTTAGTCCATAGATTAATGGCTATCCATCAATCCACAAATAGATAACATGACCAAAACATGCAAGCATTTTCCACAAACTTAAATAACCGACATAATTTTCAGCAAGAGAATTAAATAAAACGCATAACAGTCGTCCCAACTACTTTCCATTATCAGGTAAATGGCTATCCCGAACATTTAGAAGTAAATATAAGGATCAAACATATACAAGTATATGTCTTTCAAATATGAGTAGATGACATAATTTTAAGTGGAAGAATGTAAAAATCTTTTTGTTTTTCTCTGTACATACATAAAACACAATCTTTTTGTCTTTTTCTATTTTTAAAAAACACAATAAAACTTCACAATATTTTTGGTTTTTCGGATTTTTCTATACATACAGAAAAACAATATTTTTGGATTTTCAAAATTTTTAATGTTTTTGGGTTTTCATAATATTTTAAACAAGAAAACACAATATTTTTGACTTTTCAAATTTTTCAATGTTTTTGGGTTTTCTCTATACAAACAAAAAACATAATATTTTTGTATTTTCTATTTCACCCCAAAACCCAAAATAGAAAAAATAAAATAAAAGAAAAATAAACCGAAAATAAAGATAATTATCCTTGTTTCAGGATATCAGCAAGAATTTTTAATCAATTTAAACTAAGCAGAAAGTTAAACGTGTTTTATCAAATGCCTTGGTAAATAGATCGGATTTTTGAAAATCGGTGTGCACTTTCTCAATATCAATTAATTTTCTTTCAAAACTATCCCATATGAAATGATATCGAATTTCGATATGTTTCAATTTTGAGTGTTGCACGGGATTTTTAGTGATCCTAATAGCAGCAGAGTTATCAATTAAGATTGGAGTAGTAAGAAACTTCAAACCGTAGTCGCGCAGATGTTGTTGGATCCATAAAACCTGTGAACAGTAACTTGAGGCTACCACGTATTCTGCCTCAGCGGTTGAAGTGGAGACCATTGTCTGCTTCTTACAGTGCCATGAAACAAGCCGACTTCGTAGAATTGACACCCTGTTTTAGTCGATTTAAAGTTGATCTTGCACCCTCCGTAGTCTGAATCGGAAAACGCAGTGAGTTCGAAATTATCTTACTTGGGGTACCATAATACGTTGTCAGGATTACCCCTCAGATATTGAAGTATATGCTTTACCACTGCCTGGTGAGTCACTCGGGGACATGCTTGATACCTAGCACATAAACAATCATCAAACATTATGTCAGGTCGAGAAGCAGTTAGATACATTAAAGAACCTATCATCGCTCGATAAAGAGTAGGATCGAAGGTATCCTCCAATTCATCCGGTGATAAATTGTGACCCACTGGGAGAGGAGTTGAAGGGATTTTTCTGAAAGTTATCTTGAATCGGCTCAAGACCTCGTTCACGTACTTTGTCTGGTGAATGAAGATTCCTTTCTCAGACTGATGAACCTGCAACCCCTAAAAAGAAGTTCATCTCTCCCGTTGAGCTCATTTCGAACTTTGTTTGCATTGACTTCTCGAACTACTTACATAACTTGTCATTTGTTGACCCAAAGATAATGTCGTCGACATATATCTGAACGAGGAGAAGATCATCACCAATATTCTTATAAAATAGAGTGCAGTCGATAGTCCCTCTCTTGAAGCCGTTATCATTCAGATGGTCAGCACGCATGCCATACCAAGCTCTCGGGGCTTGATGTAGACCATACATGGCCTTGTTTAAGCGGTAAACTCGGTCCGCATAATCAGGGTCTTCAAAGCTAGGATGCTGTAAAACAAAAACTTCCTCATGTAGTTCTCCGTTGAGAAATGCACTTTTCACATCCATTTGATAGACTTTAATATTTTTGTA
The DNA here is from genome assembly GCF_021521415.1 of Bidens hawaiensis. Lineage (NCBI taxonomy): Eukaryota > Viridiplantae > Streptophyta > Magnoliopsida > Asterales > Asteraceae > Bidens > Bidens hawaiensis. The sequence goes on from NW_027492467.1 coordinate 101,618, forward strand.
AGCCGCATAAGCCAGAAATATTCGTATAGTCTCCAATCTTGCAACTAGAGCATATACTTCAGTATAGTCTATTCCCTCTTGCTGATGGAAACCTTGCACCACTAACCGTGCTTTGTTTCTCACGATCACCCCACGATCATCCTTTTTACATTTAAATACCCACTTTGTAGGAGCAGGTTTCTTAACTCTAGCAGGTTTATCAATAATATCCCATACACCCAGTTGGTTAAACTGTTGCAATTCCTCTTGCATTGCTTCTACCCAAGAAGGATCTTCAAGTGCCATACGAGTCGTCGTTGGCTCTACTTGGGATAGGAAGCAAGTGTATTTAGAGATATTTACGATTCCAACGGAATGTAAATCTGCATAAGCACACAATATGTTATTCTCACTAGGAGTAGAAACTTGATGACGTGTTTGCACACCCACATCAAGTTCCCCAATGATGTTGTCCTTTGGAGGATAATTATGAATCCGAATAGTGGGATTCTCAGGAACAACAGCATTGTCTGTTAAGTTAGTGAGATTCTCCTTAGCATTATGAGACGATTCACCAATCTCATGTGTTTCAGGATATGGAGCGGAGGAAGAATCAACAAAATGACCATCATCAGATGAAATCAAAATCACATCGGATGTATCAGGAAGATCATCTTGTGAGGCATCAACATAAATAGATCCAAAAGATCTTGGAGGTAAGAATTGATCTTCAAAATAAGCACGCACCAAGTCTTCATCTGGTTGCTCGGTTAATTGAGTAAACGAATCAAATAAACTCTCATAATCAAACATCCAATCAGGTCTTTTACCTTGGGAATGTGTGGTGTACCTTAGGCAATCAACATGGTACCACTCCTCTACACAACCCGAGGTAAAGTTAAATACACGTTTCTTAGGTGATGCGTAACCCAAGAAATAACCTTCAATAGCTTTTTCTTTAAATTCTCCCGCATCTTTCTTCAACATAGTATAAGGACAACCAAATGGTTCCAAGTACTTTAAATTAGGCTTTCTCTTGTTCAGAAGCTCATAACTCGTCTTTTGAAGCTTCTTCACAGTCAAAACACGATTAAGCGTGTAGTAAGCAGTATTCACAGCCTCGTTCCAGAATTGAACAGGAAAGCTTAGAATCTGCAAGCATAGTTCTTGCTGCTTCAATCAATGTTCTGTTTTTCCTTTCAGCCACCCCATTCTTTTGTGGTACGTAAGGAGCACTATATTGACGATGAATTCCCTTTTGAATACAAGATAAATCCAACACATTGTTCTTAAACTCCGTACCATTATCACTTCGAATACGTCTCACTTTCAGTTTGTATAGTGATTCGATCTTAGTGATTAAGTTTTGAATCATGGGTGTCTGATCTTTTGAACTCATAAATAAAACCCATGAATATCTTGAATAGTCATCAGTGACGACTAAACAATACCAATTCCCAGCGATACTCGCACGATTCACAGGACCAAACAAATCCATATGAATTCGTTCTATTGGAGTATCAATGGAATTGATTAATTTAGATGGGTGTGACTTTTTCTTCTGTTTACCTTTTTTGCATGCAACACAGTGGTCACTTAACTTAAAGTGTTTCAAGGAAACACCTTCGACCAAGTCATTTGCCATTAAATAATTCATCTTCCTAACATGAATATGACCCAACATTCTGTGCCAGATAATCGTGTCCTTTTCAGTTGCCTTAGAAACAAAACACGTTTCCACAGAAGTTGATACTTTAGAAGACATGTTCAGTACATAAATACCATTAGATCGAGGGGATCTCATGACAACCATGTCCTCGGGAATGACGTATCCCGGTTTCAGAATCAGACATTCTTTATCAGTAAATACAGTAGTATATTTCTTATCACATATTTGTGATACACTCAATAAATTATGATCAATTTATCACAATAGTTGACTTTTTTCAAACGTGATACTCCTATTTGACACATCACCTTCTTTTGTGATCATACCTCCAGAATTACCAGCAAACGCAACATACCCTGCTTGTATATTTTTGACATTTGTTAAAAGATCAATGTTGCTAGTAATGTGACGAGAGCATCCACTATCCATTATCCAGTTTTCACCAGAAATGGTCTTGGATGAGCCCTACACATGAAAAGAAAATGATTAGTTCAAAAAGGCAGCCCAGGCCTCAGTCTGGGGCATCTCTTGAGTTTCTCTTGGAAGCTTAACATTAAGTGAATCTGAATGCTGTTTAGCCACTTGTGAGTATGTCACAGGCATTTTTGACTTTCGTCGTAAGTAAGCAGCTTGAACAATATTCGCATTCACCTTTTTGCAAATTGCTTCTGTGGGTACAAATTTGGGCTTAACATAACTTACATTCTCATTAACATAAATCACCTTTCGAGGATTTACATCAGAAAATATAATGTGAGTTTCATCATCAAACGACGTTGGTCGTCTCAAAATCTCTTTAATGGATGAAGATGTTGAGATTTCTTCAACCCACGGTTTCTAACAACATGGCCATGTTCACCACAGAGAAAGCATGTTCTCATGTCAACACGTTCATGTGATGGTTTAGCAGAAACATGTGCAGTCGAAGGTTGATGATAAACTCCAGCAATGGGACCCTTATCCAAGTCATCAAGCGTCACAGATTTTCGTTTCATTTAGAAATCCAAATTTGAACAATTTGAAAAGCTTGGTAAAGAATCAGTTCCACTTGACTTTACAAACTGAACATTTTTAGCAGATTTTAACAAACTTTTTGCTTTTATCAACGGATCTACCACTTTTGATGTCTTAGATTTCACAAACTTGTTTTCAAGGTCTTGTACCTTAGAAGTTTCATTGTGAAAGACACTTTCAATCAATTCGGGTTTGATGATATCGAGTGGAAAGTCTTTCTCAATGAACATTGGGCTTATCCCTTTAAGCTTAAGTACACGGCCAGTTGATGGCTTCGAAGCAATAGGATTGATAAAACGCATCAAATCCTCATCATAAATTTTAGGTTTTTCTGATGTCTGGGCCTTCACTGGTTTAACCTTAACTTGTTTGTCCTTTTTCACTTGAGTTGTATTTGAACCATACACAGCCTCCTCAAATTCATGAGGTTCACATATAATGTGATTTGAACGTGGAATGTCCTGATTTTTTAGTACAACTTCCGGTTCAAATACATCCTCAATAAGTACTTTCCCAACATTAGTTTCAATAAAAACTCTGTTGCTTTCAACATGATGTTTTTGGGTTGATGATTAGTCCTTAACATTATCAGTTTTTACTGGTTTAGGTTTTTCTTAAACAACAGGTTCATTCACAATCACTTCTTCTTCTTTGCCAGCAAAAGGATTTACAGTATAATCATTATGAAATGGTGGTGGTACTTTAACAAAACCTATACCCTTTTTAGAAACTTTTTGTTTACCAGATACTTCAATTATCTCATTTAGCAAAAATGATGAGTTTCTAAATTTGCCCAATTTATGTTTCAACTCAAGAACTTCATTCTCAAACTCAGTTATCTTAGAACGATGTTTCAAGATTTCTTGAAATTTTTTATCATTGATTGTCATTTTGACTGACAACTCAGCTTTGAGATCGTGATTACTTATCGAAAATGCTTCAATTTTCTACCTAGATCTCATTTGAGATTCTAAAGATTGTCTATAAATATCCTTAAGTGAAGCAATTTCTCTCACTAAACAATCATTATGATTTTTCAGTGACTCTAACTTAGGCTTATTTTTCTCACAATCAGCACAAAGCACATTAGGAGATAAATTAACAAAGATAGGAACATAAGAACTAACCTCATTAATTTTAGCCATACAAGCAAAGGTAGTTAGTTGCATCCCACATGAATCATCAGAATCAAATTCAGTATCATTTTCAAAAGATAGCTCACTCCCACTTACATATTGAAAATTTTCATTTGACTCGAACATAACCAAGTTAGCTTGATTGTCGTTGCACAACAACCTTTTTGACCAATCAGTTCCATCAATATCAGATATCAAAGCTTGTGATCCAGAAGCAGATGGTTTATTTCCAAAAGACTTATCAGCATCATTACTCTTTTTCCGAGAAGAACTTCGATCTTGACTTCGAGGACCAGTGTACTCCTTCTCTGGTTTGTCACACTACTTGGAAAAGTGTCCAAACTCTTGGCAGTTATAACACTTAACTTTCAATTTATCAAACACAACCTTCTTGTTTAATGATGGAAGATCTTTTCCAGTCCTTTGCATGAACTTTTTCACTTTTCTGACTATCATTGCCATATTCCATTTTAAATCCATGAGCTCCAAATCATCAGGGTCGATTTGGTCATAATCTTCATCAGTTAACTCACTTGTGGCAATTTTACTACCAACAAAATTCTCATAAGAAGTCATGAAGGCACACAAAAAGGCAAAATTTTGTTCAGCCTCTTTCATGTTCACATTAGGTGGTGCTGAGAATTGATTCACAGTAGTCGAAGTTCCAGAACCTTCAGAAGCAAAGAAACATGCACGTGGATCGCTATAAGTTGTTGTTGAGTTTTCATTTGCATTCTGAGTGAGAAATGCAGTGATCGGAGCAACTGTGGAGCTTAAAGGCATACTACCACCATAGAAAGCTGGATCTTGACTTTCTTTAGATGATTTTTGACACTTCAAATCATATTCTCGAGCTTCAATCTTTTGCATAAACTCATAATCAGACAAATCTTCATTTTTGAAATAATTATTCTCTTTCAACACCATTAAAAATGTTGAGTAAGAACTAGGTAAAGCATTTTTAATTGTATCCATCTTATCAGTTTCAGATTGTTCAATTTTTAACTTGTCCATTTCAGTAATTAAGTAATTGAAACGAGTAGTCATTTACTCAACGTTTTCACCTTTGAGTAAGTTAAAGTTTCTGAATTGGAACTTTAACATCACCTTTTTACTTTCCTCAGTATTACCCATACTTCTCATTCTGATGTGTTGAAATAACAATGCAGTAATCTTGATGCTTCCAACTTGATGGAATATATAATCTGGTGATGCCATAGTAAGAGTCGAATAAGATATTGTCTCGATCTCTAAAGCCTTCTTTTCCTCTTGAGAATATTGTGAAATAGCTTTAGGAGTAAATCCAGTTGTTTCATATCCAAGCATCGGTACAGTGTAAACTTCATCAAGACAATAAGAACAGTCAGGATGAACATAACCTAGATGAGCACGAAAATGGGGTTCCCATTTAGCAAAGTCACTAAACTTCATCAATCGAGGGAACTTGGAATGAGATCTAATTTCAGTATCCAACTGTAACATTTGTTGCATGAGTGCGTTTTGAGAAGCTAACGCATAAAAACCAGCCATTGTAAACAACCAAGTTTGATTTAATTAAAAATCAAACTTCAAGGACTAAAAGTGAAAAAATTGTAACGAACTGGGAACAGTATCTGTAACGAACTGAGAAAGTGATTGTAACGAACTGGATATAACGAATCAATTATATGAATTGATTGTTATCTGAATAACGAACTAGGAATAGTATCACAACGAATTAGCTTATAACGAGTTAATAACGAATAAAGGACACGTCACTAACGAATCAATTCAATCAAGTCAACGAATCGAGTTGACGAATCACGTAGACGAACCAACTTGACGACTCAGGAATAGTTAATAACGAATTAGGTTGTCGAATTGACGAATCAGATTGACGAACCAGTTTGATGAATCAAGGTAACGAATAAGGAACAGTTAACAAATCAGTAACAGTTAACAACGAATTAGGTTGTTAAACAATTATAACAAACTCTACCACGTGGAAAAAGTTTGTTAGAGGATAGGTTAACGAATTAGACCACTTGTCTAACGAATCAAGTAGAACGAATTTAACTTGATAACGAACTTAGGTAACGAATTGAAGATATTAACGAATCTTCAAGCAGATAAAGAAGATCTTTAAATTTATTCATCAAATCTAGAAATCTGAAAAAATTAAGAACACACAAACTCAAACACGAATACGTAATACTACCTCGATACAACACCAAATCGTTCAAGTAATATATCAAATTACTCGTACATATATCGCGAACCCAAATCACAACACTCGTACACTCAATTAAGCGAACCCGAACACAATCAAGCCAAAATCAAAGCTCTGTTGCGTACAATCTCATATTCAAACTAAAAACAAATCAAATACATACCAATTCTCAATTCCAATCACCTAAACAATTCTTATACCTTACTAAACACAAATCAACCTTAAATCAATCCATAATCCACCAATTCAATTGTTAACTCAATTGAATTCAAATTAATTTTAATAAAGGAAAAACAATTGAAAATACTTCAATTATCAATCAATAACACAATCAAGAGTAATCGAACGGCCGAAAGCTCTTATACCACTTGTTGAAACACGGATCTAATCCTGATCTAAATAGAATAACCTAGATCTAAAACTGTAATCGGATCTAATCATGATTACTACTTAATTATGTTATATATATAATGTATAAGTTGTATTATGTTGTGTATATTAGTAATAGATTAGTGAAGTTTGATCGAGAGAGAAAATGGACAGAGTATAGTTATTTTAAAATCAAAACTTAAATTAAACAGAGGTATGAACCTCTATATATAGAAGATGGAGCTAATTCGTTACACATGCCGTAACGAATTAGCATCCACTTCGTTACATTAAAGACAAATAACAACACATAACGAACTAAGATCACATTCGTTAAACATCCTTAACGAATGGGAGAAACATTAACTTAACAGACTAGTTCGTTAAACATCCTTAACGAACTAGTATTACCTTAACTAACTAGACTTAAATATAAATATCTATTCCATTATAATAATAATAATAATAAAAACAAAATGATAAATACAAAGACTCGAGACGCAAAACCGTGCACTAACAAATCACTTTACAAGTTAAAAGTGAGTCGTATCCGAAGTGATAATGGCACCGAATTTAAGAATAGTATGATGGAGTTTTTCTAGTATTCAACGTGGTATTCATCATGAATATAGTGCTCCATGTGTACCACAGGAAAATGGTGTTGCTGAAAGGAAGAATCAGACCATAATTGAAGCGGCTAGAACCATGTTAGTAGATTATAAGCTTCATGTTCAATTATGGAATGAGGATATGAACACTGCTTGTTATACACTGAATCGGGTTCCCACGGTAAAAATGTTGAAAAATACAAGTTATGAATTGCTTAATAACTGTAAGCCGAATCTTCAATTTTTAGAGTCATTTGGGTGTCCTTGTACAATGCTGAAGAAAGACGCGGGTAAGTTCGAAGATGAGGCCATTGAAGGTTACTTTCTTGGGTATGCTTCACTTAAGAAACGGGTTAATTTTTCTTCAGGGTGTGTTGAAGAATGGTACCATGTATATTATCAAATGTAAACCACACCTCCTGCTGGAAAGGGACCTGATTGGATGTTTGATTATGATGGTCCACTCGATTTTTTCTCTCCCTCAATTGATGTATAAACTGAAAATTTGGTTTGGGCTTATCTAGAAGATGAATTTTATCTGTTCCAAGTTCTTCTTCTCATCAGTCTCCATCTGTACATGATCTGTTTGAAGTTTCAAATGATGTTTTTGTATCATCTGATGATGCCTACTTTGAATATTCTACCTCTAAACCATTTGTTGAATCTCATGAAGCTTCTGAGATACAATCTAGAAACTCTTCCCAACCTTTGATTGTTGAAGCGGCTGAAGAAAACATCACCAACGTACACGAGGATGTTGAAGTTCCTGAGCATCTGACTCTTCGGATCCATTCTTATCATCCACTGGACAATATTATTGGTGATTTAAATTAGGGAGTACGTACAAGACATCAAGTTGCAAATGTTGTTGATGATCAGTTGTTTTGCGTGTATGTTGACATGATTGCTTCGCAAATTATGAGTATCGCCAAATACACGTTCTTTCTATCACAAATTGAACCGAGAAGTGTATCTATGACATTTCTGGAACCATCATGGGTAGAGGCAATGCAATAAGAACTACAAGAATTTGTTTGGCTTGGTGTTTGGGATCTCATAGACAACCAGCTCGGGTGAAGAAGGCGATCCCAAAAAAATAGGTATTTAAATGTAAGAAAGATTACCGTGGGTTAATTTTGCGTAATAAGGCAATATTGGTAGTCCAAGGGTTCAATAAACAATAAGGCATAGATTACACCAAAGTGTATGCTATGGTTTCAAGAATGGAGGCTTTACGGATCTTTTTGTCCTATGCAGCTTTCAAGAATTTCAAAGTTTATCAAATAGAAGTGAAGAATGCTTTTTTGAACAGGAAAATTCACGAAGAGGTGTATGTGAAGAAGCCTCCTAGTTTTGAAGATCCAGACTATCCCGAGCGTGTTTATTGTTTGAACAAGACTCTTTATGGTCTTCACCAAGCCCCGAGAGCTTGCTATAGCACGTTGGCTGACCATCTGATTGATAGCGGCTTCAAACTAGGGACTATGGATTGTACTCTTTTCTATAAGACGGTGAAGGACGATATTCTCCTTACATAGATATACGTCGATGATCTACAAACATCAGTTTATGCAAGGAATACGAGAAGACAATGCAGACGAAATTCGAGATGAGCTCGATAGGAGAGATGAACTTCTTTTTAGGGTTATAGGAATATCGATCTGAGGGTTAAGGCCTAAGTATTCTGCTTTATTTTCTTGGTTTTCGTATAAATCCTTGGACTTTCTCCGTGAGATAATACAGTATTATCCGAATTGATTGTTATGGTCTTCTACAACTTCAACTTATTTATCTTTTTTTCTTTGTTATACCGATCTTAAGAGAAAATTTTAAACTTCTGAGTTGTTTTTATTTTTGTTATTTTGCATGGATCACAGCTAATCATATTAAGAATGTGAAAAATATATACAAGTGAAAATTCACTTTCTGAGATATAAAAATTGTGTCTAATAGATGGGGTCCAGATATCATTTGTGCTTAATTGAATCTTAACACATATCGTAAAGCTACTAAAGGATTTATGTAAAGTTTAAAGTGGACAATTATCTTTTCAAGCATCGTTGGATTATGTGTGTAAAAATTTCAAAATTGAAGCGTTTCTTAGGACGTTACTAGTCAATATGATCCCATATCGCGATCTTTTTCACAAAACTACTTACTGCTTATTGTATTTTGATTTTAGTTTGATTTTGTTTGAATACTTGAAAATTACAAATATATTTTTGGTGTGCTTTGATATAAAATTTGAAAAGCCAAAAAGATTTTGTGTGTTTGATCTTAAAATTTTAAAATTCAAAAAGATTTCTTTTCTACTTTATTTTCGATTACCGATCTAGGTAAATTTATAAAATTGGCATCAAAAATGGTTTTTATTGGTAAGTTATTGGTTTTACAAGGGTTAAAAGGGTATATGTTTTATTCATCTGTTATCTTGTTCTCATTCATTATGAAAATGTAATGAATGGACCCCATTCGCTAGTTAACTCTAGCAAATGAGCTTCATTCGTTATACTTCTCATACGCTTCCACCTCAGACTCTATGTTTTTGTAGCGAATATGAACACATTCATTATTATTGGCAGTGGATGTATAGCGAATGAGTGGGCATTCGTTAAATGGTTTAACGATGGACCTATTTGCTATCTTGATTTGCAGGCAAAGGTGTACGGCATATATAAACCTTGTGATAGCGAATGGCAGTTCATTCTTCATTCACTGTTACCTAGATAAACCCTCTCACTTAAACGAACCCTTGCAAAAATTTCTAAAACCGATTTAAGCCGTATAATCCCTTCGATCATCACCGCCAATCATTAACATGTAGAATCTGGGGTGATGATTTGATTAAGATTATAGGACTAATATATAGGATTTCGACGTTAAAACCCTATCGGTATTAAATTAGACAATTTACACTTAATACATGAATTAAAACCAAATTAGATAGTTATAGGATGTTATCAATGTTCTATCGATGCATTTGATTCATGTTTTGGTGTTAATGGTTGTTGTTTGGGGGTTAATTAAAATTCAAAATGCATGTTAAGTTTCTGAGGTCATATCGATTTTGACTTTGACCATTGTGTCAATACACTCATTCGTTATAGAACTTATTCATGTTCATTCGCTATCATTTTCTTTCATTCGTTAGTTTTATAACGAATGAATCATATTCATTATATTTGTTAGCGAATGAATTCGTTCGTTAAAGTTTTTAGCGAATGTGGGTGTATTCCACAGCAAATGTGGCATGTTTGTGATTCTATTAGCGAATGAGCCCATTCGCTAGTCTCATTTTGCGAATGTGACATGTTTCCATTCGTTATACAGTATATGTGTAGCGAATGGGACTTGATGGTTATTTTCAAAAAATTTATAAGTTTTACAAGCTTGTGTTACTGTTTCACAAAAATGGCTAATCAAGAACAGCTTAATTATCATGTTTATCAGAAAGAGCAACCTTTAATTCAAGACGTTCAAATTATTCAAGGTCAAAAAGTAGAACAACCTATGGCTAATCCCGTGCCACAACAAGAGGAAGAAGAACATGCTGGTGATCATTGGGTGGCAGGCAAGAAGCACAACATTGTGGCTTTCTTGGGTCAAAATTTCTTCGATAGAGGGATGTTTGGAAATATTATCATGTTTCTACGTAGATCGAGGATCTATCGTGCTATTTCTACCAATTTCTCAGTATATTATAGTATCATTAGACCGTTTTGGGAGACAACCAAATATGTGCCTGAAAAGAGTCACATCGTTGCTAAGATTCAAGGAGAGAAGATCGTTATAACTGTTCAGCTTATTCGTAAAGTATTGGGATTTGGTGATAATGATAATGATGTATACGAGTATGATAAGGAGCTGATCAAGGGTTTGTTCAGATGGGTAAAGTATAATAGTGATCTCAACAAATATCAGTACAACAAGGCACATCTATGTGAGCTAGATAAGTATTTGCTACATGTGCTGATTCATTTCTTGGGAGGTCATCGAGGATGTTTCGATCAGTGGAGAATCATGTTACAGTCTACATTTTTTGCGTTGATCCTCAACAAACCGTTCAATTTCTCTGAGATGGTTTTCTATCATCTTAAAGAAAACTGCACCACAAAGACGCACAAATTCTTGATGTATCAGCGTTTTCTTCAAATGATTATCAGCCATTTACAGCCTGACTTGGTTAAAGTCCCGGAGAGTGAAGCTGATATAACTCTTCTTGAGCACATGAATGAAGATACAATGCAAAGAATTCAAGTGTACCGGGGTCAGACTGAACACACTAGGCCAATGTATAAAATATTGATTGGCATTTGGCTAGTAGGTATATCGAGCTCCACCTGATGACCGTTACATTCACGATGACTTAGATTCAGAGCGTGAAGGTGTTTATGGTGACGCGGGTGATGGTAATGGTGATGGTGTACATTCTTTTTTTCCTTGCACATAACGAAAGTAAGCTGACAACATGCAATTATCAATCTTAGTTGTCAAAAGGAGGTGGGTCTTTGGTGTTAAGATTAATACTGCGTTGCTGATGGAACCGTGATGTGTGTTTCATAGGAACCAGAAAAGTTGTGCACTTAGGATCATGTTGTTGAGGTTGATAATCAACTCGGTTTCTTTGGTGGGTTATATATATTTTTTTCCTTTTTGTTGTTAATCTTCACCCCAACAAAACCCTAAATCATGGTTGTTTTGCGGTCTGTAGATTTCTGCTTCCGTAGTTTAATATCGTAGAATAATTGATAGAATGTGTAGACAAATTGTAGAAAAGGTTTATGCTTAATTTGATTTGCATGTGAAATACTGTTGTGGAGTAGAGATATTTGTTATTGGATTTTTTTTCATTGGTAATGCAATTAGGATTAGTGAATTATGCTGCAAATCGAATTAAATTAACAACGTGTTGTTAGATATCTAATTGTGATGTTTACACTTACAAGTAACTTGCTTGCTTACCTTTATTATTTATTTGTTAATACAAAATTTGGATTTTGATTAGTTGTCAAAATATTTTAATATATATTAGTAACTATTTTGCAGTGCTACTATGATTTTTGAAGAACGTTTAAAGTTCTGGCGGTTTTGCAAATTAAGTGAGGTATGTAGTACTTCCTGTAAGTCAAGTTTTCAAGTTTTGAGTATGTTAACAATAATATTTTCTGCTCTATTTTATAAGTAAATTGTTATATTTTTCTCAGCAGGAAATCAAAGAATATCTTGATATCAATCATAATCAAAAACAAGAATACAGAAGATCAATATCATAATCTAAGGCGGTCTTCTGGTGGTAGAGGTGCTGTCACGATGGCAGATGGTAGGGTTTGTTGTTGGTGGTGATGAAACGTAGAAGATGCTTTCGTTTTGGTACATAAAAGTCTCGAATCCTATAAATGAATGTTAATCAGCATGTGATGCCGTGGTAACGCTTAGACGTCTTACTGCTTACGGTTTGACACCCCCTCTCCCCCGCAACGCTAGGGGTTCAAGATCCTAGTTATATATAAAAACCACTATATATGATTAATAAAATATAAAACCGCTATATTTAAAATATATGTTTGATAATAGTATGATTAAATATAAAAACCACTATATTTAAAGTTAGACCAAGGTAACGGGCAGCGTGATTTTGGATATTTTTTTTTTATTGTAATTATACTATTTTTTAATAATAGTATGATTAATGCTATATAAAAGGAAACTCTTCATAATGCATTGATGTAATGGTTCAAGATGTTGAAACTCTTCATGTGAATGCTACAATTTTTTTAGATTTAATAGTTAACATGTGAAAATTATATAAATGGAAAATTGATGAGTTAGAAGCCCATGTGGACAAGTTAGTTGAATGTCATGTGAAAACATTGTATTGTTTTAATAGAGTAGTAAGATGTTGTGAAACAAGCATAATAGCTGAAATTATATGACAATGAGATGTATCGAGAAAGATATCGTTAATAGGTATATATTAAAATGAGATGCAATAGAGTATGTATAGGAAAGGAAAACTTGTAGAAGAAGCTAATATATTTAGGTGTTAATATATAACCATATCAACAATTATTCATAACAATTAATTACTACACAAAATCATTGTTTTTTTAATTAAACATCATGCATTAGGGTATTAACTAAAGTACATTACTTCGTTCCCATGTACCACTCATTACATTCTTACCTACTTTTCGCATGTATCTCACTAGAGATGAACATAACCGAATTAGCATAAATTGAAATCGAAGGTACGAATTAGGTGGTAAAAAAGAGAGGGGGGGGGGGTGTTATTAAAAATGAGGGCCCAGAATTTTGTTTCGGGGTCTCCAAAATATGCTACAAAAGAAGACAATAATTTAAGTACTTAGTTATTACTAGTTAAAGGATTAGAAATGGAGGGGTGTAATTTATCATTATTAAATTGCATTGTCTGTTCTTGATTAGAGGATATGTTGTCTTTTATGGGAGAAAAGAGGTAAAATATGTGTAAAAGAGGTCCACTCATCACTTTAACCTTGTCAAGGTGGGGCTTAGTTGGACTTATATAAACTCCTTTTATTGTGTTACTTGAACTTATCCTTAATTACGTTTTACACAACTAGTTTCGGACATCGTATTTTAAAATTGATTGTTGGGACTTTTATGATTGGTTCAGTTTCGTTTTTTGTTTCGCTATGTTCGTTTTCTTTTTTTTTTTTTTTTTTTGTTTCCATTTTTTCAAATTTTTTTGTTTCGTTTAAAACAAAACCAACTAAAGCATTGTTAAAAGAAAAGAAAAAAAAATTGGGAAGGATGAAAATGATGTCACGTTAAGAACCATTTGCGTCAAAATGGGTGTAACGGATAACGAGAGGCTCCAACAATGTCCCATTTTGCTTGTCGGATTCACTCAATTGTTTTGTGTTGGCTCGTAAAATAAATTATAATGGTTTAGTTTCGCACACATGTTTGTTTGTGGCTTTTTTTTATGTGGTCGAATATTAGATACTTTCCATCATGTTAAATAATTCTTTCTATAGCCATTCTTAGATACTAATTCAATATGTGGTGATATGTCATATACTTATCAATCATTTTGTTACATCTGTCATTATATTTAATCATACATGTGCATCATCTTAAAAGGAAGAATCTTTAGAAGCCCCTACCCTATATCACCCCATGTTCAGTTTTAATAGTGGCATCAAAACATGATGCAACTTCTCAACCATGGTTGAATGAGGCGGGTAGGGGGACCATCCATATTCCGCTTACATTCCTAACCGCGGCAATGGTAGGGTGACGTGTTCACAAACTATTGGTTGCTTTTTAATCATACTTTTGTTTGAACGATGAAGAAAAAAGGGTATACCCGTGGCAAGTCCATGCCCACAATGGCGGACAACGTTGGTGACCCGGCCCATCATTAATTTCAAAGGTAACCCGTCACCTGAAAGCCCACTGTGGTAAAACTAGGGTTCACGCATGACATTTTGTTACGTATGAGATCCGAACAGGTAAACTGGAGCACTGCTGCTGTGTTGCTTTATAATATGTTTGGAAAAGTTTTAAATTGTTTAATTAAACTATTATCTACTTATTACTAATTATTAATAAATATAATTATCAGTTTAAATTTAAAATGACTTGGAAATTAAATTAATAACCAGTTCTAGCAAGTAACGTCATTAAGAGCAAGACATGTAAAAAGGTATTTTTCGTGGTCGATTAACTAGGTAAAATGTAGCAAAGGGCATTAGCACAATGATATTCAGGTATGTAATGAGTGTTTCCTCTCTTGTGAGGTTGAGTGTTTAGATCATGTAGTAGACATGTTAGTTAGGTTTAATAATAGATTACAAGTCTTTCAAAAAGAAAAACATATAATTATGGTTTGTGCCCATGTCCATTATGGGCCGGGGGAGGGGGGCGGCACTCTATAGGTCCCATTCTCAATTTGTGCGTTATGTACCATCGAAGTTTTCCGGCGGGCACACCATGCCTCCCGCCGTTAGTTTTAGACGTTATGGGTTGTTAACTCTAGGGGTTTTTGTTCTTTTTACATGTAAATACCGGTTATACATTTATGTCCCTCTGCTTAAACAAATACACCCCTTGTTCTCCAAACCCTTTCCTTCTTCTCAGTTCTTCTACACACCTTATCCCTTTCATCCCTTTCATCCATTCTTAATCACTTCAACTTACAATTCCTTAAATAACTAACCACCACCATCCACTCCTCTCCACTTCCAACCCGGATCAGCTCCACCCCTGTCACCTACGAGCACAAGCACCACCACTGTACACGTTACCGACGAGCACGAGGATGAGTACCAACACCACCACCGTACCCGTCACTGGCGAGCACGAGCACCCCCATTGTGCCAGTCACCGGCGAGCGCAAGCACCACTTCCAAATCACTGGCGAGCACGAACATATTATAAAAAAATTTATAATTTTCGGGTTGAAATTTGGATGTTATTTGGTTCAAATTTCAAAACTTAGAAACAAACTTGTTATAGTTGAAATTTCGGGCTCGTGTGGTTCAAATGTTTTTTCAAGAAATCAAATTTTTATATGAAATTTAGATGTCATTTGGCCGAAAACTTTAAAAATACTTGTTTCACGATGAAGTTTCGTGCTCTTTTGGTTCAAACAATTTAAAAAATATATATTTTTTTTTTCAAGTTTCGAGTTGAAAGTTGAATGTTATTTGGTTTAAAACTTATAAACAAAATTGTTTCGGTTGAAGTTTCGGGCTCGTTTGGTTCAAAAGTTTTTAAAAAAATCAATATTTTATAAGTTTCGGGTTGAAATTTGGATGTCATTTGGTTGATAACTTTAAAAACACTTGTTTCGCGTTGAATTTTCGGGCTCGTTTTGTTAAAGAGTATTTTTTTTAAATCATTTTCTATAAGTTTCGGGTTGAAATTTGGATGTTATCTGGTCGAAAACTTTAAAAAAAAAAACTTGTTCTACTTGTTCTAGGTTGAATTTCAGGCTCGTTTGGTTCAAAAGTTTTAAAAACCCAAGTTTTTATAAGTTTCGGGTTGAAATTTGAATGTTATTTGGTTGAAAACTTAAAAAAACATTGTTTTGAGTTAAAGTTCCGGGCTCACTTGGTTGAAAAGTTAAAAAAAATCAATTTTTTATAACTATTTTTTATAAATTTTTGCGACTAATTTTTCCTTCAATTTATAATTTTATAAAAAATTTTGACGGGGCAAAAACTATTATTCTTTTAACTTTGAGGAGAGAAATAAAAAAACACCTAATTTAAATATTGAATGGAAATTAAGCCAAAGGGTCACAATGTTAAAATTTTTTATAGCACAAGAGCATGAAATACCCGTTAGAAAGAAGCATAATAGTCATTACAGCACCAAGTTGGACGTAGTCATGACGGCAGGAGGCATAGTGTGCGCACCGAAAAAATTCAATTGCACAGAATGCGCCAATTAAGAATGGGACCTATAAAAAGCCCCGCCCATAAAGGATAGGGGCACAAACCAAAAATTTCTCAAAGAAAACCTATGTAATATGTATTTTAAAAAGTCAAAACTTTTAGGTTGATATAAAAGTTAACATCAAAATAAAGTTCTTTCGTTTTTCATAATATGATAAGGTATTGTATTTTCTTTCATGTTTTTCATAAGGCACAATTCTTGTTTTTGGCAATTCTTCACCTTTGATCACTTTGATAAATTATATAATACTTTACATGGGTTTTAGCAGTACGTCTAAAATAATAACCTTAATATCGATTAAAATAGTGGCATGACACCTAAACATGATAGAGTGCGTCTTAGAGTATAATTGTAGAACATGTTGCAACCTCTTAAACTAGTTTGGTGGACCAGTAAGTCCATCCATATCGTAGTCCATGTTGCTAAGTTCAATCACATGATACAGTCATGGATGAGAGGTAAAATATGTATTCAATTTGTTCAAAGCCGAGATATCATGTACCACTAGTCATTTTAAACCGATCTGCAACTTCTTTTAGCAACCAATCAAACTTAACTTTATCTGTATGTTCACTTGTCATACCTCTACACGGCCCTTAAAACCTTTAACCTAGAAAAGAACGATCCCTTTCTTCAGCAAATCCCTTACCACCTCCTTTCTCCTCCCATCTTCCTTGAAGGATTTTATCACGTATCTTTTAATATGCAGTGCCGGCTTTTAAGTTGTGCCGTGTGAGTGCCCGGCCGGGACACGTTTTTCTCGTGGGTACAAAAAATTTAAAAACTCCCGATGTTATATATAGAATAGCCGAACGCTTTTCAATATTTTTATAATACTCAAACATATTTTAGATCCATTTTTTTACGTTGCCCAAAGACTTGTAGGCCTATTGAAATTTGAAAAATATCCATTATTTTTAACTAAAAAATAAAAGTTAAATAATTAAATAAAAGAAACAAATAGGTGGGATAACAACAAAGTCGACTTCGAACATCAACAGTCACGGGGTAGCATCTGCAGAAAGAAGTTTTTTGAAATTATAGTTATTAAAATCTTATTTACAATCCGCAATGCCCAAAAAAAGCCTTAAAGGGTTAGCGATGATAGCTATTGAGAACGAAATAATATAGAGCATGTTAATTCTTTGAACATGATAATTGAAAACGAGAAGGAGATGAATCATGTGTACCTTTTAGATCTTAGAAAACAGAGAAGGAAGACATAATTCCGATCTTAATGATGAGAATTGAGTTCCTGCCTAGGGTGTACTATAAGAATGGTATTAGGTGAGATCGGGTCTCGTGGTTAGAGAGAGAGAGAGAGAGAGATAGCTGATTTCTACATGGTGTTGGTGGTGGCTAGTTTAGAGTTGTAAAGAGGATACAATCCCCTCTATAATAAGCTCTCTATATATACCAAGGGAAAGCTTTATTTATGATCAGTGTTGGCCCGGTAGTAACGGTACTGGAAACAAAAAGGCTGAATCGGACAGAATACCTATAATAAAAACAAATGCCAATACCATCGGTACAGCACCCGCTTTTGTACCACTTTGTTTTTTATATTTTTTTTTCCCCAAGTTTCTAATGTTTTTGGTACTAATACCGGTACAAGTAAAAAATAATGCAAAAGAAGAAGCCACATCCTTTCTAACAACCTCAAGATATTTATAATCCAATCAAGTACAAGAACAAGTTTGCATAAAACATTAGATGTTTTATGATTAAATTTCATAACTCACTAAATGCCTTGGACTCAATTTCGGGCTCGTTTGGTTCAAATGTTTTTTTCTAGAAATCAATTTTTTATATGAAATTTAGATGTCATTTGGCCGAAAACTTTAAAAATACTTGTTTCACGTTGAAGTTTCGGGCTCGTTTGGTTCAAACGATTTAAAAAATATATTTTTTTACAAGTTTCGGGTTGAAATTTGAATGTTATTTGGTTCAAAACTTATAAACAAAATTGTTTCGGTTGAAGTTTTGGGCTCGCTTGGTTCAAAAGTTTAAAAAAAATCAAATTTTTATAAGTTTCGGGTTGAAATTTGGATGTCATTTGGTCGATAACTTTAAAAACACTTGTTTCGCGTTGAAGTTTCGGGCTCATTTTGTTAAAAAGTATTTTTTTTAAAAAAATCATTTTCTATAAGTTTCGGGTTGAAATTTGGATGTTATCTGGTCGAACACTTTAAAAAAAAACTTGTTCAAGGTTGAATTTCAGGCTCGTTTGGTTCAAAAGTTTTAAAAAACCAAGTTTTTATAAGTTTCGGGTTGAAATTTGAATATTATTTAGTTGAAAACTTAAAAAAGATTTGTTTCGAGTTAAAGTTTCGGGCTCACTTGGTTGAAAAGTTTAAAAAAATCAATTTTTTATCACTTTTTGCGACTAATTTTTCCTTCACTTTATAATTTTATAAAAATTTTGACTGGCCAAAAACTATTTTTTTTTACTTTGAGTAGAGAAATAAAAAAACACTTAATTTAAATATTGAAGGGAAATTAAGCCAGAGGGTCACAATGTTAAAACTTTTTTATAGCACAAGAGCATGAATTACCCATTTAAAAGAGGTATAATAGTCATTACAGCACCAAGTTGGACGTAGTCATGACAGCAGGAGGCATAGTGTGCGCACCGAAAAAATTCAATTGCACAGAATGGTCAATTAAGAATGGACCTATAGAATGCCCCGCCCATAAAGGATAGGGGCACAAACCAAAATTTCTCAAAGAAAACCCATGTAATATGTATTTTAAAAAGTCAAAACTTTTAGGTTGATATAAAAGTTAACATCAAAATATAGTTCTTTTGTTTTTCATAATATGATAAGGTATTGTATTTTCTTTCATGTTTTTCATAAGGCACAATTCTTGTTTTTGGCAAGTCTTCACCTTTGATCACATTGATAAATTATATAATGCTTTACATGGGTTTTAGTAGTACGCCTAAAATAATAACCTTAATATCGATTAAAATAGTGGCATGACACCTAAACATGATAGAGTGCGTCTTAGAGTATAATTGTAGAACATGTTGCAACCTCTTAAACTAGTTTGGTGGACCAGTAAGTCCATCCATATCGTAGCCCATGTTGCTAAGTTCAATCACATGATACAGTCATGGAGGAGAGGTAAGATATGTATTCAATTTGTTCAAAGCCGAGATATCATGTACCACTAGTCATTTTAAACTGATCTGCAACTTCTTTTAGCAACCAATCAAACTTAACTTTATCTCTATGTTCACTTGTCATACCTCTACACGACCCTCAAAACCTTTAACCTTGAAAAGAACGAACCCTTTCTTCAGCAAATCCCTTACCACCTCCTTTTTCCTCCCATCTTCCTTGAAGGATTTTATCACGTATCTTTTAATATGCAGTGCCGGATTTTATGGTGTGCCGTGTGAGTGCCCAGCCGGGAGACGTTTTTCTCGTGGGTAAAAAAGAAATTTAAAAACTCCCGATGTTATATATAGAATAGCCGAACGCTTATAATTTCACTATTTTTAGAATACTCAAACATATTTTAGATCCATTTTTTTTAGATTGCCCAAAGACTTATAGGCCCATTGAAAATTGAAAATATCCATTATTTTTAACCAAAAAATAAAAGTTAAATAACTAAATGAAAGAAACGAATAGGTGGGATAACAACAAAGTCAACTTCGAACATCAGCAGTCACGGGGTAACATCTGCAGAAAGAAGTTTTTTGAAATTATAGTTATTGAACTCTTATTTACAATCTGCAATGCTCAAAGAAAGACTTATCGGGTTAGCGATGATAGCTATTGAGAACGAAATAATATAGAACATGTTAATTCTTTGAACATGATAATTGAAAACGAGAAGGAGATGAATCATGTGTACCTTTTAGATCTTAGAACACAGAGAAGGAGGACATATTTCCGATCTTAATGATGAGAATTGAGTTCCTGCCTAGGGTGTACTATTAGAATGGTATTAGGTGAGATTGGGTCTCGTGGTTAGAGAGAGAGAGAGAGAGAGAGAGAGAGAGAGAGAGAGAGAGAGAGAGAGAGAGAGAGAGAGAGAGCTGATTTCTATATGGTGTTGGTGGTGGCTAGTTTAGAGTTGTAAAGAGGATACAATCCCCTCTATATATACCAAGGGGAAGCTCTATTTATGATCAGGGTTGGGCCCGATAGTAACGGTACTAAAAACAAAAAAGGTGAATCGGACAGAATACCTATAATAAAAACAAATGCCAATACCATCGGTACAACACCCGCTTTTGTACCACTTTGTTCTTTATATTTTTGTTTTTTTCCCAAATTTCTAATGTTTTTGGTATTAATACCGGTACAAGTAAGAAGTAATGCAAAACAAGAAGCCACATCCTTTCTAACAACCTCAAGATATTTATAATCCAATCAAATACAAGAACAAGTTTGCATAAAAACTCTACTGATGCTATTTTACTATAAGAAAGTCTCATATGAAGATACCTAAAATGAATGAACATAATTAACAACCTCTAGCTTTTCACACTCCAACAATTGAGATTTTTTATCCAATTCATTGCCAAGTGGATCAATCTTACTAGCTGACTTATCATATAAAATAAGCGTGTTACATATATAACATAACAGGAGGCTTGCCTGAGTTAAAACTTAGAAGCCACAATAGTCTTTGTAACAGTTTTCTTATAACTCTATAATTAACAACCTCTAGCTTTTCACACTCCAACAATTGAGATTTTTTATCCAATTCATTGCCAAGTGGATCAATCTTACTAGCTGACTTATCATATAAAATAAGCGTGTTACATATATAACATAACAGGAGGCTTGCCTGTGTTAAAACTTAGAAGCCACAATAGTCTTTGTAACAGTTTTCTTATAACTCTATAATTAACAACCTCTAGCTTTTCACACTCCAACAATTGAGATTTTTTATCCAATTCATTGCCAAGTGGATCAATCTTACTAGCTGACTTATCATATAAAATAAGCGTGTTACATATATAACATAACAGGAGGCTTGCCTGTGTTAAAACTTAGAAGCCACAATAGTCTTTGTAACAGTTTTCTTATAACTCTATAATTAACAACCTCTAGCTTTTCACACTCCAACAATTGAGATTTTTTATCCAATTCATTGCCAAGTGGATCAATCTTACTAGCTGACTTATCATATAAAATAAGCGTGTTACATATATAACATAACAGGAGTCTTGCCTGTGTTAAAACTTAGAAGCCACAATAGTCTTTGTAACAGTTTTCTTATAACTCTACTATTGATTTCTTCTTCCGTTCATTCTAGAGCTTGATTCTAGATAACATAAAGTGTAGATATACTGAATCAAATACAACATAGACAGCAATTTTGAATCACCAACAGGCAACAAAAGAGCTTCAGACAATAATGAACATGAATCAACTAGTCGAAAAAGATTCACGCAAACTGTATTCGAAATATAAAAATTTAATCCTATTCTGTATAATTTTCAAAAAGAAATGTTCACTTGTTATAACCATATAAACAAACACATAGCATTCCAGTTACAAGAACTTTCGAACACATAGCATTCCAGTTACAAGAACTTTCGAACCTCCTCCGTGCACATAAATTTTGTGAGTGGGTACGTACGTTAATAAAAATGTCTTTTTATTCTTCATTCATGTTTATGAGAAGAAAACTATCAATAATCATGTAGATAATATAAGCGACTAGTCAACAAACTCTTGCAATAATCTACAATACTAGCACCCACCCCCAAACCATATCCCTTTTAATCTAAACCCTCCTCGTCTTCGATGACCGACGGTCGTCGCCACTATCTGACTTCCTTCTCACACCTGCATGTGACCCAGATGAACCGCCATGGTTCCTTAATCCTTCACTCGATGGCAGTGCCCAACCACCCCTTCTTGACTCGCCTAACCCTAAAACATATATCACTTGGTTACCTATATTAGATCAATACATAATAACAGTAAGGGAAAATGACCAAACTGTGCAGTTGGCATGTCAAAGTTAGCATTTTGTCAACTGAAATATGGTATCCTCTAAATGTCCATCCCAAATCCAGGTTGTTCTACTGATTTTTAAAAAGATCAAGACGGTTCGACTGTTTTTTTGAAAAAATCCAGGCGGTTCGACTGTTGTTTTTGTAAAACTAGGCAATTCGACTGGTATTTTGAAAAAATATATATTTTTTTTAAATCTAGGTGGTTCAACTGATTTTTCAAAAAATCCACGCGACTCGACTAGATATCGACATGTGGCGTGACCCGGTTGGTTGAAAATCCAATCGGGTAATGATTATTATCTAGGCTGATGAACTGGATTTGAGATGGGCATTTAGGAAAGACTAGATTTTAATAGACAAAATGATAACTTTGACCAGTCAAATGGACATTCTGGTCATTTTCCCTAACAATAACGGCAACTTATACCTTCATGAGTATTAGACCCACTGGTCCATCCAGGTAGATGTTTCCTAGCTTTCCCTTTCCAAACATCTTCAAAACCACCAAGTTCATCTAACACAAAAGCTCATCAATACGCGTTGTTTCATATACGAATGCATTGTAGTTATAATTGTAATCATATAATACACAAAATACCTTCATTAATGTTGTGCGACACTTGCATTGTATCCACCTGACCATCTGACTTCAAATTCCTTGTAAATGTATGTCCCTTTTCATGGATTCCCCTTGAAACTCTATGAGCCGCCTGACCTGTAACCGAATCCGCTTCTTTGTATTCTTCAAATCTTAACTGAAACCCAAAATAACACGTCATTAGAGGCACAAACAATATCATTTATAAAAAAAAAAAGGAGTATGTATATTTACTTACTCCATCACTGCCAGTCCTTTTGGTCATAGAGTTCGTATAATATGCTCCATTTGAACCACCATATGTAACCGTAGAGCTTTGAAAAGTGAAGCTGTTAGCTTGCGAGTTTGGGCGCGTATTATTATTCATAATATTCAACTCATGCCCATTATGCGCTATCATGAATAAAGACGGTTTAAAACACACGAAAGATATTTGGAAAGACATTAAGTAAATAACAAAAAACACAGTTTACCTTCAAAGTCATCATCAGGATGAACAATGTAAGGCTGTGTTTCAGATCTAACATGCTTATTAGAACTCAGGTTCTTATTTTCATCATCAGGTTCATCTTTTTCATCATCAGAGTTAATTTCTTCAATAATTGGTCCACGTGAAGTGTTTGGCAGCGAGGGTCTGGTTTGATGGATTCTAGGTGGTTGGCCAACCATGAACGGGTTTGCTGTTTGACCAAAGATGCTTGATCCAAATGGATTGAAGTCCATGAAAGGAGAACTACCTAACGGGCCAGATGAGAATATTCCACCAAATGGGCGGGTGAAGAACGGGTCATCAAACGGGTCCCGTCCTCCAAAAAGATCAGGCATGCCAAAACTAGAAAACGGGTCACCAAAACCGAAGAAAGGATTGCCTCTTCCCCTTCCACCTTGCATCTTGTTCTTCAAATTATCTCACTGGTAAAACACAACAAGAAAATACAATAAAATTTAAAGATTGTGGACCAAATACAGACACGATCAATCCAGTTAGAAATGTATCTGATGCAAATATTTAAGGGAACACTGCATTATTATTACGAATCCAGAATCTTGAAAGAAAGAATGTGCAATCAATGGCATCTTATTACATCTTTGTATAACATGTAAAAAAAATCTTAATCTTCTAACAATAGCAATATGTCCTCACAAACCTATGAAACATTAAGATCAAAAATCAATTGTAAATGCATAATATTTAAATCATCCGGCAAATGCACTTTCAGCTTAAACACATATAGAATTACAAACATATGTTGCAACTCGAAGCACAAAAAAAAAAGGTAAAAATGTGTTTTCTTTCTCCACTAAATTTTCGCTGTTTAAACTAGTTACACATTCAAGATTTTCCAACTAAACAATCAAGGACCAAAACTGAAATTGTAGTCTAACTATATAACCATATGCATTCACCTTATATCAAATTGCCATCACTACCTAACATGAGCCATACTTATCAAAGGCGCACTCAAAGTGAGGGCCTAAGAAAAAAAAAGCTCACTTAATAGAAAATTATTATGTATTAAAAAATAACACCATTTTTTATATAAAATACACAAAAACTATTGTACAACATTTAATATCATCTAACTAGTACCAAAGGTTCTAAATAAGTCAAGATTCAAATGTAATTCCAAAACTTGAATAACAAAATGTTCAAAAGTTGAAATACCAAAACTTTCAAAAAGTAACGCATAGTAAAGGTTCAAATTATTAAAGATTAAGCATGATGATCAACTTTGTTAGACCAATAAGATCTCCAATTTAGCAAATTGAACCACTTACCCAATTTCAAATAATGAAACCTAAACCTCTAAATTGATCAGCATAATCACATCATAAATTTACACACCCAAAAGCGTATAAACCTCTCGTCCATCAAATCCGAAACCCATGATTTACAAACAAAATCCTTGTAAATTGAAAACTGAAACCCTAAATATATATACCATACCTGTGACGAAGATCAGACAATTTTGAATGTCGGAAAACAGAATTTAAGGATTCGGGGAAACAAGATAGATGAGTAGTAAACTAATAATATGAAAATGAGCTGCCACAGAGGAGAGGAGGTTTCTAGAATTCTATTACGGTATACCTAAATTTTTGCTTTAATGCTTCCTTGCTTGCTGCATTATTAATTATTTATATTTATATTAATTGTTTTCGAATTATTTATTTTCTGGATTATTTGAAAAAATCCTCAATATTTTGATTTGGATTACTTGGAAAACAATATATTATTAACACACTAATTTTAATAATATATTTGGTAATAGGATTGTGTTTAATAGCTAGATACGTACTTTTCGAGACTTTAATCACACATTTGGGCATATAATTATGTTTCATAGAGATGCGGATTTGTTGGGACACTTAATAAAGTGAAGAAACGCTAGGTGACCCCGAGTAGATTATGGATAATCTGGGGGTTAAGTAATGTTTCCCACGAGGGTTAGGTCCGGCAAAGAAGGATGTTCTTCAGATGACTTGCAAAACAGACACCGTGAGCTCGTCACTGAGAAGGGGGGCGGTTCCTCCTTGTGACCACCCTCCGGCGTGAGAATCAGACTAGATTGCTCTGAATATAAGTGTATATTGAGAGAAATAACTAGTGAAGGTAAGACACAAGATAATCATACCGTTCCAAGGTGTTGGAGTATTTATAGCCGAAGGTAGGTTTCCAAGCAGGTACAGCCAGCTGTACAATATTCCTGTTCTACCAACTATGGGCTACGCACGTGCCATGCTGGTTGGTTGGTAGGCAGCGGCTGATAGTGACAAGGCCGGCTGTGTACTGTTCCCTTTCCACCAACTGCAGGCCATGTGCGTGCCACGACAAGGGTTGGTGAGTAGGCAGCGGCTAATAGTGACAAACAGTACTAGAGCATGCTCCTCCTCGTACTGTTGTAGTTGAGCTGTCACCCTGTGATTGGTTCATGGGCTGCTTTGGTCAGATCTTGTCTATTTTGTCCATACCTTGGCAGGTATAGTACAAAAGATCTTCCAGAAGCATACGGACTGGCTCATTTGGGCGGGAGTATTCCCGCCTTGCTCATTCCTTCAGGTGACACTGAATTATTGAGTTAGTGCCTTGTGCGTGTAGCCTTGCTATTAGTGCGGGTAGCCTTCCCTGATGGCTTGTATCCGCAGCTGCGGGGACAGGCGGGGTACTTCACCATTGGGAGGCTTTCCCTACGGGAACAGCTGGCGTACTGCGCGTAAGGTCTTCATCTCTGAGCATGGTGGGTCCTGCGGAACTAGTTGGTCCTTGCGCAGACGTCCCTCTTCAAGGTGAGTCTTGCGGATCCAACTGGGCTCTGCTGGGACGTACCTCTTCAAGTCCCCCCAGTCCAATGTTCTTCTCATGAATTGTTAATAAGTGAGGTGAACTTTGGACTTAAGCAAGGGGTTTTGAAAAGGATTTAGTTTTAAGGTTGTCCGTGGGGATTCTTCCAGCGGTTTCCCTAATGTCACGTGCAGAAATTCCCGACTTTTCTGCTTGATCTTTGGGTATGATGCGGGTAGGTGTGTAACCTCCTCGCAAGTCAGGAGCGTTGAGTTTCACTTGTGTAGATTCTCCACGAGGTTTTGGTAGTTTTAAACATAGTGATCAATTATGTTAAAGAACCAATTCCATCTTGGAGCTTCAAACAATCTAGTTCTCAACGTTCCCGCTATGCGGGGATGTTATTTCCCTTTTCGCAAGCATGGCCCAGAAGATCCTTCTTGGTTTCAATTCCCTGCGAGTGCTAAGTATGTGAAGGGTTTCGCCTTGACACTGTTCCCGCACTCGTCTTATAGTTATCTTACTTCCAAGGTATTCTTGGCGTCCATTCCCTGCGGGTGCTAAGTATGTGAAGGGTTTTGCCTTGACACTGTACTCGCACCTGTCTTATAGTTACTTGGTTGCCAAGGTAAGGGGTATAGTCCCGCTTACTTTTGAATCTTTTTGAATCTTTTTGAAATTCGTAGAGTTGGTGAAAGGATAAGAACAGTCCAAACTGTTGAAACGTCGTCCGACGGTTTCTTTTGACAGTGTCAGGACGTGCAGGAAGTTATGGCGACGTGACAGTATATGGTCATTCCAGACGCTTTTTCAGGCGCGTGGGCGCGATTTTTCGGGCGCGTGGGTGCGGATTTTACGGCGCGCGTCCCGTCAACAGCTGTTGCCAGCTTGTTTTTTCCACGTGTCATAGTTTCATTGCACCAGCTCTTTTCTCTCTCCTCCGCATTAAATTCATCGCATTCATTGCGATGAGTATATAAAAGGGGAGAGGGTTCACGGTAATCCACACTTTCACTTCTTTCTTCATCTTCTATGCGATTTCCGGTGAATACTCTAACTTTCTGTCGAGCATTCTCCTGAAATCGTTCTTTACCTCCAAAACATGTCGTCTACTCATGATCCAGAAGCTACCGTCGAGGAGTCTGACTTGTATGTCGAGAACCCGACGTCTACGTCCGATAAGGACGATAAGAGCACTGCTGGCGAATGCCAGTGTGCTCTTTCCATCGAGCTTTACCGGTACATCGTCCGGAAGTTCATGCTCGAGCCGTTCGAGCCTGAGTTTCCGGAGCCACACCAGACGGTGTACGATGCCCCCAAGAGCAAAATAGGGGTATATGCCGCCTTCTTCGTCTATGGGAATCTTAGGTTCCCGTTGACGAAGTTTGTATACCGTGTTCTGGATAGACACGGTGTGCACCTGACGGAGGTACACCCAATGGCGATCGCCAAGATCCGCCATTTTGAGTGGGTGTGCCTCATTCTTGGCGTGGATCCCCACGTCGACCGCCTGATGACCTTCTACTCCTGGAGGTGCATCCAAGGCTGGTACACCCTGGTCACCCGGATCAAGGGTTTGAAGATCTGCGCTACCGAGCGCAGTCTTCAGTCTTGGAAGCTGGAGTTCTTTTACATCTCTGCCCGTGTCGTCCCTATAGCGATGACATTTAAGAACGGGAGAGCTCTCCCCAGCCTTCACGCCTCCAACTACCAGGAGGCGGAATGGTTCTCCAAGATTTCCCGGATCCAGACTCTGGTTTACCGCTTTCCGGAGTCCGGGATGGTGATGCTCGGTATGAGCAGGGTTTGGAAGGATGCTGGGGCGGATGCGCCACAGATTCCCATCGTACTTGAATACGGTTTGAACTTTATCCCTTACGGTATGCTCCGTCTTCTTTGTTGATTTAAGGTTTTTTCTAACTATTTTTCTTTTTATTTCAGAGGGAAATGACTTGCAGTCCCTCCTGCATCCGCAGGAAGCTGACGGTCCCGCTCGGTTGGGTACTCGTGCTCTTGACGAGAACGAGTTGCCCATCCTTGCGCAGACTGCGGATCGGTTTGTGGAGGCCTACCCGCCAGGCCACGAAATACTGAGCGCCACGCGGCCAGGTAAAAGACTATTTAGCCCTCGCCCTCTGAATGCTGAAACCTTTGCTGGAATTCCTCTAATCTTGTCATCGTCTGATGAGGAATCCGCAGATGGTCCTTTTCTTGCGCGGAAGAAGAAGGCTGCTGGCGGGAAGGGCAAGGCGAAGGTAGCCTCCACTGCCGACCTGGTGAACCGGTCTGAGTCGGAGACCGAGAGTGAAGAGGCGGCGGGGAACCCGGGTGGTGTTAAGACCACTGCTCTGGAGGTTGAAACGGCTGTCACCTTCGAGCAGCCCAGGACAACGACGGTGACCGGTACGAAGAGGCTGGCTCCATCGGGTTCGTCCCCGCCCGTTCGCACCTTCAAGCTCAAAAGGACCCGTAAGTATACTTCCTTTATCTTAACTGCATAACTTTCCGCCATTATACTTATATATCCTCTTTGTGCAGGCGTGGATGCTACCGCATTCCAGGGTGGAGCGGGGAGGAGCACCTCCGGACCCATGATGGTAGGTTTGGTCAACCTACCTGAGGCGATGACCCAGGCGACTGCGCCTGCTTCAGTTGGTTCAGTTGCTCACCCGGTTGAGCCAACTGTTCCAACTGTGACGACGTCTCCGCCGGCTGTCAGTGCCATATTCACTGATTCCTTCACTGAGCCGGCGGTGAGTGTTTCTGTGGATTCTTCCACAGCCGCGGCCGCGGTTGTGAGTTCACCTCTGGTGAGTTCACCTCCGTTGGTTTCTACCACGGCGGCCTCCGCTATGCCTCCTCCGGCGCCGGCGACTACGGCCGGTCCTTCAGGTATGTCCGGGGTTGGGGCGTCAAGCCAATCTCTGCCTCCTTCCCATCTGCCTGACCTCTTGGATGGATATCCGTTAGGTTCGGGTGATGGGTTTGGCGGCTACAGGCCTGTCGTCGACCCTACAGGTGCGTAGGGTTATTTTGGCCTTTTATTATTTTATTTTATATTTTTTTTTATCATCTTTTCCTAACTGCTTTTTTCTTTTGCAGTGTCGGATTCCAATGAAGTGTATGTTCCACGATGGAACATCCGCCGAGGAACAACCCTTCGGACGCCTGTGGAATGCGTCGAGTGGGCGCGCCACGCCGCCCCAAGTGGGGCGCTGGGGGAAGCAATGTCAAGCTACCAGGAGGGTAGGTTGACAAATGAGCTCCGCATTCTCGTAGCCCGGATGCAGCCGCGAGTCGAGCTGCTTTGTATTGAAAACGACAAGTTAAAGGCAGCTCGTATCCAAGAAGTAGCTCAGGCGCGGGCTGTCCGGGAGGAGAACAGGAGGCTCTCCGCCGTTGCTGCGGAGAAGGAGAATGCCTTCAAGGCCCTTGAGGTTGACGTTCAGGCTCGTCTCGAGGCCCGTTCCAAGGCCGCCCAAGCTGTTAATGAACAGCTTCGGTTGGCTAAGGAAACTGCACGGAACGCAACCGAGAGGGCCACCAAGGCTGAAGCTGCTGCTGAGCCTCTACGCATCGAGAATGAGGAACTTAAAGCCAAATTAGAGAGGCTCCAGCAGGCTCATGATGCCTTGGCCATGGAAGATGCCAAGAAGCTCCAAGAGATCTTGGACCAGAGGGGGGTGCTTGACCACACTGAGCGTAAGCTAAAGGGCGTCGAAGAGGCTGCAGCCAAAGATGTGTTGCTTGCCAACCTTACAAAGAACGAAGCCGAACGCGCCCGTAATGAAGCTCATGCTGCCCTCCAGGAGGCTCTGGTTACCAAGGAATGGCTTCTCCGAGAAGCGTTGTCTCAGGTATGCGTAGTTTCACAATTTCTTTACGCTTTTCCTTAGAAGAGTTTTTGATATACTTCTGTTTTTTAGGTTGTGCATCGGGTGTTCACGAACACATCATATGACGATGCGATGAACGCAGCCCTCAACGCTTCTCATGAAGATGGGGAAAAGGCTGGCTTCTTGCTTGGTCTAGGGTTTGTTGAACAAGGCATTCTGCCTTCCAACTTCCCTCTTTACAATGTGGATACTGAAGCTGCGTATGACCAAGCAGTGAATCAGTATGCCGCCTTCCCGCATCCGGTGGTGGAGAAGGTAAACGAGATTGCTGCTGCTGATGATAGGCTAGCTATCCTCAAAGCTTTCCTTGAACCGCCACACTCTACTGATGGTGCGGGTACAAGTGGGAGTGGTCCTGAAGCTTGATACTTTAGATCCCTTTCCACCATTAGAGTAGATTTTTATGTTTGTATTCTAATCTTGTATGCGGGTATGTACCCAGCAATTCTTGTAATGTTTGAATGTTGATGGAATAAAGATTATTTGTTAATGCCTTGCCTTGTTTATTTCGCGCATATTTTGTTTTAACTTAGCAATTTCTTGAGTACTTAGATAAGTTAACTTTTCAACGTGGCAGATAATAAGTTAAAGTTTTGCTTTCTCTTTCGTGATTGTGCGGATAAGACCGTCACTTTCACTTAGTAGGATGGCTAAACTTTACCTATATCTGACCTGCGTGGAAGTTTTCCTCATCTTTTCCTTTGAAATTTTCTAAGTGTTTTGAATAAGTTAACCTTTCGACGCGCGGTTGCCAATAGGTTAATGTTCAGTTTCCTCTATCATGATTGTGCGGGTAGAACCATCACTTTCATTTATTAGGATGACCAAACTTCACCTATAGCTGACCTGCGTGAAGGTTTTCCTTAGAAATTTTTACCGTTTTATGTGTTTATGCGGGTTTTGTCGCCTTCCACACGCAACGACTTACTTCTTCCCATATTTATGCGGTGAATACCGGCATATCAGTGTGGGAAGTTCATAAGTATAAAGGTAAGGCTATCAACACAATGTGAAAGGAGAATCATTTCCATTAGAAGTGGCTCTAGGCCTTTTCTTTACAAGTTTGGAATTGATCTACATGTAACATTTGCGTAATTGAGCTCCGTTCCATGTTCTTGGGATAGGAGTGCCATCGAGCCTTTCGAGCCGGTATGCGCCTTTTCCCAAAACTTCTTTGATAATGTACGGTCCTTCCCAGACCGGTGCCAGTTTTCCTGGGCGCTCTTGGTTTGAAGCCTCGTTGTTACGCAATATGTAGTCTCCTACATTGAAGTTGCAGAGTTTTACCCGCATGTTGTAGTACTTTTGCATTTGTCGCTTGTAGTTTTCTTCACGCGCTGCGGCTAAGTCTCTGCGTTCCTCGGTTAGCATAAGGTCTAACCGTCTTTCCGCATCATTGTCTTCTGGCTGAATCAAGACCCTTGGTGAGGGCAAACCAATTTCGACTGGGACCATGGCTTCAGTGCCATAAGTGAGGCTGAACGGGGTTTCTCCCGTACTGGCCTTTTTCAGCGTTCTGTTTGCCCAAAGGACGTATGGAACTTCGTCTACCCAGCCGGATCTGTGTTCCAGGAGTCTTTTCTTTATGCCTTCGACGATGCTTTTATTTGCTCTTTCCACCTCACCGTTACCTTGCGGGTGTGCCACTGAGGTAAAGGTGTGGGTGATTTGAAGTTCTTCCAGCCATTTTTGTTGCTTCTTGTCAGCAAAGTTGGTGCCGTTATCACTCACCAAAGTCTGTGGAAGTCCAAAACGACAAATAATAAATTCCCAAATAAATTTTTTAATATGTTTTGCGGTTGTTTGGGCTAAGGGTTATGCTTCTATCCACTTGGTGAAGTAGTCGATGGCTACCACTAGGAACTGAACGTTTCCTGCTGCTGTAGGAAATGGGCCTGTCACATCGATGGCCCACTTCTGAAATGGCCATGAAGAGGTGACTGGAACAAGTTCATTCTTCGGGCGATGCGTGTTGGGTGCGTAGAGCTGCAAGACCTACACTTTCTGATGTATGCCAGCGCATCCGTATGCATCCCCGGCCAAAAGTATCCCGCGTTGTTTAGCTTAGCTACAACAGCGCGTGGACCTGCGTGTACTCCACAGATGCCTTCGTGTACTTCCCTTAGGAGGTAGTCAGCATCTTGGTTGTCCACGCATCTTAAGAGTGGGCCAAGAAAGTTACGTCTGTAAAAGATGTCATTGATGAGTTGATAGTTTAATGCTTTACAACGTATTTTTCTTGCCTGTGTTTTTGACTCTGGTAGTATACCCGCTGCAAGGTAATTTATTATCGGTGTCATCCACGTTTCTGTGCCGGTTTGGATGACACAAATTTCCTTGTGCGGGACTGATGGTGCTTCAAGGAGTTCAATGCGGATGTCCTTTCCCAAATGGGTGAAGGCTAATGATGCAAGCTTGCTTAACGCATCCGCAGATTTGTTTTCGCTACGCTTGACATGTATGACTTTACAATCATTAAAATCGCGCATAAGGGTTTTTGCTTGTGCGAGGTACAGGGCCATTGTGTCGTTCACGGCCGTGTACGTTCCGTTTATTTGGTTGGCTACTAACATGGAATCCACGTGGGCTTCCAAGTTTTTCACTCCCATTTTACGCGCAATTCTCAGCCCGACCAAGAATGCTTCATACTCGGCTTCGTTATTCGTACTTGGAAAATCCAGTCGAATAGCGTAAGTGTATTCTTGGCCTGCTGGGTTGGTTAGTTTCAACCCTGCACCTGAACCCTCGTTGCTGGCTGCTCCATCAGTGTAGAGTCGCCAGACATCATTGATGTCCTGTGCTGGGGAGGGTTGAGCCTCCTCCTGGCACTCTTTCTCCCGCGAAGCGGGAACTTCTGCAATAAAGTCGGCCAGGACCTGGCCTTTTATGGCTGGTCGTGGCTTGTACTTTATCGCATATTCCCCCAACTCAATTGCCCATTTGGCTAGACGTCCCGATAACTCGGGTTTGCCTAGAACGTTTGCAAGTTTGAAGTTGGTGAGAATGGTGATTGGGTGACCTTGGAAATATCGTCTTAGCCTGCGTGAAGCTTGTAGAAGTGCTAAGACTAGTTTTTCCAGGGTGGAGTACCGGGTTTCTACGTCTGTTAGGACACGGCTAACATAGTAAATAGGCATCTGGATACCTTTTCGCTCTACTAGCAGGACTGCCCCGGTTGCTCTATCTGTGGCAGAAAGATATATGATTAATTCCTCCCCCGCTTCTGGTGCTGTGAGCGTTGGGAGTTCGATCAAGCGTGACCGAATTTCCTGAAAAGCTGCTTCCGCTTCTGGTGTCCAGCGGAAGTGCGTTTTCTTTAAACAGTTTCTCAATGTTGACGCGAATGGGAACGACCTATCCGCATGGTTTGACAAAAAGCGGTTAAGTGCGACTAGGCGTCCATTCAGTGTCTGGGCTTGCTTGATGGTAGTAGGTGATTCCATTTTGATAATGGCTTCGACCTTTTCAGGGTTCGCTCTGAAGCCATCTTTAGTAACAATGACTCCCAAGAACTTCCCTTCTTCCATCCCAAAGGAACACTTGCTCGGGTTGAGTTTCATGTTTATCTTTCTGAGCGTGTTGAAAGTTTCTTCGATGTCTTTCAACATCGCTTCTGGCTCAGGGCTTTTGATGACCAAATCATCCATGTAGACTTCCAAGTTTCTCCCAATTTGGGCATGAAACTCTTTGTCCATCAGGCGTTGGTATGGGGACCCTGCATTCTTAAGTCCGAATGGCATCATTTGATAACAAGATGTGCCATCGGGCGTCCGAAATGCGGTTTTGTCCTAATCATCTACAGCCATGTGGATTTGATGGTACCCCTTATATGTGTCAAGGAAGCATTTAAGGCGAAACGGTGCTAATGAATCCACTTTGAGGTCAATTTCCGGTAACGGGTAACAATCTTTGGGGCATGCTTTGTTTAAATCTTTGAAATCTATGCACATGCGCCATTGTTTGTTAGCATTCGGTACCATAACGGGATTTGCAACCCATGTTTGATATCTACTAACGCGTACAATGCCCGCGTCAAGGAGTTCCTTGACTTGGGTTCTACATGCGTTAGCCTGTTCCGCCCCCATTACTCTGCTCTTTTGTATGACTGGCGTAAAAGCCGGGTCACACTTGAGCTTATGCTCTGCTTTACTTCGAGGTACACCAGTCATGTCAGCTGGTGTCCACGCGAAGATGTCAGCGTTTCTCTGTAGTAAGCGTTTGAGTAAGGTGCGCGTAGGATCAGTGATTGTTGGGCCAATGGTAACAGCCTGGTCAGGGTATTTGCCATTGAGGGCCCATTTTTCTGGTTCGGTGATGGTTGGTTTAGCCATCTTTGGTTTGGGTTTAGATGAGATAGACGCGATGCATACCTGGGGGATTCCGGTGATCATCGCTACACCCTCAGCAGTTGGCCATCCCATCATGCCGTGGACTGAAGATACCACAGCGTTGAATCTTGCCATCCCGTCTCTCCCGAAGAGAATGTAGTATGTGTGGTGTGGCTTCCTCATCACGACGAAGTCCACGTCTTCTGTGTGGGAGTATTTCCCATCCGTGAGAATGACGGGGAAAGATAGGATACCCAGGGGGGTGTTTGTGCTGCCGTCGAACCCTTCCATTGAGGCGTAAACCGTTTCCAGGCGTTCTTTGTCTTCGTCGTCTAGCTTGTCGAAGAACTGCCTGTACATAACCGTTGACGAGGCGCCGTTGTCAGCAAGAGTGCGGGAAGTTATGTAATGCCCCAGCTGGCTTTTGATGACGATAGGGACTTCCTTGCTGGGTCCTCCTGGCACTCGCGGGAAACGCACCTCAGCTTCCTTCCATTCGCATGGTTCTGTCGTTCGTCTTTTTCTTCCTCTAATGTTGCCATGAACCATGTGGATGCTGATGTCAACGGGCTTTTGTCCGTTGCCTTTATACCGGTTATCATTCCTTCCTCCATTCTTGATTGACGCCACAAGGTGTGCAAGTCTTCCATCCTTGACGAATGTTTCAACAATATCCTTCAAGGATGTACACTCCTCTGTATTGTGACCCTTTGTCCCGTGGAAGTCACAGGATTTGCTCTGATCCGCATTAGGCCGCTGCCGGATCATTGGAGCTTTTGGCCATGGGAGTTTTTCGGTGGCAAATATCTCTGTGACGCTTTTGGTGAGTGGCGTCCACTGGTGTTTTCGGCTTGAAGGGTGCGTGTTATCCCTTCCGCCAACAAGAGGGCGAGAGCTAGATGAGGTGTCAAAGTTTACCCTTGACTGCCAAATACCTAGCTTCCTCTTTTTGTTCTGCCGGGCGATCCGAACATTGTTTTCTCTTGTCCTCTGCGTGTAGAGGTGTGTACTCTAGGGAAGATCCCTACCCAGTTGCTTCTCCGTCTCGGCAAAGCGCTTGGCCGCCGTCATGATGGCATCCCATGTGGATGGCATGCCGTCCTTACCCGTCAACGTGCGGATAAGCTCTGGGTATTCGGCGCCCTGGATGAAAGCGGCGCGAACAAGATCTTCACTTATGTTGCCCAGACTCAGCTTTTTGGAGTTGAAGCGAGTGATGAAGTCTAGTAAAGATTCATCTTCCTCTCTCACGCAGTTGAGGATCGTCCACTGCTCTTCAGTATATTTCCTTTGTTGACTGAAGTGTTGGCTGAACTTGTGTTGAAAGTCCGCCCATTCATATATGTGGTGGACCGGTAAACGATCAAACCACGCCCTGGCCGCTCCAACCAGCGTCATCTGGAACATATAACACCACGTGGGTTCCGTCCAGTTACTGACGGTTGCCCCCGCTATGAATCTGTTCAAGTGATCATCTGGGTCGGATAGACCATCATAAGTGCCGACGTTGGACATCTGTTTGGCACTTCTCGGAGCGATTGCTTCCGCAATGTCCCTTGCAAACTTGGATGTTCCCGCATTTGCAGCAGTTGGTCTAAAGGTTTTGGAGAAGTCGCGTGGGTTTCCCCCCGCGTTCCTTGGTTTGAAGGTTTCTCTGAAATTCCTTCTTGGTTGGAAGTCCGTTTCCTTACGCTTCCCTTTCGCCCTATGGCGAGGGTTCGCGTCGGTGTCGGATTCCTCCCGATCATCATCCGAGTATTCGCACTCAGTGTTCATGTTGAGCTGTTGTCGAGTGCTTCCGAATTCGTCAGCCTGCTGGAGTGAACGCAAGCGTTCATCCAACTCAGCTTGGAATTCCTTTTGACGTGCTTCTGCCCACGCTTTAACTTGATCGAGTGTTTGACGGGGGAGCCTCGTCTGTTTCTCCAACTGGGCATCTGTGAATCCCAGTGAAAGATTGTTTACTGCACTTGCCCCGGCTTGGGTAACCGGGGTAGTATTCGTAAAATTTGTGTGACCGCCGATGTTCCCCCCAGTAGCTGGGGTTGTGATTACCGGGGTTTCTTGGTCACTCACTGGCCTTGGGACCGGAGTAACGTTAACCATCTTTTCAGAGGTTTTGAAAAAACTGAATAAGTAGTTCTAGCTTTTATGCACGGATGGCGCCAATGAAGAAACACTAGGTGACCCCGAGTAGATTATGGATAATCTGGGGGTTAAGTAATGTTTCACACGAGGGTTAGGTCCGGCAAAGAAGGATGTTCTTCAGATGACCTGCAAAACAGACACCGTGAGCTCGTCACTGAGAAGGGGGGGGGGGGGTTCCTCCTTGTGACCACCCTCCGGCGTGAGAATCAGACTAGATTGCTCTGAATATAAGTGTATATTGAGAGAAATAGCTAGTGAAGGTAAGATACAAGATGATCATACCGTTCCAAGGTGTTGGAGTATTTATAGCCGAAGGTAGGTTTCCAAGCAGGTACAGCCAGCTGTACAATATTCCTGTTCTACCAACTATGGGCTACGCACGTGCCATGCTGGTTGGTGGGTAGGCAGCGGCTGATAGTGACAAGGCCGGCTTTGTACTGTTCCCTTTCCACCAACTGCAGGCCATGTGCGTGCCACGACAAGGGTTGGTGAGTAGGCAGCGGCTAATAGTGACAAACAGTACTAGAGCATGCTCCTCCTCGTACTGTTGTCGGTGAGCTGTCACCCTGTGATTGGTTCATGGGCTGCTTTGGTCAGATCTTGTCTATTTTGTCCATACCTTGGCAGGTATAGTACAAAAGATCTTCCAGAAGCATACGGACTGGCTCATTTGGGCGGGAGTATTCCCGCCTTGCTTATTCCTTTAGGTGACACTGAATTATTGAGTTAGTGCCTTGTGCGTGTAGCCTTGATATTAGTGCGGGTAGCCTTCCCTGATGGCTTGTATCCGCAGCTGCGGGGACAGGCGGGGTACTTCACCATTGGGAGGCTTTCCCTGCGGGAACAGCTGGCGTACTGCGCGTAAGGTCTTCATCTCTGAGCATGGTGGATCCTGCGGAACCAGTTGGTCCTTGCGCAGACGTCCCTCTTCAAGGTGAGTCTCACGGGTCCAACAGGGCTCTGCTGGGACGTACCTCTTCATAAAGTTTCACTGTATAAAAGTATGTTTAATAGATAGACATATACTTGTCGGGAGTTTAATAGCACATCTGTGTTTATGTTTCAAAGTCAGACACATGTATTTGTTGGGATGTTTGATGAAGTTTCGTTGAATAAAATCATGTTTCATAGAACCTACTTATTGGGAGTTTAATAGCACGTATGGGTATAAAATTATGTTTCATGTTTAGACACATACCATTCGGGACGTTTAAATGAAGTTTTATTGTATTAATTGAAGATGAATGTAATAACTAAAATACGGTATCATAGATCATGCATGATGTGGCGTTGTCAAACAACTCACTTTCACTCTTATCAATATTAAAGCTTTAAAGCTATCTTATAATGATCGTGGTTCCTTCCATTTTTGTTACCTTTTATTCAATAGTATTTAAACAATGCGTATGTATTGTATTTTTTTTATGGTTTTCGGTTTTAATCACCTTAACTTAATATTTGTCAACTTCCATTCTTGAAATTTTCTCTCCTTTTTTTTATCTCCTTATCAGATTTTCCTAATCCTTTATTCGTTGAACACAAATCCTAATGCATATACGGGTTTGAAAAATATATTGGTTGTTGATACTTAATTCCAAAAACAACTTAATCACATCAAGAATACGTTCAACTTCTAACAACTACTAGAAGGCAACTTTCAGTCTTCCGAAGTTGAAATATTATAATGAAAGCTTTGTAATTTAAGACATTAGACTATATATAACAATGTTCATCGTCAAGTATGTTGTATTCAAATTTCAAATGTGTTCTTATTGCATAACAACCTTATTGATGATGTAATTGTGATACGACGAGTCATTTTTTTAGATTTTTTAAGTTGTTTCCATGCTGCTATCTAAAAACCCAACATTATCCTAATTTATCTATCTTGTCATCAACATTTAAGATCACCACAAAAACACATCTATAACAACCGTACAGGCTAATACCACCTAAAGATAGTTTAGCTAGTTACAGGTGAATCAACAAATCATAAATCGATTATTGTGTGGATTCTTATTGATATTTTCATATCTAGGTTCTAATCATACAAAGACATGAAATCCAATAAACATTGTAGAAATTTTGAACCAATACAATTAGATATAAACAATATTAATGTAACATCCTAATTATAATAAATAACAAAAGTCGTGTTAAGTTGTCGTGTGTTAATAATTAATTGATATTAAATAAAGAAAATGTCATGGACTTGGATTAATTAAGGTGGGTTAAAGGGTAATGGGCCTTAGGTCCATGGGCTTTAAGGGATATAAATACCCCCTTAAACCTTTCTAAAACACTAACTCTCATTTTCATCTTCCATAATCCCTACACCCACTAAAAAACACACACACATATCACCATATATACGGCCGAGAGAGAGAAGTGAGATCCGAGCCAAACAAACGTCGATTCTTGATAGATCCTCGTAATACAAGATAGAAACAAGACCTAAAGTTCATAACCAAGCTAAACCGTAACCTTAAAACACGTAAAGGTATGTTCTTGAACTTAAAGATTACATTTTTATAAACGGTCAGTCTCGAAACTTGAACCTAGAGTAGATCGGGTATAAACGAGTATTAAAGTAGCAAGCTTGATGTTAAAAATGAATCTAACAAATCCATGGCTATATACGGCTCGTTTAAAATAAACCTTAGATCTAGTATTGAACGTTTTAAGCCCAAAGGTCCAAACTTTATGCTTTTCCAGGCCAAGTTTTACCCGAAAAAGACCATGGGAATGATCACGTGTTTGGTTAATATCATATCCAAGAATTACACGTCGAAACGAAGATGATTAGGGGGGGTTAAGAACGAACCGTGGCTGCTGCTGGGTAACTTCGCCCGCAGCTAAGTTCGCGGGCAGTAAGTTCGCCTAGCTAAGTTTGCCGTATAATCGCCGGACGATAAGTTCGCTGGACGTTAAGTTCGCTGGATGCTAAGTTCGCTTGTATATAATTTCGCGCATATATATAAGTTCGTGTGTACATAAGTTCGCTTACAGTAAGTTCGCTTATATTTATGTATGTGTACGTATCCAAGATTTTATTACATCGAGGTCCGATTACTTTGGATTACCTGGATGGGTCAAATGCAAGGGTACAGCAGAATGATTACCGAGGAAAGACAATTATTAAAGCAAATGAAAACCATAAATTCAAATCTGCTAGGGTTCAAGAATAAAATCTAAGTAAAAGAAATCTAGGATAAGTGTTGATACGTGTAACTTATATACAGTTAGCAGAGCTCAACAAAAGAAAGGATTAACTATTAACGGAGAAAGAAATAGGATTCAGGTGAGTTTCTAGCCCCATTTCTTGTTATGTTTTCGGGGCTGTGTGCATACTCGATGTGATTGTTAATACACTTACCCTAAGTGATAAGTGTATGCCTTATGTGATTAAGTGAAAGATATGAATGATTGCTTGTCGGTACGTGAACAATCTTCGGATATTGCACGTACTGTCAAGTTGTAATGCTATGTATAATGTAAGTATGATATGTATGCATATATGAATGAATGTAAAATGATGTATGGTTGTGTGGTAACAAAGAGGGAACCAAACCCTAATAACATTCGAGGAAAGAGGGAACCGAGCCCTAATAATACTCGAGGTAAGAGGGAACCGAACCCTAATAATATTTTGGAAAGAGGGAACCGAGCCCTAATAATACTCGAGGAAAGAGGGAACCGGGCCCTAATAATACTCAAGGAAGTAGTGCGTAATGCTCTTTATAACGTAAGATATGAAGGTAGGTAAGAATAAGATAATGGTATGAAAGTATGTATAATGAAAGTATGTAAGAATGTATGTATTGTATGATGTATGACTAACTAGAACTCACTCAGCGTAGCTGACTTTTAGTATGCACGCAGGTGAGTAGGATGAGGCAGCTCGCTTTAGGGGAACACGTGGCATTGAATAAGAGGCTGTCATCGGAAGACTCGAGATGTTTATCAGTTTATGTTTAATGTTTGTTTATTTTAAAAGACAAAGATATTTGCTTAAGACAAGTTATGTAATGTTTTATGAAGGTTTTATATATCGCGAATGTTTTATTAACTCTGATGATTAGAACTATGTTAATGAGTAAATCCAACGTCCAAATGTGAGGCACCCGTAACGGGGCCTTACAAGTTGGTATTAGAGCAAAGTTCGAGAGATTTAAGCATCCTACATGCTTAGACTCGAACAGAGAATGTGATTTAAATAAGAAGATGCCAGTTCAAGAATGCCATGTGTCACTCAAGCAAGCTCAGTAAAGGTAAAGTGTATGGTTAGATAATAAATTTTAATGTTATCTTGACTGATATGGATAGGATTTCTTGGTTGATTGATTGATTAACTGCTTAAGATTAGAATAAGCACAAATAGACTCATAAGAGAAAGTGTATAGGACACGGAAAGTAACGTGATCAGCTAATCACAGCTGGCCACTGTTATTACCTGTTAGCCTTACTATCCTTGTACTAAATATTTCCTTGAGTGATGACGTTTGTGTTTTCCATTTTAGAATACAATGGCTGGAACGTGAGGTAATGTGGGAGCTGGAGGAATTGTAAGAGCTGGAAGTCGCACTGGACGTCGTGGCAGGCCTCGTCGTGTCCAACAACCTTCGGTTGAGACAGCTTCCAACATCGGAGATGAAGGAAGCGCAGCGGGAAGAGACCCGAACAACAACGAAGGGGTTCAACTGGATCCCACAATTCAAGCAGCTATTGTTAAAGCTGTAGCTACTGCTGTCAAGAATATGACTCCTGGAGGGTCTGCTGGAAGCCGTGAAAGAACTGCTAAAGGGGCAGGTGGTGATGGTAAGAGAGATGAGGAAAGAGAAAGGGAGGCCTCGAGTGGGGTTAAGTCTGTGAAAGTCGATGACAGGAAAAGAGGCCGAGGTGGGTGCAACTATAAGTCCTTCAAGGGATGCGATCCGCCAAAGCTGACTGGTCTGGGAGACGCAATCGCTGCTCTCCAATGGGTAACCACTATGGACAAGGTTATCCGCATTAGCGAGTGTCGTCCCGATCAAGCTGTCGGTTATGCCACCCAATCGTTTGGTGATGAAGAGATGTATTGGTGGGAATCAATTGAGCAGAGGAAGGGTCAAGAGGAAGTTAAGGCTATGAAGTGGGAGGACCTGAAGGAATTGGTTATGAAGAGATTTTGTGCTGAAGCCGAGGTTGAAAGGGTGGAGATGAAGTTCCTGAACTTGAAGGCTGGAACTATGACACATCGTGAATATACCGCCGAGTTCAACCAA
Organism: Bidens hawaiensis; assembly: GCF_021521415.1. Taxonomy (NCBI): domain Eukaryota; kingdom Viridiplantae; phylum Streptophyta; class Magnoliopsida; order Asterales; family Asteraceae; genus Bidens; species Bidens hawaiensis. The sequence continues at coordinate 143,555 of NW_027492467.1, forward strand.
TTGTCTAGGTTGGTACCCGATATGGTCAACACCGAAGCTAAGAGAATTAAGTGTTATGTGAGGGGATTGCCACACAATGTTCGCATACTAGTCAGGGCGAATAAACCTGGTACTTTTGACTATGTTGTCGAACTCGCAGAGATGGTTTATGAGGACTTGGCTGTGGATGATGTTGTGGTGGGGGAAGCGAAGAAGGATAATAAGTGGATCGATCCTGTTAAACGGACCGGTACTCAATTGTGGAACTCCAAAGACAAGAAATAGAAGGTGTGGGGGAGGAAGTCGTGTAAGACTTATGGTAAGATGCATGGTGGAGAGTGTAGGTGGGGAACTGGTTCCGATACGTGTCATAAGTGTGGGAAGATGCATGCTGGGGAGTGTAGAGTTGGATCTAACGTCGTCTATAAGTGTGGAAAGGCAGGTCATTACGTTCATGAGTGCAGTGCTAAGCCCGCATGTTACAAGTGCGGTAAGACATGTCACTTTGCTAGAGAGTGCACTGATGGTGGGACTGGGGGAAGCGGAAAGAATGATGCCGAACCAACGAGACCAAAAACCAGAGCTTACATGCTGACCCAGGAACAAGCCAAGTAGATTCCAGATGTCGTCACAGGTACGTTTCTAGTAAACGGTATTTCCGCTTCAGTATTATTTGATTATGGTGCGAACAAAAGTTTTGTAGCCACGCCCTTTAGTAAATTAGCTAAAATGAAATGTTGCCGAGCGTCTGAAACTTTTATAATAAAAACCTCTAGCAATACCTCAGTTAAAATAATGAAAATGGTTAAGGACTGTAAGATAGAGTTAGAGGGACATGAGTTCCCTATTACTTTGTACGTTATGACCTTAGGAGGGTTCGATGTGGTTTTGGGAATGGATTGGTTGTCTGAGTATGAAGCTCAGATAGTGTGTAAGAGTAGGATGATAAGGTTAAATTCCTTATATGGTAGTGCAGTGAAGGTTTATGGTGATAAGGAAAATTCTGGGCTTAATGTCATTTCGATGATAAAAGCTGAGGGATTGTTAAGGCGAGGGTGCGGTGCCTACCTGGCGTATGTTGTCAACGCTACGGCCGAGACGAAAGAATTGAAAGATGTTCCTATCATGCGCGACTACCTAGAAGTATTCCTTGAGGATCTTCCGGGGTTACCACCGGAGTGAGAGATAGAATTTCAGATAGACCTAGTACCAGGAGCCCAACCCGTCGCGAATGCGCCTTATCGTCTAGCGCTATCCGAGATGAAAGAATTAATGTCCCAACTGCAGGAACTCCTCGACAAGGGTTTAATTAGACCAAGTGTTCCCCCGTGGGGCGCGCTTCTGTTATTTGGGAAGAAGAAGGATGGAAGCATGAGAATGTGCATAGATTATCGAGAGTTAAATAAGCTTACGATAAAGAATAGATATCCTTTGCCAAGGATTGATGATCTGTTTGACCAACTGCAAGGTTCAAATTGGTTCTCCAGAATAGAACTCAGATCAGGTTATCATCAACTGAAAGTGAAAGAGGCAGACATCCCTAAGACAGTGTTTCGGACGTGGTATGGACACTACGAGTTTCTCGTGATATCGTTCGGTCTATCAAATGCTCCCGCAGCGTTTATGGACATGATGAATAGGGTGTGTCAGCCAATGTTGGGTAAGTCGGTAATCGACTTCATTGACGATATATTGATTTATTCAAAAAATGAGTCTGATCATGCTGAGCATCTAAGGGAGGTATTGGAGACTCTGAAAGAAGAGAAGTTGTATGCTAAGTTTTCGAAATGCGCGTTCTGGTTAAGAGAAGTGCAATTTCTAGGTCACGTAATTAATCCTGAAGGGATTACCGTGGACCCAGCTAAGATTGAAGCAATAACGAATTGGAAGACTCCACATAATCCGACTAATATACGGAGCTTCTTAGGGTTAGCTGGCTACTATAGGAGATTCATCGAAGGTTTCTCTAAGATAGCCGCACCGTTGACCACTATGACCCGAAAGACGGTGGTATTCAGTTGGGGTTAGTTCCAAGAGGAAGCTTTTGAGGAATTAAAGAAAAGACTCACACAAGCTCCAATCCTTGCTTTATCCGATGGTGACGAGGATTTGGTTGTTTGTACTGATGCTTCGTATCGTGGGCTAGGTTGCGGTTGATGCAACGAGGAAAAGTAATAGCTTACGCATCTAGACAGCTGAAGGTCCACGAGAGTACTTATCCGACGCATGTGTTATTGCACGGTTTTGGTGTCCGTAGCGATCGAATAAGTTATAGGTTGTCTATTCTTTGTATTTAATCTATATTTATTGTGAATTGGGCTTTGGCCTATAAATAGGTAGATTATGTTCATAATTAAGGGAGAGAGCTAGAGTGCATAGTGAGAGATGTAAGTTATAGTATTTATGATATCCATAAGTTATTCTCCACAATAATGTATTCAACCATATTTATCAATAAACTAAATATTTAACGTATTGATTGATCTCGTGTTTATCGTATAATCGATGTATCGACGCGGATAGATCCGAGACGGGTTCAAAAAGCATGATTTAGAGCTAGCAGCCGTAGTGCATGCTCTCAAAATATGGAGGAAGTATCTGAATGGTACTAAGTGTACCATTTACACAGATCATAAGAGTTTGAAATACTTCTTCGAATAAAAGGAGTTGAACATGAGACAGAGGAGATGGTTGGAGTTGATTAAGGTTTACGACTGTGATATTAAATATTATCCTGGAAAAGCTAATGTGGTCGTCGACACATTAAGTCGTAAGAATGGAGAAGTCCTCGTAACGGTGAAGTCGTACCAGCTGATCATAAACTCAAGCATTTTTGAAGAAATCATCAAAGTACAGTCAGAGGTGTTAGTAGATGAAGGGTTAGTGAAGAAAGAATGAATATACGGCCAGCAAGATGAGCTAATGGAAAACACTCATGGTGTTAAGACTAGGTTTGACCATATGTGGATCCCACACCATGGTGATCTTAGGTGTCAAATCTCAAATGAAGCTCATAAGTCAAGATACTTGATTCATCCTGGAGCTACAAAGATGTATCAAGATTTGAAAAGGGACTATTGGTGGCCAGGAATGAAAAACGATGTAGTGGACTATTTTGGTAAGTGCTTAACTTGTTTACAAGTCAAAGCCGAACATTAGAAGCCTTATGGAAAATGGGAATGCAACCGCTTGAAATACCTGAATGGAAATGGGAACACATCATTATGGATTTCATAAATAAGCTACCTTGTACAGCTAAGCAACATGATACCATCTGGGTGATGTGGACCGTCTGACCAAGAGTGCTCACTTTCTGCCCATACGAGAGGCTATCTCGTCAGAAACGTTAGCAAAGTTGTTCACCAAAGAGGTTGTGGCTATGCACGGAGTACTGTTATCGATCGTGTCAGATAGAGAAACTCGGTTTACTTCGAGGTTTTGGAAGACGTTCCATGAAGATATGGGAACGAGATTGAATATCAGTACGACATATCATCCTCAAACCGATGGACAGTCTGAAAGGACGATCCAAACCCTTGAGGATATGCTACGTGCTTGTGTTTTAGACTTTGGTGGAAGTTGGGATGATCATCTGCATCTAGCAGGGTTCTCCTATAACAACAGTTACCATTCAAGTATTGGTATTCCACCATTTGAAATGCTTTATGGTAGACGATGTAGAACCCCGGTGTGTTGGGGGGAGATTGGTCAGAAAGAAATGGGAAGCCTAGAAGTGGTTCAAGAAACGTCTTCAAAGTTCGATCAGATTAAGGCTAGGATGAAAGCTGCTTAAGACAGATAGAAGTCGTATGCTGATAAGCGGCGACGACCGATTGAGTTTAAAGTTGGAACAATGTGATGCTCAATGTCTCGCCTTGGAAAGAAATCATTCGATTTTGAAAGAGAGGAAAGTTGAGTCCAAGGTACATTGGACCGTTTAGGATATTAGATCGTGTGGGTGAAGTAGCTTATAGACTGGATTTACCCGATGAGTTAGTGGAAATTCATTCAACCTTCCATGTTTCTCATCTGAGGAAATGTCTGGCTGATGATACGTCTCACGTACCATTGATGGACATCGAGTTTGATGAACAACTAAACTACATTGAGCATGGAGCGCAAGGAGAAGCAGCTTCGTCGCAAGGTTATACCCTTGGTGAAAGTGATATGGAAGTATCGCAAGGGATCAGATGCCACTTGGGAAGCTGAGGATGAGATGCGCAAGTTTTACCCTAATATGTTTAAGTAAAAGTTAGGTTTCGGGGACGAAACCTCTTTAAGGAGGGAAGACTTGTAACATCCTAATTATAATAAATAACGAAAGCCGTGATAAGTTGTCGTGTGTTAATAATTAATTGATATTAAATAAAGAAAATGTCATGGACTTGGAATAATTAAGGTGAGTTAAAGGGTAATGGGCCTTAGGTCCATGGGCTTTAAGCAGGCCCGGCTCTGAAAACGGTTAAAAATTTTGGGTCAAATGCAAAAAAAATTTTGGGCCTTCATAAAAAAAGGTGTCTTGTTGGGTTTAAACAATTTAATTTTTAGATAAATCTTAATTTTTTGGACCTTATGATTTGGTTGTGTAAAAAACTTTTTTTTTTATAAAAATATGATTAAAATGTCCCAAGTAAGGTTGGAACACACAACCTTTTGGTTGAAAGTTATACCCTTTGCCACTAAACCAGACTAGTGGTTGTGTAGTTAAGTTTAAACATTATATATACATATGTTATTCGTAAATATATATATATATATATATATATATATATATATATATATATATATATATATATATATATATATATATATATATATATATATATATATAAATAAATCCGGGCCTATCGGGGTGTCGGGCCGGGGTCCGTCGACCACCCCGCCCTCCCTTATATCCGGCCCTGGCTTTAAGGGATATAAATACCCCCTTAAACCATTCTAAAACCCTAACTCTCATTTCCATATTCCATAATCCCTACACACACTCAAAAACACACACACACATATCACCATATATACGGCCGAGAGAGAGAAGTAACATCCGAGCCAAACAAACGTTGAAATGCGCGTTCTGGTTAAGAGACGTGCAATTTCTAGGTTACGTAATTAATCCTGAAGGGATTACCGTGGACCCAGCTAAGATTGAAGCGATAACGAATTCGAAGACTCCACAGAAACCGACTGATATACGAAGCTTCTTAAGGTTAGCTGGCTACTATAGGAGAGTCATTGAAGGTTTCTCCAAGATAGCCGCACCGTTGACTAGTATGACCCGAAAGACGGTGGTATTCAGTTGGGTTAAGTTCCAAGAGGAAGCTTTTGAGGAATTAAAGAAGAGACTCACCCAATCTCCAATCCTTGCTTTAACCGATGGTGACGAGGATTTGGTTGTTTGTACTGATGCTTCGTATCGTGGGCTAGGTTGCGTGTTGATGCAACGAGGAAAAGTAATAGCTTACGCATCTAGACAGCTGAAGGTCCACGAGAGTACTTATCCGACGCATGTGTTAGTGCACGGTTTTGGTGTCCGTATCGATCGAATAAGTTATAGGTTGTCTAGTCTTTGTATTTAATCTATATTTATTGTGAATTGGCCTTTGGCCTACAAATAGGTAGAATATGTTCATAATTAAGGGAGAGAGCTAGAGTACATAGTGAGAGATCTAAGTTATAATAATTATGCTCTCCATAAGTTATTCTCCACAATAATGTATTCATCCATATTTATCAATAAACTAAATATTTAACGTATTGATCGATCTGGTGTTTATCGTATAATCGATGTATCGACGCGGCTAGATCCGAGACGGGTTCAAACAACATGATTTAGTGATAGCAGCCGTAGTGCATGCTCTCAAAATATGGAGGCATTATCTGTATGGTACTAAGTGTACCATTTACAGAGATCATAAGAGTTTGAAATACTTCTTTGAACAGAAGGAGTTGAACATGAGACAGGGGAGATGGTTAGAGTTGATTAAGGATTACGAATGCGATATTAAATACTATCCTGGAGAAGCTAATGTGGTCACCGCCGCATTAAGTCGTAAGAATGAAGAAGTCCTCTGTAAGTCCCCCCGGGGCGTCGCCGATCAATACGAGATCCGCACGAGGTCTAGGAGTGCGGAATCCTCCTAGACTCGTTTAATGGTGTAGAAGACGAAGAACACAATTACACACAAACACATACACGAACAAACACACGAATGGGATAAACACATCTGCAGATCTTTTATATCATAACCAAACCATGTTACAAAACGAACAAAAACAAAGACACGGCCGACCCGAGGTGAGCTCTACCTCGGGCCGTCCCACACGACTCTGCCTCTCTGTTTCTCTCTAGCTACTTGAACTGAACACACAATACTCTAATTTTCTGGATACTCAAACCTAAACAAGACACATATATATATAGACAAAACAACTTCGCGGGCTTGGGCTTGGGCCAGTAGGCGAAGTTGTTCTAACTTCGCCTATGGCGAAGTTGTTCTAACTTCTCCTATGGTAGAAGTTGTTACAACTTCGCCTATGGCGAAGTTGTTATAACTTCGCCTATGGTGAAGTTGTTCTAACTTCGTACTTCGTTTCCGCTGATCAGAATTGCATAGCGACGGTCACAAAATGCACCAACAGACTCTCAACGATGAAGTCGTACCAGCTGATCATAAATTCAAGCATTTTTTGAAGAAATCATCAAAGTACAGTCAGAGGTGTTAGTAGATGAAGAAAGAAAGAATATACGGCCAACAAGATGAGCTAATGGAAAACACTCATGGTGTTAAGACTGGGTTTGACCGTATGTGAATCCCACGCCATGGTGATCTTAGGGGTAAAATCTTAGATGAAGCTCATAAGTCAAGATACTCGATTCATCCTGGAGCTACAAAGATGTATCAAGATTTGAAAAGGGACTACTGGTGGACAGGAATGAAAAAAGATGTAGTGGACTATGTTGGTAAGTGCTTAACTTTTTACAAGTCAAAGCCGAACATCAGAAGCCTTATGGAAAAATGCAACTGCTTGAAATACCTGAATGGAAATGGGAACACATCACTATGGATTTCATAACTAAGCTACCTCGTACAGCTAAGCAACATAATACCATCTAGGTGATTGTGGACCGTCTGACCAAGAGTGCTCACTTTCTTCCCATATGAGAGGCTATCTCGTTAGAAACGTTAGCAAAGTTGTTCAACAAAGAGGTTGTGGCTAAGCATGGAGTACCGTTATCGATCGTGTCGGATAGAGATACTCGGTTTACTTCGAGGTTTTGGAAGAAGTTCCATGAAGATATGGGAACGAGATTGAATATCAGTACGGTGATGTGGTCTAAAATATACATATTATTATATATATATTTGTTACACTTTTAAATGGCTTTGGTCACTTTTTATAAGATTATGCATTTAATGGGATCATATTTACATCTTTAAGTTTTGAAAGTTAATATGTAAAAGAAAGACGTTTAATTAATTAAATCATGTTTACTCGATTGAAATTAAGTTTGTATATCCATATCTATATTTATTTAATGTTGATTTTAATTGATAAACTTCTTTCACGTTGATTTGTAGAGAAATTCAAGACAACTTAATTTTTAAAACAATCAAGTAAAGTGTTGGTGGGATTTAAGAGGCCCATGTTAGTTGTTATTATAATTGGATGGACTAAGCTCAATTAAGGCCCACGTAGAAGGAATCTGGAGGGTTTGGGGGTCATATGGCGGTCAACGAAAAATTTAAAAAGATTAGGAGGCCACAACACAGAAGTTATAAGAGGAGGTCAAGAGCATATGGGGGACCACCCCTGTCGTCTTCTGTTGGGAGACCAAAACACAAGTAATAAAAAAAGTACACAAGTCAAGGCAGGGCCATCTTTGTTGGATTGAAGCTAGCACTTAGGCAAGCACCTAAAGTCTAACGACCAATTTTAAAAGGAATCAAGCAAGCAGGCTAGGTGCTCTATTAATTTAAGCTTGCAGGCTAGTAGCTCAACTATATTATTTCTTTTATGATGAACTGCAATAATTATTATAGTTTTGTTTCATCGATTATTATGGTTGACTAAACCTGTTATACTGCTTGGGTTTGGATGATCACTTTTTAGACTTGTTTTATTCAAGCAGGGGTAGGAATTATTCAAGCAGGCAACCAGGCAGGTGAATTAATTTAAGCTACTAGGCACACAGCTCAATAATTTAAGCTCACAAACTAGTAGCTCAATTATATTTATTTCATTTTTGATGAATCGTATTATTTGTTATATCTTTGTTTCATCGATTATTATTATGATTGGCTAAACTTTTATACTGCCTGGGTTTGGATGAATACTTTGTAGACTCATTTTATTTTCGGTCTTGAATTTTTTACTGATTGGTTCATGTTTTGGTAAAGTTTTTATTTTATTTGGTTGTGATGCATATGCGTATTTGGTATTAATTTATTATCAATTTTTGTTCCATATGTGTCTTTGTGAATGTCTTTCATGTATGGATGCATATTAGGTTACTTACTGTATGTTTGTAACTAGTTTATGGTTTATAGTTAACGTATTCCATAGGAGCGGTAATTGAGAGTTTAGTGATACCTTATATTCTGTCACTTGAGAGACCGGGAGGTAATTAAGTGTCGTCTGTTTTGGTCTTTTGCGGGTTTGGGTAGTGATTGAACGGGAGTGAGTTACCCTAGATTCCTTTAGATTCTTACAAATCCTAGTTATAACCGAATTCAATAAAAATACCCCTTTACGCCTTAGGGTGTTTTGTGATTAGAGAAACCGAGAGGTGATTTAATCTTTGGTACCTTAGCGTAGTTAGGTAAGGTGAGACCGGGAGGAGATCCGAACCATTAAACCGTTGAGCTTTACATGATATTTAGGTTCTTAGGTATTGTTGGTGAGACAGGGAGGTGATCTAGCATAATTTAGTTATTCCTTATGTTTCATATTTTTAGAATACGGTTACCGATCATAAATCCAATTCCGAGAGTTTACGAGTTGACTAGTAGGATTCCTTACCTAGGTAGTTGTTTCCCATATTTGAGTTCCAGTCCGATTTGTCCGTGTCTAGTTTTAGAGTAAGTATTATTTATTTTATATTATTTAATATTTAATAATAAAAAAGACAAAAAATCATTTAAATCAATTTATGTAAGTTATTAGTCAGAGTTTAGTTTAGGTGTCGCTAGTGTCCTTTGGGTTCGATATCCGGACTTCATTAGGCTTTACTACGGTTGATAGGTACACTTGCCTGTCTAGTGGTCTAGAATTAGGATAGTCTAGATTTAAAATTTTAAAACTAGAGTGTCTAGGTTAGGTTATATTTTAATAGATCGCGTTTCGCACATTATTAAACGAGCCGTACATAGCCATGGATTCGTAAGGTTCATTTTTAACATCAAGCTTGCTACTTTAATACTCGTTTATACCCGATCTACTCTAGGTTCAAGTTTCGAGACTAACCGTTAATAAAAATGCAATCTTTAAGTTCAAGAACATACCTTTACGTGTTTTAAGGTTACGGTTTAGCTTGGTTAAGAACTTTTGGTCTTGTTTCTATCTTGTATTACGAGGATCTATCAAGAATCGACGTTTGTTTGACTCAGATCTCACTTCTCACTCTCGGCCGTATATATGGTGATATGTGTGTGTGTTTTTGAGTGTGTGTAGGGATTAAGGAAGATGGAAATGAGAGTTAGGGTTTTAGAATGGTTTAAGGGGGTATTTATATCCCTTAAAGCCCATGGACCTAAGGCCCATTACCCTTTAACCCACCTTAATTATTCCAAGTCCATGACATTTTCTTTATTTAATATCAATTAATTATTAACACACGACAACTTAAAACGGCTTTCGTTATTTATTATAATTAGGATGTTACAAGTCTTCCCTCCTTAAAGAGGTTTCGTCCCCGAAACCTAACTTTTACTTAAACATATTTGGGTAAAACTTGCGCATCTCATCCTCAGCTTCCCAAGTGGCATCTGATCCCTTGAGATGCTTCCATATCACTTTCACCAAGGGTATAACCTTGTGACGAAGCTGCTTCTCCTTGCGATCAAAAATCTTTATTGGTTGCTCAATGTAGTTTAGCTGTTCATCAACCTCGATGTCCATCAATGGTACGTGAGACGTATCATCAGCCAGACATTTCCTCAGATGAGAAACATGGAAGGTTGAATGAATTCCCTCTAACTCATCGGGTAAATCCAGTCTATAAGCTACTTCACCCACACGATCTAATATCCTAAACGGTCCAATGTACCTTGGACTCAACTTTCCACTTTTTCAGAATCGAATGATTTCTTTCCTAGGCGAGACATTGAGCATCACATTGTCGCCAACTTTAAACTCAATCAGTCGTCGCCCCTTATCAGCATACGACTTCTATCTGTCTTGAGCAGCTTTCATCCTCGCCTTAATTTTATCGAACTTTGAAGACATTTCTTGAACCACTTCTAGGATTCCCATTTCCTTCTGACCAATCTCCCCCCAACACACCGGGGTTCTACATCGTCTACCATAAAGCATTTCAAATAGCGGCATACCAATAGTTGAATGGTAACTGTTGTTATAGAAGAACTCTGCTAGATGCAGGTGATCATCCCAACTTCCACCAAAGTCTAAAACACAAGCACGTAGCATATCCTCAAGGGTTTGAATCGTCCTTTCAGACTGTGCGGTTTGAGGATGATACGCCCTTGATGTGCTAAACGGTCTATTAAAACTTAACCTAACCTAGACACTTGTAGGTTCCCTGTACGGATCACACGAGATATCCCGATATACACAGGTGCGGAATCCCTGTGTAGATCGTTACGGACGTAGAACACAAGCTCACAAACACACGAATACGATACGAACAAACACACGTTATATTAATAACTCAAACCGTGATACTTACAGACTCTCGACCTCACGTCACTTGACTCACTGAATTACACGTAACTCGAACTCTTAACTCACCAAAACGATCAGCCGTACACTATATAAATACACGACAACTTCGCCTCAGGCGAAGTTGTCCATAACTTCGCTCGTTCAACAAGTTCGCCTAGGCGAACTTGTTAACAACTTCACTTGGTTAACAAGTTCGCCTAAGCGAACTTGTCAACAACTTCGCTTCTAAACAAACAAATACATAAACAATATTACAGACACGATTACAGACATTAGACATATGAACTACTGACATTTATGCATCAACAGACTCCCCCTTGGCAGTAGCTTCATATCTTGATCTTTCAGCTCTTGTCTCGTAATCCTGTATCTTCACGCGTGCACTCCTTCTCTAACACATACCGTGACTACTCGCTGATATTTCCTTGCTTCATCCTTCCAAGCAGGAATATAGAATATCTTCTTTTCATTCAACACTTGCAGATCAGCTTTCGATAAGTTAACAAGATGCATCGGATCATACACCCTCAGCACTTCTTGTTCGTCTTCGTCTTCCATCACGGCTTCAGCAGTCTGGCAATCAACGTACCACCATTTTAGATTCTTCAACACATCTTGAGGCATAGTCTTCGTTGGAACCTCCTTGATGCATCGGATCGGTTTGTACTTCATCACCATCCATGGCTTGCCATCTGCTCTCAATCCCCTTTCTGTATCCTCCACGAGCTTTCCCTTCTGTGGCTTTAATAATTCAAACTTCTTCTCTTTTATGCTTTCTTTCCACACGATCTTCCCAATCACTCTTGCCATGTTGTCGTCACTTCTATTTATCAGGCCCAACCTGGCCAAATCCTTCACCTCACATTCCGGCAACGTATTGAGAGATCTCAGGGTTCTTTTGAAGTATTGAATACCATCATAACGCTTTACCACAAACAACTTTATCTGTTCATCATATATCCAACAGATAATTCCCTTCTTCGACTCAGCATAGCCTTTGATGTTATAACTCTTCTTGAACATGGCTGGAACAGCAGGCTTCTTGGTCTTAATAAACCAATGAGCACAGCCTTCCTTCCACCTAGGCTGCTCCTCCCACTCAGTCTCATCCATCTCAGTACCCATGTCGGCTTTCTCAACATCAGGGATCTCGTGTTCAACGTCTTCTACTACTATCTCTCCTTCCTCAATCTCACTCTCAATCTCAATCTGCTCACCGATCTTCTCAATCACATCACTCGGAAGCACATCTTCATCAAACAACACATCATCGCTGAACATATCATCGTCCAGTTCCTTCAACGCATCAATCACTTCATCCTCAACCAACACCACATCATCACCACCAGCCGCGTTGGTAGACTCCCCCTCAGCTGTGGAAGTACCAAGAGCTTGAGAAGTTCTTGGCAGCTCACCACCTGCATCTTTCGATGCATTGGGATCATCGTCTCGGTCATTTCTTCTTTTAGTCCTGAGCTCGTCGCCCTTACAGCTCATCTCCCCCTGAGATGCCAAGAACTCCTTCAAGGCATCTATAATTTTCCCATGCTCAACCAGGAGGGATGACTGTAGTTGATTTGCTTCCACTAGGCGTTGAATAGTCTTCGATTGCTCTGCCACGATCCTCTCTAGTGAAGCTATTCTCTCTGAGTCTGACATAGGCGTAGGCGAGACATCAGAAGCAGGCGTAACCGCAGGTGGTACCATACCTGATAACCCTGCAGTAGTAACGACCGTTGACTCTACAAATCGTGCAGCTACCACCGACTGAGTAAGCGTTGGAGGTGGTAGAGACACAATCTCCGGAGTCGACGTCTGGATAGCAGTGATGGATGGAATGCCAGCAGATGATGTAGCCACCACGGGAACATCCGCAGCGCTTGTACTTGTAACCTGTACAGAAGAAGGAACAATAGACATGCCAGACAGTGCGGCCGGAGCAAAACGTACCATTCTTGAAGTCTCTCCAGCTCCCATGCCAGCACCTGTCCTTTCCCGTCTTGATCTTCTTATCAGCTTATGTATATCTTCTTCCTCTTCTGACTCATCATCATCCTCCGTTCTCTTTCTCTTCCCAAAAGTTCTCTCTCGAGATACCATCAACCGTCTCCCCTCATCCATGATCTCATCCAAATATGAGTCAGCCATCAACGTAGCTGCTCTAGTAACACTTACACCCGAACCATGTGCAGCAGAGACCTGCACCTCTTCAACTTGATCCATATCAAAATAACCTTGACCTCCAAAAACAGCGTCAAGATCTATATCCTCTGCAGCCGACACAACAGGCACAGCAGGTGGAGCTTGAGTTGCTCTTGCCTGTCGCGGTTGAGGATCTCTAAACTCGTCCCCACCAGCAGGAACATACTCTGGGTTGATTAAAAACCCAAACAGTGGAGTATGCCTGGGACGACGTTCAGGGTTGCTCCTCGCACTTGAAGTGTGGCATTGAGCAAAGATACGTTTGCTCACAGACTCCACGTATCTTATCGGGCGTCTCTGAGGTAGATTCGGAGCCACATGGTTCAATATCATCTGGATAAAACGTGGGTACATAATGAACCGCTCCCGAGACATCGCCCTCCTTTGTCTGTCTATCTCGTAAAAGACCATCTGACTGAAACTGTAGTGTTTATTGTAAGTCAGTGCAGTCATTGCAGACTGCATGGTCGCACCCATACCGTCAGTGCCCGCCTTCCTCCCAGACATGCAAACTATCATAACGTGCATGAGGAAGCGCCACTGATCTAGAAGGAAACCCTTCCTCCTCTGGGTATCACCTAATGGACCAGAGTAGCCCATTCGGAGAAACGCTCCATCACGGAACGGAGCCACAAACTCAGTTGGGTCGTCCCTCGTCTATTCTCCAAACCGTAACACCACCCGAATCTGTTCAGAATTGAACTGAACTTGTTGATTGTTCACAGTCGCTCGCATGACCGGGGGCTCAACACGACAGTCGTATTCGACCGTCTGCCAGAAGTCTTCGATATTTGGTAGAGATATCGGCAGAGTGTTTGTGATGGCATGAAAAATCCTCGAGCGTAGGAGGAAAGTTATGATCTCGCGGTAATCGTCCACACCGCTCGCCTCCGGGTCAAGGGTGATGTACATATTGTGACCCGGGAAAAATTGACGTTGGTTATCACCATCGTCTCCTCCTGCACCTCCAGCACCAGCTACCGCAGCCATATCTGCAACAAACGAACCAACTTAGTTAAACATTAAGACTTAGCACAAGTTCGCTTAGTTACCATGAGCGAAGTTGGGATAAACTCATTATAGGCGAAGTTAAAGGTGAGGCGAAGTTGGGAACAACTTCGCTTCAGCTTTAAGTTCGTCTAATTAATATTTAGGAAAATTGATCTAGGCGAAGTTAATGTTAACTTCGCCTCATCACAACATCGCCTCAGGCGAAGTTAATGACAACTTCGCCTCAGGCGAAGATAAGCCTTAGGCGAAGTTACAGATAACTTCGCCTAATCCTTAAGTTCGCCTGAATCTGAATCGGCGACAGTAAGGATTATGGAACAACGTGCAGTTGATGATTCGGCTAGTTTAGACGATTAAGTACTCTTAAACACAAGTTTTAAGGACATGTTGACGATCAGTATGTTTATTAACACGTAACAACAAGTTTTGAAAATCGGTTGAATGTCCGACGATTCGAGGTTAATAACCGGGTCGAAACGACCCTTGATTAGCATGAAAGAACTTGTAATATATGATTAAACGACATCTCGAACCTTTGAATCTGAGTGTAATCTGGGAAAAAAGAACAAGGATACGGAATAAACGATAAGTTCGCCGGATAACTAGGATAATGTAAGTTCGCTGATTGAAAATAAAGACCAGATTTGACGTTAAGTATCCCTTATATAGGGGATCTGTTGTACAGGCGAAGTTACAGATAACTTCGCCTAGGCGATGTTATCCACAACTTCGCCTGTTCAACAACATCGCCTAAAATTTCAAAATTTAACCCATCAAATGTTAACAGTTATCAATTAAGTTATAAATTTTCCTTTAAGAAATAAATAACATGATCAATTCTAAGTAACCAGTTAAAAATCATAAAACTATATAAGTATAAGAACGTAAAAAATTTAAAGTATAAGGGATCAAATTTCAGTCTAGTTAGGGACTACCACGTTTTAGAAAAGATCCGAACAGGAATCATACTAATTACGTGACTGTCACATAGATCCGTGTTTAGCTGTATTATGACATATTGAGACAGGTTGTAAGCAGGTATAACTTAATGTGGTTTTCATCGTTTCTGTGTTACGAGTTAGGTTCGATTAAGCCTCAAAAATTAAGTGGGCAACAACTCAGAAATATTGATGCCTCCTATCTCTCCTCAAAGCGTATTTGGCTTTCCCCAAGTCACCCCGAATTGACTTCGACCCATAGTGTCTGATTAAGTTGTAAGTATTCGTGATCTGCTTCCCGTTCTTCTCTCTTACTCAATGATTGTGAAGTCTTGATTTTGTCATCACTAATATGTTTCAATAACTCCAAATATAATTTTTTTTTTTTAATTAATTTTTTTTTAATAAACATAGACTTCAAAGTAGAAATTAACTGCAAGTCCCGAATCTGGATCACTGCAGTATCTTGAGACACTATCTTCACGGGAATCAGAACACACATGGGCTCGTGTATGACTGGGTAATCGCTTTTCTGCCTATCATTCGGAAAGATATATATGAAGACATGCAAAACTCTTAAGGAGTTTCCACGTAAAATCAAGTAGATTTAGTTTGTATCACGTCTACTTTTACGCACCATAAAAGGTTACCATGACATACAATGACTGTCCTAAAGCCTTTTAAGCCTAATAACTTCACTAGTTAAGCACACAGAATTAGTATATCTATCATTTTCCAAGGTTGGATCAATTTTCTGTTAAACATAGCTAACGAACTTCTTACGAAGTAACAGACTTGAAAAATAATTTCATTTCCCTCTTTCTTCCAAAATTTTAACATTAATCGCCCCGACCAAAACAAAGTCTTCAGGTGCACGGCTATCCCGAAGATCCAATGGATCAGCTGGACCGACCACATACTAGTATGTGTCCTTCTAACTAAGTATTATCGACTAATTTTAAGCGAAAGAATGAAAAACTCATCATAAACCGCCCCGGTCACTATCAGTAATCTGGTTAATGGCTATCCTCAAAATCTACAAGTAGAAAATGAGGACCAAAACATATCCGAAGACAAGTCCTTCAAACTGATGTAACCGACATATTTTTAAGCGATTAGTGATGTTTTTTTTTTCTTTTTTTTATTTTAAATACCACAAGAAAAGCATGGTTACTCGGGATTGATCATCCCATTCAGTTCAATAAGGTTTTGAAATCTGGATTTGTCAAACGCTTTAGTGTATAAATCAGCGAAATTATCAAGCGTATCCACCTTTTCAAGCATTATCAGTTTCTTCTCAGCACAATCCCGTATGAAATGATGACGTATGTCAATGTGTTTAGTTTTACTATGTTTCACGGGATTGTTAGTTACTGAGATAGCAGCTGTGTTATCAATGCAAATAGGAGTAAGTAAGAAATTCAGACCATAGTCGCGCAACTGTTGTTGAATCCAAAGAACCTGAGAGCAGCAGTTGGATGCTGCCATGTATTCTGCCTCACAGGTTGAAATTGCGACTGAAGTCTGCTTCTTGCATTGTCACGACACCAATCTGCCACCAAGAAACTGACATCCTCCAGTTGTTGACTTCCGACTCTGATTGCACCCTCCATAATCAGAATCTGTGTAAGCGACCAGCTCCAAGTCTCCTCCTCTCGGGTACCACAACCCCAGCTTCGGCTTGCCCTTGAGATACCGCAGTATCCTCTTTGCACCTTTCAAATGAGATTCTTTTGGATTTGCCTGAAAACGTGCACAAAGACAAACAGCAAACATTATATCAGGCCTAGATGCAGTTAAGTACATTAAAGAACCTATTATTGCCCGATATTGAGTTGGGTCCACATCTGCATCACCGTCTACTTCAGCACCCAATTTGTGATTGACGCAGATTGGATTATCATATGGAGAACTGTCCTCCATCTTGAAGCGCTTGAGCACATCATGAACATACTTCGTCTGATGAATGAACATCCCGTCCTTCTTCTGATCAACCTGCAATCCTAGAAAGAAAGTTAGTTCACCCATAGCACTCATTTCAAACCTTTTCTTCATGACGGCTTCAAACTCCTGACACATGGAGACTTTTGATGCAGCAAATATAATGTCATCCACGTAGACTTGTACCAGCAGGAAGTCGCTTCCATCTCTTTTGAAGAACAATGTGCTATCAATTTTCCCTCTTTCAAAACCATTCTCGAGCAAGTAATCCGATAAAGTTGAATACCAGGCACGAGGTGCCTGATGTAATCCATACAACGCCTTGCTCAACCTGTACACGTGATCTGGATAGTCTGGGTCAGGAAAACCCGGAGGTTGCTCAACATACACAACCTCATCAACTTTCTCATTCAAAAACGCACTCTTCACATCTAGCTGAAACACCTTCATCCTTTTCATAAGCAGCAAACGCTAAAAACAATCTTATGGCTTCCAACCTGGCGACAGGAGCGAACACTTCGTTATAATCAATCCCCTCTTGTTGATTAAAACCTTTAACGACTAGCCTCGCCTTGTTCCTTATAATAATCCCCTTATCATCTCTCTTGCACTTAAACACCCATTTTGTGCCTATCGCATGCACATTCTTTGGTTTTTCAACCAAAGACCAAACTTCCATCTTCTCGAATTGAGCCAACTCTTCTTGCATGGCCTCGACCCACGAGCTGTCCTTTAAAGCCATTTGATAATTCTTCGGTTCAATCTGGCTTATAAAGCAGGTATACAAGCATTCATTGATTATTCCTGTCTCCTTAATGCTTGTATAAACACAGGTGTGTTCATTCAAGCTACTTCTCGTTTGTACACCTGAGGACACATCACCAATCACATTATCCAAAGGGTGATCTTTATGAATTCTCGTGGTCGGAACAGAACCGACATGCAAATTATCTTCCAAATTAGAAGAGATCTCGTCAATGGTTGTTTCTGGCTGAGAGTGAAAAGGATTGATAAATTCTTCTTCAGCTGAGGCAACTGGGGTACCGATAGTGTTTGATGAGGAAGGTTGACATTTATCAAATAGCTGTCTTTGCAATAGATTTTCTTCCTCATCAAGTATCATCTTCGTCGCAGCTTTTTCTTCTTCTTCAGAAATTTCCAAATCCGGTATGTTAAACGACTTAAAAAGCTTAACATAGTCGAAAAGCTCAGCAGGTCCATTGCTTGGTTTTGGCGGTTGGTAACTTGTGATGTCGGTGTTACACACCACCTCCACCTTGCAAGTCGAAGTATTGAAGACACGTCTGTTGGAAGTACCAACAACATAACCGACTAATATTCCTTCATCGGCTACTTCTCCAAATTTAAAATTTGTCTTCAAGATCGAACAAGGGGACCCGAATGGTTCAAGACCACTCAAGTTGGGCTTCCTTCCATGCATAAGCTCGTAACACGTTTTACCAAGTCTCGTAACGGTTAACACTCTATTCAGAACATAGCAGGCTGTAGCAACTGCTTCAGCCCAGAACATCACAGGAAGCTTCGAATCTGCCAGCATAGTTCTGGCTCCTTCAATTAAAGTTCGGTTCTTCCTTTCAGCCACTCCATTCTGTTGCGGAGTATACGGAGCGCTGTATTGGTGTTCAATTCCTTTCTGAAGACAGAAGATCTCCATTTCAAAATTTTTGAACTCCGTTCCATTGTCACTTCTGATGAACTTAACTGTTTTACTCATGACGTTCTCAACTTTGGTAATCAAATTCTTCACCATTTGAGCCGTCTCATCTTTCGATTTCAGAAAATATACCCACGAATATCGCGAGTAGTCATCAGTGATCACCAAGCAGTAAGAAGTACCTCCTAGACTTTTTACATTCACGGGACCGAAGAGATCCATGTGAAGCAGTTCTAGAGTACTGGCAATAGAGTTGACCTTCTCGGTGAGATGGGATTTCTTGTGTTGCTTTCCCTTCTTGCATGCAATACATTTGTCTTCAAAGTTAAAACTTTTCAAGGGAACGCCCATCACAAGTCCATTCCTGACAATGTGGTTCATCTTCCGAAGATGAATGTGCCCCATCCTCCTGTGCCATAGTTCGGATTCCGATTCGCTTGCTTTCGTCATTAAACATGATTCTTCCGTGGCCATTTCAGTAGACCTCATATCCATCACATAAGTATTTGTATCACGTGGAGCTTTCATCACTATCCACTCGTCTGGTATCTGAAAACCAGGCTTCAACACGATCGCCTCATTCTTCGTGAAATGAACAGTGTAATCCTTATCACAAATCTGCGACACACTCAGCAGATTGTGCTTCAACTCTTCTACAAAGTTTACATTCTCAAGAGTCATTTTCCCATTGGACACCGTTCCTCTTCCAGTAATTCTTCCTCCACTTTCACCTGCAAAACTAACTCTCGCTCCTTGAACAGGTTTTAAGTCGTGCAACAAGTATTTGTTACCCGTCATGTGCCGGGAACAGCCGCTATCTACAATCCAAAGACTGTGGGCAGCCCTGTTCAACTGTTCCTGCACAATAAAGCAAAGGATTAGAATCTAGGGACCCAAGACCAATTGGTCTTGGATCTATACATCCCGTACTTCTGCTTTCCAAAGTTAGCATCTGGATAATTCCTGTCAGTCCTATTAGGAAATCTCCTTGGAAATTGGGTGTGAGGCCTTCCAAACCTATGTATATTGAAAGTATTATATCTTGTGGTTTGGTTATTAGCATTGTTAAACTGAGGTTTGTTTCTGTGAAAACCTGAATTAGTTACATTTCGGAACTTGGAAGGGTTTTCATTTTTAGTAGTATTAAAATTACCATTAGGCTTATTCTCAGTTTTAATAGGCCTCACACCTCTGAATTTCGGTGTCAGAGGGCAATCTACAAAAAGATGTCCTAACTTATTACACCTAAAACAACATCTATACTCCATTTTCTTTTCAAAGGTTGTTTTGGATGTTGAGGCTGTGTTACTGGCCGTTCGTCTCACATAAGGTGGGACGTACGGGTTGAGTGGAGTACACTTTTTATAAGTTTTATCTTTTTCTCCACCAGTGGGTAACACTACCTTCTCTTTTGTCTTACCCGATTCGGACAACTTATCCGAATCTGATGAGACTGGACTCGTAACAGAAATTTTCTCACTTGAATCAGGCGAACTCGCTTTGCCACTACTAACACTTGGTTCTTTACTCGTAACCTTGATTGGAACTGTCCGAGGAACTTCAAAATCAACAGATTTCTGAACACTAGGGTTAAAAGTGTAATTGTGGTTATAAGGTGGTGGAACCTCGTGATAACCAATTCCTCCCCTCTTTGTAGAGGTACCTTGATCACTAACAAGGTGATCAAGAATAGCTGAGGAATTTCGGAACTGCTCAAGTTTGCGGTTCAGTTCCACCACTTTCACCTGGTGGTCAGCAATCTGCTTTTCTCGTTCAGCAATCAGTTTAGTCTTTTCTTCTAAAACCTCATAACTTAGATCAATACTTCTATTTTTTCAGCAAGTTTTGTTTTTAAGCTTTTAACATCTTTTTCACACGCTTTTATTTTAACTTTATAACTGTTTTCTCTTGCTTTCATAAAGTGATGATCTTCTTTAAGAGTTTTAAATTCAGCATCTAAACGAACATACTGATCAGTTATGGTAGCAAGTTGCTCAGACAAATTTTCACATTTAGTACAAATAGGTTTAGAACTTGCCTCGGAGAGTTGATCCTTGTTATCTGTCATGAAAGCTTTTCCTTACCAGTAGCTTTCTCTTCTCCGGTAATCTTCTCACATTCTTCATTCTCAACCTTAGCCATATTTACCTGTTCACTAGTTTCATTCGAATGCAGGTTCCAGTTGTATTCACCTGCTTCTCTGGACATCATGGCATTGACTTCTTTACTATTCCCATTGTACTGTGCAGACCTGCCTTGACCACGTTCAACTCTCTCGTTTCTGCACTCTTTGGCAAAGTGCCCGTTTTGTTGACAGTTATAGCACCTCACCTTAGACTTGTCGAACCCTGGCCTGCCACCAACAAACTTTCTCCCCGTCTTTCTCATAAACTTCTTCACTCTCCTCACTATCATGGCCATCTGCCATTGTAAATCCATTTCCTCCAGATCATCAGCATCGATCTGGTCATAGTCTGCATCCAGCATTGCTGGATCAACAACCTTTTCTTGAATATAGTTTTCATATGAAGCAATAAACGAAGCATAGAGGCCAAACTGCTCTTCAGCAGATTTGACGCTCATTGGCATCTTAGAGTAATTATTGCTTGAGGAACTTGAAGATCCACTAATCTTGCTTGCTGACTGTTGAGTACCACTTGATCCACCCGCAACAAAGCAAACATCCCCATTTGAGTTTACTGACACATGCCCCTCCTGTGAAGACTTGGCACCCGACTCGCTCTTCGAGTAGTAGGCGGCAGAATCAGTCTTTGAACTTGAATTGGAGTTTACTTTAGCACCGTACATGCCTGGATCTTGAACCTGATCCATAGATGTTTCTTTTCTTACCATATTAAGCTCAAAAGTTCTGAGCTTGTTGACAGTGGTTTCAAGATCATAAGTAGGGAAGTCCTTGTCTTCCCTCATCAGCACAGTATACATCTCCCATTTTGGTGGGAGGGCATCGAGAAGCTTTTCCACAATCTCTTCTTCTAGGTAGGAAATGGAGTAGTTACTCAATTCAGTCATTAGATGATAATATCGAGTGATAATATCATCAAGAGATTCGTTCTTTAAGTACTTAAAGACTGAAAATTGAGTTTTGAGCAACTTTATCTTTGAATCCCGAATACCTATATTCCCCTCAAATCTGTTCTCAAGAGCTTCCCAAAGCTCTCTAGCTGATGTATACTTTCTGAACGTATGGAGGATCTCCTGTGGAAGAGCCATTGTGATTGCAGCATGAGCCTTGCTTTCGGCTTCATACATCTTTTTCTCCTCCTCTTCCATTTTACTGTATTTCTTGATTTGGTCTCGACCCTCATACTCCATGACTGGTGGAATATACCCATCTTGGATGCATACCCACATTTTCGCATCCTGGTACTTAACGTATTGTATGAACCGATCCTTCCACGCGACAAAATCGGTTCCCTTCAGCAACCTTGGGGCCTTTGTAGCTGACCCCGCTTCAACTTCCATCTTTACAAGCTCCGAAATGTTGATCGACGACATCCTTCTTGAAAACTAAGAAACCCGAAAAATTCTGAGTAGGCGAAGTTAAAAAAAAATTTCCTCTGAACAGTACTGTAGGCGAAGTTAGGGATAACTTCGCTTAAGTAATAACTTCGTTGGATCTTTCTTAAATTCGCGTGACTGGGCGAAGTTGAGAATAACTTCGCTTAGGGTAAGCGAACTTAGAATTTATAAATCTAGACTATCCTAATGCTAGACCACTAGACAGACAAGTGTACCTATCAACCGTAGTAAAGCCTAATGAAGTCCGGATATCAAACCCAAAGGACACTAGCGACACCTAAACTAAACTCTGAGTAATAACTTACATAAATTGATTTAAATGATTTTTTGTCTTTTTTATTATTAAATATTAAATAATATAAAATAAATAATACTTACTCTAAAACTAGACACAGACAAATCGGACTGGAACTCAAATATGGGAAACAACTACCTAGGTAAGGAATCCAACTAGTCAACTCGTAAACTCTCGGAATTGGATTTATGATCGGTAACCGTATTCTAAAAATATGAAACTTAAGGAATAACTAAATTATGCTAGATCACCTCCCGGTCTCACCAACAATACCTAAGAACCCTAAATATCATGTAAAGCTCAACGGTTTAATGGTTCGGATCTCCTCCCGGTCTCACCTTACCTAACTACGCTAAGGTACCCAAAGATTAAATCACCTCTCGGTTTCTCTAATCACAACACACCCTAAGGCGTAAAGGGGTATTTTTATTGAATATGGTTATAACTCGGATCTGTAAGAATCTAAAGGAATCTAGGGTAACTCACTCCCGTGCAATCACTACCCAAACCGGCAAAAGACCAAAACAGACGACACTTAATTACATCCCGGTCTCTCAAGTGACAGAATATAAGGTATCACTAAACTCTCAATTACCGCTCCTATGAAATACGTTAACTATAAACCATAAACTAGTTATAAACACAAGTAAGTAACCTAATATGCATTCATACATGAAAGACATTCACAAAGACACATATGGAACAAAAATTGATAATAAATTAATACCAAATACGCATATGCATCACAACCAAATAAAATAAAAACTTTACCAACACATGAATCAATCAATAAAAAATTCAAGACTGAAAATAAAATGAGTCTACAAAGTATTCATCCAAACCCAGGCAGTATAAAAGTTTATCCAATCATAATAATAATCGATGAAACAAAGATATAACAAATAATACGGTTCATCAAAAAAGAAATAAATATAATTGAGCTACTAGTCTGTAAGCTTAAATTATTGAGCTGTGTGCTTGGTAGCTTAACTTAATTCACCTGCCTGGTTGCCTGCTTGAATAATTCCTAGCCATGAGTTGTTGAGACGTGCTTGGCAGCTTGTATTTTATTTGTTCTTCGTAAAGTAGCCTCAAGCCTCAAGAGGAGGCGTCTCCTCTTGATTTTGCGTCTCAATCAACCGTCCACACCAACCCTCTCTATGGCTTGCTTCCCACGTTTTATCTGCCGACTCATTCTGTTGATACTTGGTGATGTAATGGGCCACCCTAATGATTATTGTGAGCCCTCTAAATCTTGTTCACGTTCTTTCTTTCTTAAAGGCCTTGCATAATATTTATGGGATTTAATTCAATAAGTTAACTTGAGATCTGCATAAGAAATTAACAACAAAAGAATTAAAATAATTTGATACACCAAACTAACCTTTATGACTCTTTTCTTTTAGGTAATATAAAAATGATTCCAAAGAAAATTGATAATCATGATATATAAAATTTGTTTGAAGGTTCACTCGTATAAATGTTTCGTTTTAGCTCGATGTCTTTTCAAACCCTTAAAATCTAAATATGAGTCAAATAGAAATATATTAAATAAAAATAACCCTAAAGTTACTCAAAAGTGTAAAAAAAATACTTATATTACTTATATATAATTTAACCCATATCAAATATTCCCACACTTAAGCCTTTTTCGTCCCTAAAAAAGTATTTTGCAATGTAATCATATTTCGAAACTGATTTTTAAAACATATATGTTATCTTTAAGCACAGATAAACGCAAAAACTGCGATTCCCGATATTGTTATCCACTTAAACCCAGCCACTAGCCTATCAAGCCCCCAATTGCATTAAGTGTTTTAAGTTAAAAAAAAACACGGCTACACCTACCCCATCTCAGACAAAGAGAGCTAGAAAAACTAGAGTAAAAGTAGACTGGTTTGACAAATTACCATAAGCCAAGGACTCGTTGATGGTATTAAGTAGATGCACTCGGTGAAATTTGATGGATGAATGGTCATGTGGAGGTCGTACGAGCATACCCTGAATATTATTGGACTTTGGCCTATATATTCCTAATAAAAATATTTATTGACTAAAACCTTCGAGCCCCAATAGTGTATCCTCAGAGTCACTATCCCCTTGGTAATACGTAAATTCTAAGTCTCGTCTAGTATGTGCACTTTGGCCTTTTTTTCTAATTTTTGAGAATGCTTCTTTGGCATTTTACAATACATAACTTTCTCACAATCATTTGCTTTTCGGACCAATTTTTGGGATACTCATAACTTTCATAGCATACTTTTTTTTTCGTTTTTTCTCTCTCTCTCTTTTTTTTTGTTTTTTTTATATCACCCTAAAGTATATAACTATTTCTAAGCTCGTAAAAAGATGGACATGTGGTGGTGTGTTGGTTTGAGTGCATCTAAGTCTTACCATCTCAAAGTTTTTAGATTATGTAATCCTCCCTAAGCATCGAAATTCGGTTTCACCGTTTTTCAAATTATTATATATATAAAATTTGCTAAAGAGGACTATCAAAGCTAGTTGGGCCTACCGACACATCCCAAGCTTAGTGCGTTATATTTTATTTAATCTCATATATAATAGTAGTTTTAAAAACCAATCTCAAATTTTTCTATCATTTTCCATTATTTTGCAAAACATTTCGGTAAGTATTCGGGATAAATTTTTTCAAATTTTTTTTATTATTATTTTTAAACTTTTTTTTTATTATTTTTATTTTTTTTAAATTTTGATTTTTTTTAAATATAAAAACGTTAGTTTCCCATCCCCACACTTAAATATCACATTGTCCTTAATGAGACATGAAAAAGACAAAAATTAAAGCATATTCAAATATAAGTAAAGTGGAACAGACTCCCCTGGTTAATATGACAAATTGCCTCGCGAGTCGTGTCATGTGCCCTCCAGTTCGAACGAAAGCCTCATACTCCAATGCTTTCTACCAAGCTGTCACTTACGGACGAAAGCGGCAATCAATCAGCAAATAATCTCCCCACACTTGAATCAAACCACGTAACATCAATCATCCAATAACATCCACAACAACCTGAAAGCAAACCAAGAAACAGCCAGCATAAGAAAGCAAGAAAAAAAACAAAACAAAAATAAAAGTAAAACAAAAACATACTACCGGGTTGCCACCCGGGAAGCGCTAAGTTTACAGAAAAGTCTTCAGCCAGACTCCCTCCCAAAATCTCAATCAGGAGGCTTTTCTTTTATCCAACCCCGGTCTAACCCATTTAATTCCACCCGTCCAACATATTCAAACAAATAGAACATAGTGAAAATAAAAAGCATTTTATAACATTCAAACCGGTCGGACCATCAATACTTAAACTTACCTGGACCAAACCTAATACGTGACATATAATGAGGAAAATGGTTATATTTCCATTTTAGTGTTGTCCTATAATTCTTAATGAACCATTTTTAAACCCTCAACATGTGCTGATCCAAGCATTTTCGCGCCCTCTTCTGTGGCTTTGCCGATTTCGGTGGCGATCCACTATCTAGTTCCTCCACAGACATTCTAACCTTCATATGATGTGGCGTCTCAACTACCACCATATTCTGAGCCTCCTCCATTGCCACTTCCTCTTCCTTTTCTTCTTCTGGTGACGTTTTGATCTCCATTGTTGGCTTCCCCATGATTAGCGTTTCTAAATAGATAAGATCACCAACATGGTCAAATTCTGCATGTTCTTCAAAAACTGGTAAACCCACCACTTCATCACCAAACTCATCCTCCCAAGATGGTGCATGCTCATCCTCTTTGTCATCTTCCATCTGGTCAAGTGGCTCCATAACGACATCTTCACTCGGATTCGTGTAATCAGGTAGCTCCAACTCCATCTCCTCTATCACGCCCTCATAATCATTATTCCAGAAGTCATCATCTGTTTCATAGAATGCTTCCTGCTCCTTGTAAGAAAAACTCTCATTTTGAATTCTAGTACTTATCTCTTCTAACCTAGCTTCGAGTTCCTCTATCTTACGACGTCTTTCTCTTTCGATCAACTTATCAAGCCTGATTTCCAATTCCTTAATCTTCTGGAATCTTTCAAGTTCCTCTTGTTCGGCTCTTTCCAACATCATCTCTTTCCAACATCTTCTATATAAAATACTCCTAAACTGACTCGATCTATTAAACATATTAACTAGGCTAGATAAAATAAGACACAAACTAAATTATCCTAAACACGACTAGACGCTCTAAATCTAAGACACGAACTCACAAGACACACCACAACTCAAGACACAAAAATACCAATTAACCAATTAAGTTCAAACAAAGCTAGTTTCGCTATCGCCTAAGTATCCCCGGCAATGACGCCAAAAATTTAATGTGCGAAACGCGGTCTATTAAAATATAACCTAACCTAGACACTCTAGTTTTAAATTTATAAATCTAAACTATCCTAATGCTAGACCACTAGACAGGCAATTGTACCTATCAACTGTAGTAAAACCTAATGAAGTTCGGATATCAAACCCAAAGGACACTAGCGACACCTAAACTAAACTATAACTAATAACTTACATAAATTGACTTAAATGATTTTTTTGTCTTTTTTTATTATTAAATATTAAATAATATAAAATAAATAATACTTAATCTAAAACTAGACACGGACAAATCGGACTGGAACTCAAATATGGGAAACAACTACCTAGGTAAGGAATCCTACTAGTCAACTCGTAAAATCTCGGAATTGGATTTATGATCTGTAATTGTATTCTAAAAATATGAAACTTAAGGAATAACTAAATTATGCTAGATCACCTCCCGGTCTCACCAACAATACCTAAGAACCCTAAATATCATGTAAAGCTCAACGGTTTAATGGTTCGGATCTCCTCCCGGTCTCACCTTACCTAACTACGCTAAGGTACCCAAAGATTAAATCACCTCTCGGTTTCTCTAATCACAAAACACCCTAAGGCGTAAAGGGGTATTTTTATTGAATTCGGTTATAACTCGGATCTGTAAGAATCTAAAGGAATCTAGGGTAACTCACTCCCGTGCAATCACTACCCAAACCCGCAAAAGACCAAAACAGACGACACTTAATTACCTCCCGGTCTCTCAAGTGACAAAATATAAGGTATCACTAAACTCTCAATTACGGCTCCTATGGAATACGTTAACTATAAACAATAAACTAGTTACAAACGCACAGTAAGTAACCTAATATGCATCCATACGTGAAAGACATTCACAAAGACACATATGGAACAAAAATTGATAATAAATTAATATCAAATACGCATATGCATCACAACCAAATAAAATAAAAACTTTACCAAAACATGAACCAATCAGTAAATAATTCAAGACCGAAAATAAAACGAGTCTACAAAGTATTCATCCAAACCCAGGCAGTATAAAAGTTTAGCCAATCATAATAATAATCGATGAAACAAAGATATAACAAATAATACGGTTCATCAAAAAAGAAATAAATATAATTGAGCTACTAGTCTGTGAGCTTAAATTATTGAGCTGTGTGCCTGGTAGCTTAAATTAATTCACCTGCCTGGTTGCCTGCTTGAATAATTCCTAGCCGTGAGTTGTTGAGACGTGCTTGGCATCTTGTATTTTATTTGTTCTTCGTACAGTAGCCTCAAGCCTCAAGAGGAGGCGTCCCCTCTTGATTTTGCGTCTCAATCAGCCGTCCACACCAACTCTCTCTATGGCTTGCTTCCCACGTTTTGTCTGCCGACTCATTCTGTTGATACTTGGTGATGTAATGGGCCACCCTAAAGATTATTGTGAGCCCTCTAATTCTTGTTCACGTTCTTTCTTTCTTAAAGACCTTGTATAATATTTATTGGATTTAATTCAATAAATTAACTTGAGATCTGCATAATAAATTAGCAACAAAAGAATTAAAATAATTTGATACACCAAACTAACCTTTATGACTCTTTTCTTTTAGGTAATATAAAAATGATTCCAAAGAAAATTGATAATCATGATATATAAAATTTGTTTGAAGGTTCACTCGTATAAATGTTTCGTTTTAGCTCGATGTCTTTTCAAACCCTTAAAATCTAAATATGAGCCAAATAGAAATATATTAAATAAAAATAACCCTAAAGTTACTCAAAAGTGTAAAAAAATACTTATATTACTTATATGTAATTTAACCCATATCATTTAAAATAAACCTTAGATCTAGTATTGAACGTTTTATGCCCAAAGGTCCAAAATTTATGCTTTTCTGGGCTAAGTTTTACCCGAAAAAGACCATGGGAATGATCACGGGTTTGGTTAATATCATATCCCAGAATTACACGTCGAAACGGAGATGATTAGGGGGGGGGGGGGGTTAAGAAAGAACCGTGGCTGTTGCTGGGTAACTTCGCTCGCTGCTAAGTTCGCTGCAACCAAGTTCGCGGGCAGTAAGCTCGCCAAGCTAAGTTCGCCGTCTAAGTTCGCCGGACGATAAGTTCGCTGGAAGTTAAGTTCATCGGACGATAAGTTCGCTGGATGCTAAGTTCGCTTGTATATAATTTCACGCATATATATAAGTTCGTGTGTACGTAAGTTCACTTGATGTAAGTTCGCTTACATTTTTGTACGCGTACGTATCCAAGATTTGATTACATCGAGGTCCGATTACTTTGGATTACCTGTATGGGTCAAATGCAAGGGCACGGCAGAATGATTACCGAGGAAAGACAATTATTAAAGCAAATGAAAACCATAAATTCAAATATGCTAGGGTTAAAGAATAAAATCTAAGTAAAAGCAATCTAGGATAAGTATTGATACGTGTAACTTATATACAGTTAGCAGAGCTCAACTAAAGAAAGGATTAATTATTAACGGAGAAAGAAACAGGATTCAGGTGAGTTTCTAGCCCCATTTCTTGTTATGTTTTCAGGGCTGTGTGCATACTCAATGTGATTGTTAATACACTTACCCTAAGTGATAAGTTTATTCCTTATGTGATTAAGAGAAAGATATGAATGATTGCTTGTCGGTACGTGAACAATCTTAGGATATTGCACGTACTGTCAAGTTGTAATGCTATGTATAATGTAAGTATGATATGTATGCATATGAGAATGAATGTAAAATGATGTATGGTTGTATGGTAACAAAGAGGGAACTGAACCCTAATAATATTCGAGAAAAGAGAGAACCGGGCCCTAATAGTACTCGAGGTAAGAGGGAACCGAACCCTAATAATATTCAAGGAAATAGGGAACCAGGCCCTAATAATATTCGAGGAAAGAGGAAACCGGGCCCTAATAATACTCGAGGAAGTAGGGCTTAATGCTCTTTATAATGTAAGATATGAATGTAAGTATGAATAAGATAATGGTATGAAAGTATGTATAATGAAAGTATGTAAGAATGTATGTATTGTATGATGTATGATTAACTAGAACTCACTCAGCGTAGCTGACTTTTAGTATGCATGAATTTGAGTAGGATGAGGCAGCTCGCTTGAGGGGAACACGTGGCATTGATTAAGAGGCCGGCATCGGAAGACTCGAGACGTTTATCAGTTTATGTTTAATGTTTGTTTATTTTAAAAGACAAAGATATTTGTTTAAGATAAGTTATGTAATGTTTTATGAAGGTTTTTATATTCCGCGAATGTTTTATTAACTCTGATGATTAGAACTATGTTAATGAGTAAATCCAACATCCATATGTGAGGCACCGGTAACGAGGCCTTACAAGTTGGCATTAGAGAAAAGTTCGAGAGATTTAAGCATCCTACATGCTTAGACTCGAACAAAGAATGTGATTTAAATAAGAAGATACCGGTTCAAGAATGCCATGTGTCACTCAAGCAAGCTCAGTAAAGGTAAAGTGTATGGTTAGATAATAAATGTTAATGTTATCTTGATTTATATGGATAGGATTTCTTGGTTGATTGTTTGATTAACTGCTTAAGATTAGAATAAGCATAAATAGACTCATAAGAGAAAGTGTTAGCCTTACTATCCTTGTACTAAATAGTTCCTTGAGTGATAACGTTTGTGTTTTCCCTTTTAGAATACAATGGCTAGAACGAGAGGTAATGTGGGAGCTGGAGGAATTGTAAGAGCTGGAAGTCGCACTGGACGTCGTGGCAGGCCTCATCGCGTCCAACAACCTTCGATTGAGACAACTCCAACATTGGAGATGAAGGAAGCGCATCGGGAAGAGATCTGAACAACAACGAAGGGGTTCCACTCTATCCCGCAATTCAAGCAGTTATTGTTCAAGCTGTAGCTACTGCTGTGAGGAATATGACTCCTGGAGGGTCTACTGGAAGCCGTGAATGAACTGCTGAATGGCAGGTGGTGATGGTAAGAGAGATGAGGAAGGAGAGAGGGAGGCCTCGAGTGGGGTTAAGTCTGTGAAAGCCGATGACAGGAAAAGAGGCCGAGGTGGGTGCAACTATAAGACCTTCAAGGGATGCGACCCACCAATGCTGACTGG
This sequence comes from Bidens hawaiensis, assembly GCF_021521415.1. Lineage (NCBI taxonomy): Eukaryota > Viridiplantae > Streptophyta > Magnoliopsida > Asterales > Asteraceae > Bidens > Bidens hawaiensis. Next base: position 174,466 of record NW_027492467.1, read on the forward strand.
TCTGGGAGACGCAATCGCTGCTCTCCAATGGGTAACCACTATGGACAAGGTTATCTGCATTAGCGAGTGCCTTCCCAATCAAGCTGTCGGTTATGCCACCCAATCGTTTGGTGATAAGGCGATGTATTGGTGGGAATCAATTAAGCAGAGGAAGAGTTAAGAGGAAGTTAAGGCTATGAAGTGGGAGGACCTGAAGGAATTGGTTATGAAGAGATTCTGTGCTGACGCCGAGGTTGAAAGGGCGGAGATGAAGTTCCTGAACTTGAAGGCTGGAACTATGACACATCGTTAGTATACCATCGAGTTCAACCGAATGTCTAGGTTGGTACCCGATATGGTCAACATCTAAACTAAGAGAATTAAGTGTTATGTGAGGGGATTGCCACAGAATGTTCGCATACTACTCAGGGCAAATAAGCCTGGTACTTTTGACTCTGTTGTCGAACTCGCAGAGATGGTTTATGAGGACTTTGTTGTGGATGATGTTTTGGTGGGGGAAATGAAGAAGGATAAGAAGTGGATCGCTCCTGATAAAAGGCCCGGTACTCAGTTTTGGAACTCCAAAGATAAGAAACAGAAGGTGTGGGAAAGGAAGTCGTGTAAGACTTATGGTAAGATGCATGGTGGAGAGTGTAGGTGGGGAACTGGTTCCGATACATGTCATAAGTGTGGGAAGATGCATGCTGGGGAGTGTAGAGTTGGATCTAACGTCTGCTATAAGTGTGGAAAGGCAGGTCATTATGTTCATGAGTGCAGTGCTAAGCCCGTATGTTACAAGTGCGGTAAGACATGTCACTTTGCTAGAGAGTGCACTGATGGTGGAACCGGGGGCAGCGGAAAGAAGGATGTTTTTAACTAAATTTAAAAACACAATGGACAACCAAATAACACAATATAAAAAATCCCACCAATGTTTTCTTATTTTTATATAACAATATGATATTCATATTAAAGATAAAAAAAAGTTTGTTATTTGTATAAACACGGATCTCAACTCAGATCTAATAATGATTAACGCTTAGATCCAATACCGTGAAGGATCTAGATCCTGATTACTATTAATTAGGTTACATATTATATTATATTATATTAGTTGTATATATGTGTATATATTATAGGAATACTTTAATTGGTTGGATCTTTGATCGAGAGGATACTTGGACAGATGTTCGATAAGGTTAAATCAAAACATTTCTTAAACAGAGGATGAATACCTCTATATATAGAAGGTGGGTCTAGTTCGTTATACATTCCGTAACGAACTAGACACACACTTCGTTACATTACAATAATAATAATAAACTTAACGAACTATCCCTTGATTCGTTAAACATCCTTAACGAATCAGGAGGAAACTTAACTTAACATCTACTTCGTTAAACATCCTTAACGAACTAGAGACTTCTTAACGAACTAGTTTATATAATAATAATTCTTTCATTAATAAATACAAAACATAAATACAAAGACTCGAGACGCAAAACCGTGCACTAGCAGACACCCCCTCGTCTTGAGCTCTTTGTCTTTAAGTTACTTGAAGCGCTTGGACTCCAGTCTCTGCAGCTGTGAATTCCATGCTCATATCACACATGAACAGCGCATTGAAATTGCATTGCTCGGTCATAGTCTTCCCGGCGCTCTATTAATATTTTATTCTTGAACAGCACGTCATTGTCGGTCTCTGTCAAGTTCACGAGCCACATCGGATTAATAATCTTTATCAGCTCAGTCTTCAAGCCCTTGCCCAGAACAATAACGGCCTCGCCATTTCGTTTGTCATAATACCAACGGTTGAAAGATAAATACATGTGTTGATTAAGCGTCTTGACTGATACACGCTTCATTGTTTTCGGCAGTTTTACTTTAAGTACTAGCTTCCTCCAACCTGTCCTTGGATCGATCTCATCAATACGCTTATGGATTGGGATCTGCAGCTTAAAGTATTTAAATCCGGGGTTCACCTCGAACGACAAATGTTGGTGAGACCAAATTTCTCGGTGATCCCCACCACCATCACCATCATTATCATCACCCTCATCACCATCGATCCCACCTGGTCCTTCCTCACGCTCAGAATCCAAGTCATCGTGGATCCAGCGATCATTGGTAGGACATTCATAATCAGGATTGGCAGTATGACCAATCAAACGCTTGACTCATGGATAAGGAGTTTGACGATACGACTTCATCCTTCGTATAGTATCTGCTGACATGTGATCCAATTTTAATTTATCATCAAGGCGTGTTGGATCGAGCACCAAATCGAGGATCACATCTTGAACAAACAGTTGGATAAAGCGAGGATACATCAAAATATGTGTGTCGTTTCACAGTATGACAATTCTCTTTGAGATGATCGAAGATCATCTCCGAGAAATTGAACAGTTTGTTCAGTATTAACGCAACGAACTCCGATTAAAGCACCAAATCGAGGATCACATCTTGAACAAACAGTTGGATAAAGCGAGGATACATCAAAATTCATGTGCGTCGTTTCACAGTAAGACAATTCTCTTTGAGATGATCGAAGATCATCTCCGAGAAATTGAACAGTTTGTTCAGTATTAACGCAACGAACGCCGATTAAAGCATGATTCGACATTCGTCAAAGCCTCATTTCCATCCACCAAGGAAGTGTATAAGAACGTGCAGTAAATGCTTGTATGTGGGACACAAGTATGCCTTGTTATACATGGACTCATCAAGATCGCCAGAATAAAATAATCATCCAAACAACCCTTTGATCAGCTCTTTGTGGTTCTCACTCGGGTCATCCATTGTATCATCGAACCGCAGTACCCTTCGAACGGTCTCAGTTGATATCACAACTGGTATCGCATTAAGATCTGCAACAATGTGGTTCTCAGCCTCCACGTATCTAGCAGTTTTCCAAAATTGACGAATGATGCTGAATCTGACATTAGGATTAGCAGCGATAGCATAATGAATACGCGAGTGACGTAAGAATGCCAACATCTCTCCAAACACATTCTCGTCAGCAAAATTCGTACAGACAAAGGCACAAACGTTGTGTCTTTTTTCATACGGAAGTAATGGAATATCCTTTGCTTGTTGTTGTTGTGCAGCAACGGGAGGATCCTGATCCCCATTATCGGCCATGACTGATAAAATAAATTCAAGGATTAGTAAAACTTTAAAAATGAAATAATATTATACTATTAAATAAACTATTAAATTTATAATAATTTAAAAATATCATTCGTTAACTTAGCGGATTCGTTATAACGAACTGGTGATTCGTTATGACGAATTGGCTATTTCGTTATCAAGTAAATAATACAAATTAAATCTTAACGAATCAGGTATGAAAGGATAACAAATTAAAGTCTGATTCGTTATATACAACGAATGAAAATTTGATTCGTTATCAATAATTAAAAGTATCATGATTCGTGTGAATTTTATAACGAAATGGACACGATACAGTTCCAATTCGTTATAACTTAACGAATGGCCCTAAAGCTTAATATTTGACTAATCTGGTCAACATTAAAATTACCAAGAACAATGAAAAGTTAAAATAGCAAACTGAAATCAATACACACAAAATCAACGATGTATAGCGAACAAATGATCACCGAGATCTCGGAAACACATCGCGAGTGTAATAGTATTGATCTTTTGTACTAAATTGTGGTGTAGTTAGGGTAAATTAAAGGTTTATTAAAAACTTAAAAATCCGATAACTAAATCAAACAATTAACCCTTCAAATCATTATCAAACTTGACGAAAATCATCACGTTATGATCATCTTTACCTTATGTTTCAGAATATATGATCAAAACATGATATAACGATGATCGAAATTTTTGGAAAAATCGTCCAGAGTAACAATATGAATATGAAGAAGAAAGTGAATAGTGGAAACGAAGGGGTTCACGAATCCCTATATACTCTGACATTGTACATTCTCCAAGGTGACGAATCATCTAATTCGTTTGAATTTTTAAATAACGAATTAGGTGATTCGTTATCAGAAATGCACATGTGGCATAACGAAGTAGACTTAATTCGTTAAAGCTTAAGACGAAAGAATAACGAATTAGATGTAATTCGTGTTTAATTCGTTAGTTTATGTTTAACGAATTAGGAGTCATTTGTTATAGAGTGGCCGAAGCGAAATAGGTTAACGAATTAGAATTCAATTCGTTAAGAATGACTTTAATTCGTAATACATAACTAACGAATTACTGTTATGTAATTTTAAATAAAATAATTAAATCAATTAAATTAAAATTAAATCAATTAAATTAAAAGAATAATTAAATATTGATACCAATTGAGTAAATAAGTCAATCAACGAAATCCCGTATCTCGATGATCAAATACTTTAACGTGTTTCACTCTTAAAACACTTAACTTAAAAAGAATTAAATAAAATGTAAATGAAAAAGCAACATTTTTTTGGTATTTTGAAAGATATTTACAAGAAAAATATCTGAAAATTGAAATGTAAAGCAAAAAAATATTTTTGTGTTTTTGTATGAGTTTTCAAAAGCAGTACATATTTTTTTGGATTTTGGTGAGTTTGAGCAGAGAATCAATCATATTCACCAAATTGCCCTTCCAGAATATTTTTATATTTTAGCGATATTGTGACTGGCGTTAAGCCGGTCATTGATATTGTTGTCCACTTAAATCTTATACCAAACTTTCAAGCGGTTCTGTGATATGATTAAATGTTCAATTAGAGCGCAGAATATCAGAAACTATCAGCCTCTAATCTCGGTTCAAGCTTAATTTGATTTTTGCCATATCACCCGAACTTGACTTAAACCATTATATTGCTGATCAAAATTTGAATTTTATAGAAATTTATGAGCAATGCATTGAGTTTCCTTTACTATGAGTGAGTATGCACGAGTCCATCTGTCGGCTTACATACACTGTATCCCCTGAGGTCCGTTTCTTAATAATATTGAGACGCGCGCAAGGGAGGAACAAATGTATGACTAAAGCGGATTTTGATCAAGTCAATAGTTTAAATTTGTACGAAGTACAGTAGTGATCAAGTTTAATGACTTTGGGTTTGCTCTAAAAGCGAATGAAATATTCATGCATATAAATACCCAGATGATTAAGCCGCATAAAGACTCACAGTGTCCAGAACCTTAACGCTTGTTATTTACTTTATTTTATTTTTGGTGATCAAACAAATATAAGGGTTGAGTATGACAGGTTATGACATTTCTGCCATCCTCACCGAGATGTTTGTTAGAGACTAACACCTCTTTCAATTTGGCATTTTTCTAATTTTATATCACATACTTTACTCTGACAGCTTGTTTAAGACCTACCAATGCAATTAAGCACTCAGTCTTTTAAGCTTATTTCTTGCTGGATATGGGGTCAAATGATCAATGTACTATCATTTCTCTTTTTGCTTCAAAAAACTCAAAATTTTGAGGAGCATAAAACAAAATGAATTTAATCGCCCCAGTTACATTTAGTCTATAGATTAATGGCTATCCTATAAAGTCATAAGAGAATAATAGGACCAAGACATGCAAGCATGCTCCACAAACTTAAATAACCGACATATTTTTTTCAGCGAGAAAATAAAGTAAAACGCATAACAAACGCCCGAACTACTTTCCATTGTCAGGTAAATGGCTATCCTGAACATTTACGAGTAAATATCAGGACCAAACATATACAAGTATATGTCATTCAAATATCAGTAATTGACATACTTTTTAGCGAATGTATGCAAAAATCTTTTTGGTTTTTCTCTTTACATACATAAAACACAATCTTTTTGTCCTTTTCAATTTTTCTTATAACACATAATAAAAATTTCACAATCTTTTTGGATTTTTGGATTTTTCTATTCAAACTGAAAACACAATATTTTTGGTTTTTCAAGATTTTAAACTATTTTTGGATTTTCAAAATATTTTAAAGACATTAAAAACAAGAAAACACAATATTTTTTATTTTTCAAATTTTTTAATGTTTTTGGGTTTTATCTATTCAAACAGAAATCTTTTTAATATTTTTTATTTTTCACCCCCTAAAATCCAAAACCAAAATAAAATTAAAAAGAAAAAAATAAACCGAAAATAAAGATAGTTATCCTTGTTTCATGATATCAGCAAAGGTCTTCAATCTATTTAAACCAAACAAAATTTAAGTCGAGTTTTGTCAAAGGCTTTGGTAAATAGATCGGCTTATTGAAAATCAGTATGTATTTTCTCAAGATCTATTAATTTATTTTCAAAAAAATCCCCTATGAAATGATATCGAATTTCGATATGTTTCGTTTTAGAGTGTTGTACGAGATTTTTGGTGATGCTAATTGCAGCAGAATTATAAATTAAAATTGGAGTAGTAAGAAACTTCAAACCGTAGTCGCGCAGATTTTGTTGGATCCACAAAACCTGGGAACAGCAAATCGAAGCTGCAACATATTCTGCCTCAACGGTTGAAGTGGAGACCGTCGTCTACTTCTTACACTGCTAGGAAACAAGCCGGTTTCCTAAGAATTGACACCCTGCCGTAGTCGATTTGAGGTTAATCTTCACTCTTCGTAGTCTGAGTCAGAAAAGGCGGTAAGTTCAAAGTCATCGTCCTTGGGGAACCATAACCCGATTTCTGGATTGCCCCTCAGATATTGACGAATACGCTTGACCGCTGCTAGGTGAGTCACCCGGGGACTAGCTTGGTACTTAGCACATAAACAAACTGCAAACATAATGTTAGGTCGAGAAGCAGTAAGATATATCAAAGATCCAATCATAGTACGATAGAGGGTAGGATCGACGGTGTCCTCCAATTCATCCGATGATAAATTGTGACCCACGGGGAGAGGAGTTGAAGGGATTTTTCCGGCAGATATCTTTAATCGGCTTAAGACATCGTTCACATACTTAGTCTGGTGAATAAAGATTCCTTTTGCAGACTGGTGAACTTGCAACCCTAGAAAGAAGTTCATCTCTCCCGTCGAGCTCATCTTGAACTTTGTTTGCATTGATTTCTCGAATTCCTTACATGACGTGTCGTTTGTTGACCCAAAGATAATGTCGTCGACATATATCTGAACGAGGAGAAGATCATCACCAATATTCTTATAAAATAATATGCAGTCAACAGTCCCTCGCTTGAAGTCGTTATCAGTTAGATGGTCGGCAAGCGTGCCATACCAAGCTCTCGGGGCCTGATGTAGACTATACAGGGCCTTTTTTAAGCAGTAAACTCGGTCCGGATAATCAGGATCTTCAAATCCAGGAGGCTGTAAAACAAACACTTTCTCGTGTAATTTACCATTAAGAAAAGCACTTTTCACATCAAGTTGATAGACTTTTATATTCTTGTAAGCCACATAAGCTAGAAAGATTCGTATAGCTTCCAATCTTGCAACCGGAGCATATACCTCATTGTAGTCAATACCCTCTTGCTGATGGAAACCTTGTACCACTAGCCGTGCTTTGTTTCTCACGATCACACCACGATCATCCTTTTTACATTTAAATATCCACTTAGTCGGAATAGGCTTCTTGACTCTAGCAGGTTTATCGATAAGATCCCAAACACCCAGTCTGTTAAACTGCTGCAATTCCTCTTGCATTACCTCTACCCAAGAAGGATCTTCAAGTGCCTTACGAGTGGTTTTCGGCTTAACTTGGGATAGAAAGCAAGTGTATTTGTCAAGATTTATGATTCCAGATGAATGTAAATCCGCATAAGCACACAATACATATTCACTCGAAGAAACAACTTGATGACGCGTTTGTACTCCCACATCAAGTTCCCCAGTTATGTTTTCCTTTGGATGGTAATTATGAATCCAAAGAGTGGGATTCTCAGGAACAACAACATTGTCGAATAAATTAGTATAATGTTCTCCCTGCTAATATGAATCATCACTTTCAACTACATCAGCAACATTATGTTCAATAACTTGATCAACAACTTGAATATCATCAGAAGAAGTAGAAACATTATCAGAAGAAGCTGGAGGATCATCACGTGGATCTTCAGTTGGAGCTTCAACATCATTAGAACTTGAAAACCTTAGAATTACCATTTGGTCTTCAAAATATGCACGAACCAGGTCTTCATCTGGTTGTTCAGTTGATGGAGTAAACGAGTTAAATAAACCATCATAATCAAACATCTAGTCGGGACCTTTTCCTTGAGGAGGTGTGGTGTACCTTTGACATCCACATGGTACCATTCTTCCACACAACCAGAAGAAAAGTTAAATACCATTTTCTTTGGAGAAGCGTAACCTAAGAAATAACCCTCAATGGCTTTCTTTTCAAATTTACCCACATCTCTTTTCAACATCGTACAGGGACACCCAAATGGTTCCAAGTACTTTAAATTAGGTTTTCGTTTGTTCAAAAGCTCATAACTAGTATTTTCGAGTCTCTATACCGTTAGAACTCGATTAAGCGTATAACAAGCAGTATTCACAGCCTCGTTCCAAAATTGGACAGGAAGCTTAGAATCGGCTAGCATAGTTCTAGCTGCTTCAATCAAACATCTGTTTTTCATTTCAGCAACACCGTTCTATTATGGTACATAAGGGGCACTATATTCTCAGTGAATTTCCTTTTGAACACAAAAGAAATCCAAGACAGTGTTTTTAAATTTAGTACCATTATCACTTTGAATTCTCCTCACTTTTTGCTTGTATAGTGATTCGATCTTAGTGATTAAATTTTGAACCAGATTAGGTGTTTGATCTTTTGAACTCATAAATAAGACCCCTGAATGTCTTGAATAGTCATCGGTAACTACAAGACAATACCAATCTCCAGCGATACTAGCACGATTCACAAGACCAAAAAGATCTATATGAAGTCGTTCAAGAGGAGTATCAATGGAATTTAATAACTTAGCCGGATGTGACTTTTTCTTCAGTTTTCCTTTCTTGCAAGCAATACAGTGGTCAGATAATTTAAAATTCTTCAAAGAAACACCTTCAACCAAGTCATTTGACATTAAATAATTCATCTTACTCACATGAATATGACCCATCTTACGATGCCATAGAATAGAGTCCTCTTCAGTTGCTTTAGAAACGAAACACGTTTCCACAGACGTTGATGCCTTAAAAGACATATTCAAGACATAAATATCATTCGATCGAAGGGATCGCATGAAAACCATGTCCTCGGGAATGACAAATCCCGGTTTCAGAATCAGACATTCTTTATCAGTAAACACTTAATAAATTATGATCAACTTTATCACAGTAGTTGACTTTCTCAAACATAATATGCCTATTTGAAACTTCACCTTCTTCTATAATCATACCCCCAGAATTCCCAGCAAAAGCCACATATTCCCCTTGAATATTTCTATCATTTTTTAAGAGGTTGAGATTTCCAGTAATATGACGAGAACATCCACTGTCCATTATCCAGTTTTCACCAGACATGGTCTTGGATGTACCCTACACACAAATGAAAGTGATTAGTTCAAAAAGGCAGCCCATGCCTCAGTCTTGGGCACCTTTTTAGTTTCATGAGAAGAATCAACTTTAACAGAATTCAATTGTTGTTCAGGAACTTGAGAATAAGTTACAGACCTCTTAGACATTCGTCTTAAATAGGCAGCTTGAACGACATTTGAGTTCACGTTCTTATAGATTGGTTCGGTTGGAATAAACTTTGGTTTTACTTGACCATATGTTCCATTCACATGAATCACCTTTCTTGGATTCACATTTGAGAACATGATGTGAGTATCATCATCACACGACAAAGGTCGTTTCAGAATTTTCTTTATCACAGGAGCCGGTTTCGATTGGTCCTTGACAAACGGGTGAAGATTCTAAGATTTCTTCTGTCCACAGTTTCTTACCAAATGACCTTGTTGTCCACACAGAAAACAACTTCTCATGTCCACACGTCATGTTGAGATTTGGGAAAAACTGATCCCACAGAAGGTTGATGACTCACAGTTCTAGTAAAATTCTTGGCCAACCAATCAGACGACACAGATTTCTTTTTCATGTAGAAACCGAGATTAGAACAATTGGAAAAACTTTGCAATGTGTCAGTTCCAGTTGATTTCACAAAATGAACTTTTTTAGCAGTTTTTAACAGTTGCTTAGCTTTAATCAATGGGTCTGATGTATTTGATGTTTTGGCACAAGCATATTGACGTTCAAGATCTTGTATCTTGGAAGTTTCATTGTGAAAGACACTTTCGATCAATTCTAGTTTGACAATGCTAATCGGAATGTCTTTCTCAGTGAACATCGTGTCTATTCCTTTCAACTTAAACACATGACCATTTGATGGCTTGGAAACAGTAGGATTGATAAAACGCATCAAATCCTCATTAGAAATTTTGAGTTTTTCTGATTTCTTGGCTCTCACCGGTTTAACCTTAACTTGTTCTTCCTTTTTCACTTGAGTTGTGTGTGAACCATACACAGCCTCCTCAAATTCATGAGGTTCACATAAACTGTGATTAGAACTTGGAATGTTCTGGCTTTTGTGTATTATTCAGATTCAAACACATCCTCAATGATCACCTTCTCAACATTTTCTACAAATACTTTATTGCTTTCGACATGATGTTTTTGAGTTGGTGGTTGGGCTCTAACGTTTTCAGATTTTACTGGTTTAGGTTTGTCAGAAACAATAGAATACCCTTTTTCACAATCACATCTTCTTCTTTCCTAGCAAAAGAATATGCTCTATAATCATTTTGAAATGGTGGTGGTATTTCAACAAAACCTATACCCTTTTTCGAATCTTTTTGCTTATCAGATACTTCGATTATTTCATTTAGCAAAAAGGAAGAGTTTCTAAATTTGCCCAACTTGTTCTTCAACTCAAGAACCTCATTCTCAAGCTCAGTTATCTTAGAACGATGTTTCAAAATTTCTTGAAACTTTTGATCGTTGATTGTTATTTTGACTGACAACTCAGCTTTGAGATCATGATTACTTGTCGACAATGCTTCAATTTTCTCCCTAGACCTCATTTGAGATTCTAAAGATTGTCGATAAGTATCTTTAAGTGAAGCAATTTCTCTCACTAAACAATCATTGTGAGTTTTCAAAGACTTTAACTTAGGCTTGTTTTTCTCACATTCAACACAAGATACATTAGCAGACACATTAACAAAGATAGGACCAGAATTACTAACCTCATTAAATTTGGCCATGCAAGCAAAAGTTGTGGAAGTTTTTCACAAGAATCATCAGAATCTGATTCAGTATCATTGTCAGAAGACAGCTCACTCCTGCTTGAATCTTGAAAATTTTCAGTTAACCCGAACCTGGCTAGATTAGCTTGATTATCGTTGCACATCAATATTTGAGACCAATCAGTTTCATCCAAGTTGGTCAGCATAGCTTGTGACCCAGAAGAAGATGATGTGGTTCCAAAAGTCTTAACAGCATCATTTCCATTTTTACTCGATGAACTTCGATCTTGATTTCTAGGACCAGTATACTCCTTCTTCGGATTATCACACTCCTTTGCAAAATGTCCAAACTCTTGGCAGTTATAACATTTAACCTTCAGTTTATCGAACCCAACCTTCTTGTTTAAAGCAGGAAGATCTTTGCAAGTTCTTTGCATAAACCTTTTAACCTTTCAGACAATCATCGCCATGTTCCATTTCAAATCCATGAGCTCTAACTCATTAGGATCAATTTGATCATAGTCTTCATCAGTCAAATCACTCGTTGCAATCTTACTACTCACCATATTCTCATATGAGGTTATGGAAGAAGACAAGAAGGCAAAGTTATGTTCTGCCTCCTTCATGTTTACATTAGGTGGAGGTGAGAATGGATTTGCAGTGGATGAATTTCCAGATCCACCAAAAGAACCAGAAGCACCAGGTGACCCAGAACTTCCATCACTGTAGAAACATGCTCGTGGATCACTATAGATAGTTGTAGCATTATCACTTGCATTTTGTGTAAGAAGTGCGGTGATTGGAGAGATTGTTGAACTCAAGGGCATACTCCCACCATAAAAAGCCGGATGTTGACTATCCTTAAAAGACTTTTGACATGTAAGATCATATTCTCGTGCTTCGATCTATTGCATGAATTCAGAGGCTGTCAGATCCTCATTGTTGAAGTAATTATTCTCTTTCAGAACCATTAAGAAAGTCGAGTAAGAACTCGGTAAAGCACCCTTAATTGTGTCAATCTTATCTGATTCAGACGATTCCATCCTCATCTTGTCATTTTGGCTATCAGATGATTAAACCTTGTTGTCATCTCTTCGACAGTCTCACCTTTAAGTAAGTTAAAATTTCTAAATTGAAACTTTAACATCACCTTCTTGCTTTCAGCGGTGTTACCCATACTCCTCATACGTATGTGTTGGAATAACGAAGCACAAATCTTGATGCTACCGACTTGATGAAAGATGTTTTCAGGTAACGCCATTGTAAGAGTAGAGTATTCATTCGTTTCAATCTCCAATGCTTTCTTTTCTTCTTGAGACTATTGTGAGATGGCTTTAGGTGTAAACCCGATAGTCTTATCTCCTATCATCGGAACAGTATACACTTCATCCAAGCAATATGTAACATCGTGAAAATTTCGAGTTCAAAATGTCAAGTTTCCTAAGTCAAGGGACCAAAAGTGTCAAAATCCAAACCTTAGGGTTCAAAGTAAAATTTCTGATTTACCTGAACCATCGCGATACGCGATGGATCAGAAGAGAGACCCATCGTGAATCGCGATGGGTTGTCTAACAGCGAGACGCGTGGCCTGCCACGTGGCCACACGTGGCACACCATCGCCATGTGTCCCGTAACGTGGCCACATGTGGCAGACCGTCCGCCATGTGTCGACACGTGGTGCAACGCTCGCCACATGGCGACACGTGGCAAGTCTAAGGGGTGACTGGCCGAGGCTACGTCGCGATACGCGACGGGCCAGCTTAAGGCCATCGCGTATCGCGATGCCCGGCCAGATTTTGCCTATAAATAGCAAGGTCTTGGATCTCACTTGATGCACACCAAAATCTGATCTCCTCTCTCTCTCTCTCTCTAACATCTTACAAGAATATCACAACCACTCCATCGATCCACCTCGAAAATCGTGCCCTGATTCCTTGATTTTCGTTCCCAGTTCCTCGTTGTTCGTACCACTTTCCACCGACGTATCAACCAAGAAGGCGTTTGTTATTTCTCGACATTATAATGACCATTCTCGTAAAGTGTGCCGATGGATCAGAAGAGAGACCCATCGTGAATCGCGATGGGTTGTCTAACAGCGAGACGCGTGGCCTGCCACGTGGCCACACGTGGCACACCATCGCCATGTGTCCCGTAACGTGGCCACATGTGGCAGACCGTCCGCCATGTGTCGACACGTGGTGCAACGCTCGCCACATGGCGACACGTGGCAAGTCTAAGGGGTGACTGGCCGAGGCTACGTCGCGATACGCGACGGGCCAGTTTAAGGCCATCGCGTATCGCGATGCCCGGCCAGATTTTGCCTATAAATAGCAAGGTCTTGGATCTCGCTTGATGCACACCAAAATCTGATCTCCTCTCTCTCTCTCTCTCTAACATCTTACAAGAATATCACAACCACTCCATCGATCCACCTCGAAAATCGTGCCCTGATTCCTTGATTTTCGTTCCCAGTTCCTCGTTGTTCGTACCACTTTCCACCGACGTATCAACCAAGAAGGCGTTTGTTATTTCTCGACATTATAATGACCATTCTCGTAAAGTGTGCCGACGGGTGGTGAAGTATTTGTATTCATCGATTGGTGTGCCAAGGAAAAGAGTGACGAAAAGAAGTTGAGCGAGAAGGTGAAACGTTGTTGAAGTGTTGCTCGAGTATTTAGGGTTTGTAAGTCGAGTAAAGGTAGGCATGATGCCCGAAAAAAATAACAATAAAATATTATAAAGGCTTAAACCTTTAGTCGAGGTTATACTCGATACCTCAATAAAATAAAAGAAAATATAACAAAGAAAAGAAAAGAAAGAAATTATGAATATATATATATATATATATATATTGTATGATTATATAAATATGTGTATCATTATTTGTTATGAATTATTTAAGTAATAATAACTATTCTTAAATAATAAAGAAAAGAAAAGAATACGTTTCTTAGAGAAGAAGAAACGTAGGTTTTATAAATAAACTAAAGGTTTATAATTTTACTTTTTAACTATAGGTTTAAAGTAAAAGAGATTTTGAACTAAAGGTTCATCGAGGTAAAGTTTATACAATAAGACTAAAGGTCTTAAGCCGGATTGTATATCCGACTAACAAATGGTTATACTCTTACTATAGGTGCGAGATAGCAACGGGAAAGACCCTCGGACGGTGTTTGAAGCCGATCCAAATTGAAAAGGTGAATACGCCCCAAATTTTACAAACTTGTTTTCAAACGAGTCAAATGTGTTATACGAAAAACTTTACATGCGAATAAGTGTCTCTAAAACATTTATAAACAAGAGTATAAACACTGGCCTCAGGCTATCATGTACGTTTGTCTGGATCCTTACATATGTGATGGACACATCACACCTGGTCACAAATTACGCTCGCCTGCGGGGAGTATGACCTTGTGTATACGTATAGGCACTCAACTAGTCAAACGCTACGGTGTTTTCTGGGGAAACCGAGTGTAGAGACTTGAGTTTATGAATTGTGTTGTTTTAACTTGATTATTCCTAAGCCACGTTGGGCCGAGACCTATGTAGTCTCGAGGGGTGATTAAGTAAAGGAAAATACTTTTAGCATCAACATATTCACCAGCATTCATTGCTGACGAATTTTCTTACATTTTGCAGGTTATCAAAGTTAACGCTTGGAATGATGAAGTGCTCAAGATATCTGATGGCTCGGATCTTTTGTTTAAACTTAATATAATGTTAATGGTGGTTTTTGTAAAGTAAAACAATTAATCTTTAAACATCAAGCGGGAAACTCTAAAATCCCGTCTTTTGTATATGTAAATATTAGATTCTAAATCCACAAGTTTTCAAGACTTCCGCTATTAAAACGTAACTCTGATTTAATTACAGTTGTGGTACCAACATATGTGTCATACGCGTAGGCTGTGGTTTGGGGTGTGACAAGTGTTGGTATCAGAGCCATCGATCTTATCGAATTAGGTATTACAAGATAATAGTTAAGCTTCGATCCACGTATAGAACAAATTTCATTACTTGTTTTTTTGAAATAGGGATAAGATAGGCTTGTAAAAATTTTCTTTCCCTTCTCACTCTAAACCACCAAAAATATTAGATGTCGTTCAAGAGAATGATGAAGAACTATGTGCGTAAAGCAAAGGAGGCTGGAATTGTCGAACCACTACCCAAAGATAACATGAGCGAAGACTATTATGAAGCATTTTTCGATCAAGATGTAGAACATGACTTAACCAAACCATTTCAATTCCCCGGTACTGAACAAAATCCGATCAACTTGCTCGACAATACACCATGGCAAGGATATCAAGCGCCGAGGCACTCAAGCTACCACCCGCCAAGCATACCCATGTACCATCCATCCGAAGTTCCAACATATCACCCATCTAAAATCCTAACATATCAACCATCTGAGATACCACCGTATTACCCAACTGAAGTTCCGACATACCTACGACCAAATCCTCACCCATCATACGCTTTCCTCTCCAACCGACCAATAAAGAAGGAACCAAGATCTACCTCATCTGACTGGATGCAATGCCATTCTGACCAACGTAGATGGCACACTGAAAGCCTTGCCTTTGACTCTGTTGACTCCCGTCCCAACAAAGGTTAAGGAACATCCCGCAAGCTCAAGATGAGAGTAATGATGCCCTACGAAAGTTTCTGAATGCCCCCGATTGTGTAAGAGACTGTTCAATTAATGGAGGAAGAAGAAGAACCCGAGGAAGAAGAGGATCTGGAGAAAGAATCCGAAGAGGACCCGAAAGAGGAATACCCTGAGAACCCAAATGAAGTGTCAACACCAATGGAGGAATCATTTTCCCCCCAAAACCCAAGTTATGGCTCGGTCGATCTGTACATGCAATACCTTAAGGAATTGAGGAACAAAGCATCATCAAGCTTCCCACTCTACCAAGGCACGATCTTAACGGAGGTGGAACAAGCGGACGAAATCTGCCAACAAAATGAAGCTGTCGAGGCTTCAACTACTCATCTGATATGACTGCATCTCCATATCCGGACCCGAAGAACCATTATGATATAATGATGATGGGTTACCGTGATCCACCGCCAAGATACGGATATCCTAATGAGATCCCTCAGTCACAGGAAGAACATTTAGATCGAGCCTTGCATGAAACGGATGAATTGAGAAAGAAGATATCGGTTGATGAAAAGAAAAAGAAGAAGATGGGAGACAAGCTTCTTCGGAAATGTAACAAATTAACCAAGGTGGTAAAGAAGTTTATAAAGGACTGAAGATGAGTGATGTGAAGAAAGTGTGTATGATGTTGTTGTAAAATATGTGTATAAATGTGTAATGTAATAAAGGGCGTTAAAACGTCCTAGGTATTAAGGATAGGAATATATATATATATATATATATATATATATATATATATATATATCAGATGACGATATATATAAATGTGTATGCTGTAAAATTATATATATCAACTTTTGATATATATAAATTATAATGAATAAAATCTGTGTTTAAAGAAAGAAATTTGTTAACATTTTAGACAAAAAGAAAAGGTTGAAAAGATAAAAATGTCTCAACAAAGTAACAGTATAGAGAATGCACGGAAAGATGATGAAATAAGTAAAGATAAAGGAAAAGGTCCTGAAAATAAACAAGAAGAACCAATTCCGACAAATACATGAATCAAATACAGAAAATGATTAAGGAAGCGGTTAGGGAAGAATCTATGGCTAGATCTCAATCCAAACACTCTTAAACTCTCAATCCGTTGAACTCTCCCGAAAATCGGTTAAATCTCGACCTAAACGATCCCGTGTTGAGGAGAGTGTTCATGAGTCAAATGCCGATGGTGGAATTCGTCAAGGGTTTAAGAAATTGAACACTGGCGGTTGTTCGTTTAAAGATTTCAAATATTTTGGGCCGAATGAATTTCATGGAGACAAGGGAGCTATCACGACTGTTAGATGGCTCGAGGAGATGGAGACATCATAAGCAAGTTTTCGAGTCAAGAGATGATACAATACTCCGCCCAGATGTTCAAGGGCGATGCGTTGGAATGGAGGAACACACAGATTTTGAGAAAGGGACGTCAAGTTCTATACAATCTTTCATGGGAAGAGTTCAAAGCAATGTTGATAGCGAAATTTTGTCTGATGCACGAAACCGACCAAAATCAAACTAAATTCTTAAACCATAAGGTCGTAGGGAAAAATATCCGAGCATGTGTACTGTCGCCTTGTTCCCCAGTTGGTTAACCCTGAGTCCAGTAAAGTCACAAGATACATATGGGGATTGCCGCAGGAAATCCACGACATAGTGAGGTCTCATCTTCCTTGAAAGGCCGACTTCGCTATGGAGTTAGCTGGTAATCTGATGGGCGGTCTTGCTGCAACAAAGAGGAAGACAAGAAGGTGACGACAACCAATAATGAAGGGAGAACAGGTGGAAGCGCCCACTTCAAAAGAAAGGGTGCAAATCAAAGCCGAACAAGATTTAACTCAAACGCCCCATTTTGTGAGATTGGCTGAAAGCGCCACCGAGGGAAATGTCGAAACGTTTCATCAACCGTCTGTGAATCTTGTCAAAGACCTGGCCACGCAAAGGCCGATTGGTGGAAGAAGAAAATGACGTGTTATAACTGTAAGGAGATGGGGCATCTAAGCTTCGAGTGTCCCAAGAACAAACCCACGACTGATGGTGTGGGTGGAAGTGGTCAAAACAAGAAGGGAAACGCAAGAGTCTTTGTCCTTGACATGAAAAAGGCTGCTGACATGCCGAAAACCATCACCGGTACGTTTCTATCAACGACACCTATGCTAGAGTTTTGTTTGATTCAGGTGCCAAGTTAAGTTTTATAGATTATAGCTTTTGTAGTCTATTAAATGAACCTCTTACAAAATTAAATAAAACTCTAAGCGTCGAGACTGCTAGCGGCGAAATAGTCAAAATCTCCGAAGCCCTTGAAAAAAGAAAAATTCTCTTAGCTGGTTATATTCTGCCTATTCAACTTTTACCAATGACTCTTGCTGGTTTTCATATTGTACTTGGTATGGATTGGTTATCCAACAACCATGCTCATATCATTCGCAATAGCAAAACTGTCGAACTTCAAGCCCCTGATAAACGAACCATTCGAATTGAAGGGGACAAAGACGCTGGCCAAGTTAGCATAATTTACATGATTAGGGCTAACAAATGCTTAAATCAAGGATGCTTAAATTTCATGGCCTACGTCACTGAAAAATCCAAACCAATGGAGATAAAGGACGTACCTATAGTCTCCGATTTTTTTGATGTCTTTCCGGATGAACTTCCTAGAATTCCTCCCGATCGGTAAGTAGAGTTTAGGATCGATCTTATCCCTAGTACTGCTCCGATCGCAAAGGCACCATATCGTCTTTCTACGACTGAAATGAAGGAACTAAAGAAACAACTCGATGAGCTTCTCGAGAAAGGCTTCATTCGACCTAGTTCATCACCATGGGGAGCGTCGATACTTTTCGTCAAAAAGAAGGATGGATCTATGCATATGTGTATCGACTACCGAGCTCTCAATAAAGTCACAATCAAAAATCGTTATCCACTCCCTCGAATCGATGATCTATTTGACCAACTCCAAGGTGCAAGTTTCTTTTCAAAAATAAATCTTCGTTCCGGCTACCATCAACTCAAAGTTTAATCCGAAGATATTCCGAAAACAGCATTCCAAAAAAGGTATGGCCATTATGAGTTCACCGTTATGCCATTCGGACTTACTAATGCGCCAACTGCGTTCATGGATATGATGAATCGAATCTGCAAGCCTTACTTGGACAAATTTGTTATCGTATTCATCAACGATATACATATTTATTCTAAGTCTAAGGCTGATCATGAAATTCACCTCCGAGCCTTACTTGAAATATTTAGAGTCGAAAAGTTGTACACCAAGTTCTCAAAATGCGATTTCTGGTTGCACGAAGTACGACTTCTTGGGCACGTCATTAACGTCAATGGTATTCAAGTCGATCCCGCTAAAATCGAAGCCATCTCAAAGTGGGAAATTCTAAAGTCACCAATCGAGATTCGAAGTTTCTTAGGTTTGGCTGGATGTTATCCAAGGTTCATTGAAAACTTTTCTCGTATACCCGTTCCCCTAACTTCTTTAACTCGCAAAAACATCAAGTACGAATGGGGAACAAAACAACAAGATGCATTCGATATACTCAAACAAAAACTCACCCAAGCACCTATACTGGCCTTTCCAGAAGGTACTGAGGATTTTGTTGTATTTAGTGACGTGTCTCATTCCGGCTTGGGATGCGTACTAATGCAACGCAAGAAAGTAATCGCTTATACCTCTTGTCAACTCAAGGTGCACAAAAAGAACTATACAACTCACGATCTAGAGTTAGGCACCATAATCTTTGCACTAAAGATATGGAGGCACTATCTCTATGAAGTAAGATTTATTGTGTATACCGTCACAAGAACTTAAAGCATATATTCGATCAAAAAGAGCTCAACATGCGCCAACGACGTTGGATAGAAACTCTAAACGACTATGACTGCAAAATTGTCTATCACGAAGGCAAAGCCAACGTTGTGGCTGACGCCTTGAGTCGTAAAGAACATGAAAAGCCAAAAAGAGTCCGAGCGTTAAGGTTAGAACTTTAAATCGATCTTCTTGAACAAATCAAATCTGCTCAACTCCAAGCAATCAATGAAAACCAAATCTCTGACGAAAAACATAATGGCACCATTGACTCATTAGTCAAGGGTGACGATGGTATCCTTAGAATCGGTAATAGAATTTGGGTACCAATCGTCGGGGACTTGCGTGAGAAAATTATGAATGAAGCTCATAAGTTCAAGTACCTGATGCACCCCGGTAATGACAAAATGTACCAAATCTTAAACCGAACTACTGGTGGAATGGGATGAAAAAGGACATCGCTTCGCATGTGGCAAAATTTTAACTTGTTTGAAGGTCAGGGCTGAACACCAAAAGCCTTCATGATTGCTTCAGCAACCCAAACTTCCCGTATGGAAGTGGGAGATAATTACTATGATTTCATCACAAAAACTCCCGAAAACGACTAGACAACATAATGCTATCTGG
This sequence comes from Bidens hawaiensis, assembly GCF_021521415.1. Classification (NCBI taxonomy): domain Eukaryota; kingdom Viridiplantae; phylum Streptophyta; class Magnoliopsida; order Asterales; family Asteraceae; genus Bidens; species Bidens hawaiensis. The sequence goes on from NW_027492467.1 coordinate 194,692, forward strand.
GTTATCGTGGACCGATTAACAAAATCTGCGCACTTCATGCCCATCAATGAATCGTACTCAATGGATAGATTAGCGCATATCTATGTGAACAACATCGTTGCTTTGCATGGGGTATCGTTGTCTATAATTTCTGATCGAGACAGTAGTTTCACGTCTCACTTCTGGAAAAGCTTCCAACAAGCCTTAGGCACCAAGCTAAATCTTAGCACCGCATATCATCCACAAACTAATGGGCAAAGCGAAAGGACAATCCAAACGTTGGAAGATATGCTTCACGCTTGTGTGATTGATTTAGATGGAAGTTGGGATGACCACTTACCCCTAATGGAATTCTCATATAACAATAGTTATCACACAAGTATTCAAGCCGCACCATTCGAGGCGTTATATGGTCGTAAATGTAGAACGCCCGTGTGCTGGTCTGAAACCGGAGACAATCAATTATCTGGACCCGAGATAGTCCAAGACACCACCGACAAAATCCTATAAATCCGAGAACGACTTAAGACGGCACGTGATTACCAAAAGAGTTACGCCGATGTCCGTCGTAATCCGTTAGAATTTAATGTTGGTGACAAAGTTCTTTTGAAAATATCGCCATGGAGAGGCGTCGTTCGCTTCAGAAAGAAAGGAAGCTAAGTCCTCGATTCGTTGGACCCTTCGAGGTACTTGAGCGAATTAGTACTGTTGCATACCGTTTGCGATTGCCCGAGGAAATGCAAGGGATACACGACGTATTCCATCTCGAATCTACGAAAATGTTTGGTCGGCGAATCTCTATCTATGCCACTAAAAGAGATTAAAATAAATCAATATTTAAAATTTGTTGAAAAACCAATTCAAATAGAAGACTCGAAAACAAAGAAATTCAAAAGACGAACATTGAAATTTGTTAAAGTAACATGGGACTCACGTAGAGGGCCCGAGTATACATGGGAACTCAAATCCGAAATGAGAAAGAAATACCCCCATCTATTTTAAAGGTAGGGAGGATGTAACATCGTGAAAATTTCGAGTTCAAAATGTCAAGTTTACTAAGTCAAGGGACCAAAAGTGTCAAAATCCAAACCTTAGGGTTCAAAGTGAAATTTCTGATTATCCTGACCCATCGCGATACGCGATGGGTTGTCTGACAGCGAGACGCGTGGCCTGCCACTTGGCCACACGTGGCACACCGTTCTCCACAAGGCCACACGCGGCAGACGGTCCGCCACGTGTCAACACGTGGTGCAACGCTCGCCACGTGGCGACACATGGCAAGTCTAAGGGGTGACTGGCCGAGGCTACGTCGCGATACGCGACGGGCTAGCTTAAGGCCATCGGGTATCGCGATGCCCTGCCAGATTTTGCCTATAAATAGCAAGGTCGAGATCTCACTTGAGGCACACCAAAATCTGATCTCCTCTCTCTCTCTCTCTCTCTCTAACATCTTACAAGAATATCACAACCATTCCATCGATCCACCTCGAAAACCGTGTCCTGATTCCTTGATTGGCGTGCCAAGGAAAAGAGTGACGAAAAGAAGTTGAGCGAGAAGGTGAAACGTTGTTGAAGTGTTGCTCAAGTGTTTAGGGTTTGTAAGCCGAGTAAAGGTAGGCATGATGCCCGAATAAAATAATGATAAAATATTTGTGACAATCGTCAATTTCAGGTTAACTCCGTTAACTCAACTCCGTCAATTCAAACTTAAGATCACTGAATCTATAATGCACACTTCATTTCATTTAAACTAGGGTTTAAATGACGCTTAACACTTACTACATGTGTAGTCTTTCGGGATTTGCACCGAAACGCAAACGAGTTGACGCAAACGATTGACAAATAAACGATAAACGTCAACATAATAATTATGTGATAATTATGTGTTAACATATGTGTTACTTGATTATATTGTGTGTAATGCTAGACAAGAAACAAGAACTAAGTTAGTTAAGTTAGAAAAACAACAATTGAAAGTGGAGGGACTTGAGTGTAACTTGTATGTCTATAAATATATCCTTAACACTTAACCCTAACTTATTATTATTAACCCCAAAGCTCCGATCGGCCTCCCTCCCTTGCTCTCCTTGGCTGCCGTCCACAAACACACACATATACACCATCAAATCAAGCTTGTGATTGAAGAACTAGGTGCTAGGAAGGTATATTTGATTATCCCTAACATTCTTGTTGCTTGATTTTGATGTTTGTTGGGTTAACCACAAACCCTAGGCTGCCGATTTTGAGTATGCATATAGTTAATATGATTGTTGTTATTTGGATAATGAATTGATAACTAGATTGATGTTGATACATGTTGATTGTTGTGTTTTTGATTTGAGTTCAAACACAAACCCTAATCAAGTATGTAATATGTAATTGATGTGCATGGAGGGTGTTTATGGAGTCTAGAGGGTTATATGGATGCATGATAGTTCATAGATTGTTATTATGTTGAGTTTGGATGTAAACAGATTCTGGACAGAATGTGTATACGATGTTTAAGTGACTGTAACGAAGTGTAAACGTGAAAATTGGTTGAGATTGTGGGTACTGCAGTAAACTAGGTTGAGTCTAGTTTCTATAAAGTATAAGTTTGTAATTTTTGGACAAGTAGAAGTTTACTTTTATGATTTTACAAAAACGTTGTGCAAAGCTGAGCTGTTAGACCTGCTGTTAGGTTATGTTGTAAATGTTATATCTCATGAACTACGAGACCAATTGGGTTGGTTCCACTTCTGGAAGTTTACTCATTGAGTTAGGAACCAAACCCAAGTGGTCTTGCATTTATTGGATTTTTTGTTTAACGGGAATTACAAATAACATTCTGTTGTGCATGAATCTGACTGTTATGAGTTTGCTGTAATGATTTGATGATTGTGAGAAAACTATGAGGAATAAAAATGTAATAAAATATGTTCTGGAAACCTAAGACATATTTGCTTCTGGTATGAATTTTGGTAAATTAATTGAGATGCTATGATCGGTGAAATAGTACAATCTTTAGAGTAAAATTTCTGTCTCGGTGAAACTAGCTGCTGAGTTGTGTAAAAATGCATGAAATATGATATTTGTTATATAATTGTTATGTTTTGACCAAAATATCCTTGCGGGGAATAGTTGCTAATTAATTGCCATGATTTGACCAAATTGCCCTTATGGGGAATAATTGCTAGTTAATTGTTATTTGTTGACCAAAATGCCCTTACGGGAAATAATTGCTAGTAATGTACGTTATGAATACATGACACGTATATGATTGCTTACACATGTGATGTGTCACAAAAACACTTGTGAAAGTCACACACGATTCACAAACGAAACACGAAACATGTTATGTGCATAGGTATTATGTGCCGGGTCTAGAGACTCGATAATATTCTGACACTTAGAAAAATCTCTTTGTTGTTTTAGAACGTTAGAGAGAGTTTTTCGGTGACGCGCATCTTGGTGATTTATTTTGGGAAATTCTTCGGAAACAGTGAGTTTCACTTTCCCCACTTTAAACTGTTTTCAAACGTTTTTCACTTGGGGGAGATAACATACTCCACAACGCATTTGAGATTTTGTTATAAATTATATATCACTTGTAAAGGCTAAGTGGCAAACGAAATATTTGAAGTCCTACACATCGAACCGGTTAATATTTAGAATAGCGAGTCACTGTTGAGTAGTACTACTGGGTTTGACAAACCCCACCCAACGCTAAACTCGAGTGGAGGTCGAGCGGGTGTAATTTTGGCTAACACGTACCATGGTCTGGAGGACCTGGTGACAAGGCACTTACTAAACGAGTCAGCTTCGGTGTCGAACACTTAGTAATACTTGTTGTATAGACTAGCTACCTATCGATATATAATTGACATAACACTATCTGGTAACGCAAAACGCTTAACGCAAAACGCCGTAACGTGGTTACGCAAAACGCTAAACGATTTATTTTTATATAACTTGTGAACTCACCAACCTTGTGTTGACACTTTTAGTATGTTATTCTCAGGTAGCCGAGGCGGGCGCGCGGTTAGGAACATGCATTGCTTGATAAACTTTTAACTATGCAAACTTACTTTTAACTGTTATCATTGGTTTTAAGTCGTCCTGCGTGACGTCACATTGTTCTCTATGGTTTTACGCTTCCGCACTTATTTTCATTTAAACGTTTTTATGGTTTGATTATAACTGATGATTCTGATCCTGTTAGTTCACACCCTCTGACGGTAAAACTCCGTTAGTGGATTTTGAGGGTGTTACAGATTGGTATCAGAGCCATTGGATATAGCGAACTAGAAGCTGCATGCATACTAGACTATAACCGCGACGACCCATTAGTTATAATGATACGCACTACATAGATTTGTGTAGTCTTGTAATCTTATCTCTTTACCTCTTTCACTCATACGCGCGCGCATACACGGCGTACCTGTAGGAATGTCGACGCCGCCACCCTCATCCTCATCTGATCCGATGACTCATGCTCACGGGAAGGAACCGCAGTTACCTACCGCATCGCCACCCCGAGTAGTCCCGGAACTCGAAACTCCCGCACCGAAGAGGTACCGCCTATCCGGAGGCATATACGAAAACGACGTTAGCTGGGATTGGTACCCTAACATGATCAGACGTATGGTCTATCGCGAACAAGTTCCCCCGTTACCTCACCCGAACCACCCTGCTTATCCCAACACCCTACCACCCATAACCGAACCTGTAGAGCGAGTTCTCGTAGCTGTCGTTTCTTGTTTGGAGCGTGATGTGGGTTACATGCGCTATACGAGAGCCAACGTTTCCGGACTGTTGAAGGACGGAACCGAGACTAAGGAGGAGATTGCCCGCATGGCAGCGGCAATGAAAGAAATGCAAGAGGCCAGAGATCAACAGATGAAGGCTATGATGAAGATGCAAGCCGAGATGATAGACTTGCAAGAGCAACTCCAAGAAGCAAGGACCCGAACTGAGATAGCGTTAGAGCGTTGCGATGTCTTACAAATGCAACTTGCTCAGAACGCAGCCGAACCTGAGGCAAAGCCTGAGGCCGAGCCTGAGACAGAGCCTGAAGTGGAACCTGAAGAAGACCCCGAAGAGGAGCCTGAGGAGGATCCCGAGGAAGATCCCGAGGAGGAACCCGAAGAAGAACCGGCTGAGCCAGAGGCACACTCAGAGGTGTCCCCAGACGATGTGCAGATGTGCAAATTCTTGGATTGGAACTGGCTAACGCGATGAACTGGGAGGAGTTCAAGAACATGATGCGAGAGGAGTACTGTCCGAGAGAGGAGATTTCGAAGTTGGAGTCAGAATTTTGGTCACTGAATATGGTGGGCTCGGAAATTGAAGCCTACACCACCCGTTCTCACGAGTTGGCTGTGATGTGTCCGCGGATGGTGGATCCGCCGAGTAAGAGGATTGAAATGTACCTTGATGGGTTAGCACCGCAGATTCAGGGCATGGTGACGACTTCCAGACCAGCCGCGATTCAACAAGCGATCCGTTTAGCTCACAAACTGACAGATCAGGCTGTGACCCAAGGTGCGTTACCACCTAGGGGTTCAACCACTAAGGCCCGTGACAACCCGAGTAATGACAACAACAGCAACAGCAACCCGAGCAGCGGAAAGAGGAAGTTTGACAACACCCGATCCTCATCCTCGAAACTCCCACCGCAACAACACTACCGTAAGCCCGAATTCACTCGGAGCTTTAACAATCAAAGTCACAACAACAATAACAACGGTAGCGGGCAGGGTTCGAGCGGATATGCTGGGAAATATCCGAAGTGCAATAGGTGCAACTATCATCATGTTGGCCCGTGTAACCGTGTCAAGTGTCAGAGATGCGGAAAGATGGGTCACCAGGCGAAGGAGTGTAGAGGAGACCTTGCGGCAACGGGTGCTCCTAAACCACCTATGACGACGAAGGGATGTTACGAGTGTGGGCAGGAAGGTCACTTCAGGAAGGATTGTCCCAAGCTGAAACAGAACGACAACAATGGGGGTAATGGAAGTGGCAGTAATGGTGGAAGCAATGGCAAGGGAAGAGCTTTTGTGATTGGGTCGGCTCAAGCTCGCAATGATCCGCCCGTGGTGACTGGTAAGTTCCCTGTAAACTATTGTTTTGCTTCTGTATTGTTTGACACTGGAGCTGATAGGAGTTTTGTGTCGAAAGCCTTTAGCCAACTTTTAGACTTAACTCCAACCCCGTTAGATGCTAAGTTTCCTGTTGAATTAGCTGACGGTAAGACTATAGTAACGACTCATGTACTTGCGGGATGTAAGTTAAAACTGTCAGGTCATGTCTTTGATATCGACCTTATTCCTTTTACGCTTAGTTGTTTCGATGTCGTTGTCGGCATGGACTGGTTATCCGAGAACCGAGCGGAGATTATATGCCATGATAAGATAGTCCATATTACCACCCCTTCAGGCGAGATGATTTCGGTCCAAGGTGAGAGAAGCGGCATGACCACCAGCATCATTACCCTTATGAAGGCGCAGAAGTATCTACGAAAGGGTCATCCGGCAATTTTGGCACAGATTGTTGACAAACCCGCGGAGGAGAAGCGAATTGAAGATATACCGGTTGTGCAAGACTTTCCGGAAGTTTTCCCGGAGGATTTGCCTGGACTCCCTCCTATTCGTCAAGTCGAATTTCAAATCGAGTTGACACCCGGTGCAGCACCCATCGCACGAGCCCCGTATCGGCTCGCACCGGCGGAGCTGCCGGAACTGTCCACTCAGTTGCAAGACTTGTTGGATAAGGGTTTTATCCGACCTAGCTCATCGCCATGGGGAGCCCCTGTCTTGTTTGTCCGAAAGAAAGACGGGACTTTCCGCATGTGTATCGACTACCGGGAGTTGAACAAGGTGACGGTCAAGAACCGTTATCCTTTACCCCGAATAGATGATTTGTTTGACCAGCTTCAAGGATCGAGTTACTACTCGAAGATCGATCTGCGATCCGGTTACCGCCAACTAAGAGTGCGCGAAGAAGATATCTCAAAGACGGCTTTCAGAACACGGTATGGTCGCTACGAGTTTTCGGTTATGCCTTTTGGCCTAACCAACGCACCAGCCGTATTTATGGATCTCATGAATCGAGTATGCAAGGCGTACCTCGACAAGTTTGTGATTGTTTTCATTGATGATATTCTCGTCTACTCCAAGAACGAGGCTGACCATGAAGAGCACTTGAGGTTAATTCTGGAATTGCTAAAGAAGGAACAACTGTATGCTAAACTCTCGAAATGTGAATTTTGGCTTCGCGAGGTTCACTTTTTAGGGCATGTGATCAACGAGAATGGTATCCATGTCGATCCCGGTAAGGTAGAGGCCATCAAAAACTGGGAAGCACCTAAGACTCCGACTGAGGTGCGACAATTCCTAGGACTGGCCGGCTACTACCGGCGTTTCATCGAGGGATTTTCAAAGATTGCTCAACCACTCACCGCTTTGACTCACAAGGGTACTAAGTACAATTGGGGTGACGCGCAAGAATACGCTTTTCAACTGTTGAAAACCAAACTTTGTAGCGCCCCTATTCTAGCCCTCCCCGAGGGAACGGAAAATTTTGAGGTACACTGTGACGCATCTATACAAGGTCTCGGTTGTGTGCTGATGCAACTCGAGAAGGTAATAGCCTACGCCTCTCGACAACTACGGGTTCACGAGAAGAACTACACGACCCACGATTTGGAACTCGGAGCTGTGGTGTTTGCTCTTAAGATATGGAGGCATTACTTGTACGGTACCAAGTTTACCATTTACACCGACCACAAGAGTCTCCAACATATCTACGATCAGAAGGAGCTGAACATGCGACAGCGTCGTTGGGTCGAGCTGCTCAAGGATTATGATTGTGCCATCAAGTACCACCCTGGCAAGGCCAATGTGGTGGCCGACGCCCTCAGCAGAAAAGAAATAGATAAACCCAGACTGGTGAGAGCATTGCAACTCACCATTCATGCCAGCTTACCCGATCAGATTCGTGATGCGCAACTTGAAGCTTTGAAAGATGATAATCTTCCATCGGAACTCATGCGGGGCATGAACAAGCAACTTGAAACCAGATCGGACGGGGTCCGATATTTTGAGAACCGAATTTGGGTTCCACGGTACGGAGAGTTGAGGACTCTAGTGATGGACGAAGCTCACAAGTCCCGATATTCTATCCACCCTGGCTCAGATAAAATGTATCATGATTTAAAGGCACTTTACTGGTGGCCGAACATGAAAGCCGACATTGCCACCTACGTGAGCAGATGCTTGACTTGTGCCAGAGTCAAGATAGAATACCAGAAACCATCTGGCCTACTGCAACAACCGGAACTCCCAATGTGGAAATGGGAACACATCTCAATGGATTTTATTACGGGTTTACCTAAGACACCGACGGGATGCGATACCATCTGGGTGATCGTTGACCGGTTGTCTAAGTCTGCACACTTCTTAGCGATTAAGGAATCGGACAAAATGGAAAGACTAACTCGTGTTTACACGAAAGAAGTGGTGTCTAGACACGGAGTGCCTGTCTCGATCATTTCCGATCGAGATTCTCGTTTCACTTCGCACTTTTGGAAGTCGCTGCAAAGCGCACTAGGCACCCGTCTTGATATGAGCACAGCATACCATCCTCAGACGGATGGGCAAAGTGAACGAACTATTCAGACCCTGGAGGACATGTTGCGAAGCATGCGTGTTGGATTTCGGAAAAAGTTGGGAACCTCACTTACCTTTGGTAGAGTTTTCGTATAATAACAGCTACCACGCAAGTATTAAAGCAGCGTCGTTTGAAGCGCTGTACGGACGGAAGTGTCGATCACCACTCTGCTGGGCAGAGGTGGGTGACAGCCAAATCACTGGTCCGGAACTGGTACTCGAAACTTCGGAAAAGATTGTCCAAATCTGAAATCGCATGGCAGCAGCACGAGATTGCCAAAAGAGTTACGCCGACAAGCGCCGAAAACCTCTCGAATTTCAAGTGAACGATCGGGTGTTACTCAAAGTCTCACCTTGGAAAGGTGTGGTTCGCTTTGGGAAGCGAAACAAACTCAACCCACGGTATGTTGGTCCGTACCGGATAACTGAGCGCATTGGTCCGGTGGCGTACTGACTGGACCTACCAACAGAACTTAGTGGCGTACACGATGTATTCCACGTATCAAATTTGAAGAAATGCCTATCTGATGAAACCCAAGTAGTCCCTTTGGAGGAACTACAAGTTGATGAACAGTTACGTTTCATTGAGGAACCAGTTGAGGTTTTGGATTGGGAAACCAAAACGCTCAAACACAGCAAAATTCCAATCGTTAAGGTTCGTTGGAACTCGAGACGTGGACCGGAGTTCACGTGGGAACGCGAGGATCAAATGATGAAAAAGTATCCTCACCTTTTTGAAGGGCTAACCAAACACAGAAAAAAGCGAAACTCGGCAAACCGTCAGACATCACCGGAGGTATGAATTAAATTTCGGGACGAAATTTTTTTTCTACTAGGGGATGATATGACAAACTGAATTTTTTTTTTACTCTTTCAGACTCTCATCACGACTTGACTCAAATTTTCGGGACGAAAATTCTTTAACATGGGAATGATGTGACAATTGTCAATTTCAGGTTAACTCCGTTAACTCAACTCCGTCAATTCAAACTTAAGATCACTGAATCTATAATGCACACTTCATTACATTTAAACTAGGGTTTAAATGACGCTTAACACTTACTACATGTGTAGTCTTTCGGGATTTGCACCGAAACGCAAACGAGTTGACGCAAACGATTGACAAATAAACGATAAACGTCAACATAATAATTATGTGATAATTATGTGTTAACATATGTGTTACTTGATTATATTGTGTGTAATGCTAGACAAGAAACAAGAACTAAGTTAGTTAAGTTAGAAAAACAACAATTGAAAGTGGAGGGACTTGAGTGTAACTTGTATGTCTATAAATATATCCTTAACACTTAACCCTAACTTATTATTATTAACCCCAAAGCTCCGATCGGCCTCCCTCCCTTGCTCTCCTTGGCTGCCGTCCACAAACACACACATATACACCATCAAATCAAGCTTGTGATTGAAGAACTAGGTGCTAGGAAGGTATATTTGATTATCCCTAACATTCTTGTTGCTTGATTTTGATGTTTGTTGGGTTAACCACAAACCCTAGGCTGCCGATTTTGAGTATGCATATAGTTAATATGATTGTTGTTATTTGGATAATGAATTGATAACTAGATTGATGTTGATACATGTTGATTGTTGTGTTTTTGATTTGAGTTCAAACACAAACCCTAATCAAGTATGTAATATGTAATTGATGTGCATGGAGGGTGTTTATGGAGTCTAGAGGGTTATATGGATGCATGATAGTTCATAGATTGTTATTATGTTGAGTTTGGATGTAAACAGATTCTGGACAGAATGTGTATACGATGTTTAAGTGACTGTAACGAAGTGTAAACGTGAAAATTGGTTGAGATTGTGGGTACTGCAGTAAACTAGGTTGAGTCTAGTTTCTATAAAGTATAAGTTTGTAATTTTTGGACAAGTAGAAGTTTACTTTTATGATTTTACAAAAACGTTGTGCAAAGCTGAGCTGTTAGACCTGCTGTTAGGTTATGTTGTAAATGTTATATCTCATGAACTACGAGACCAATTGGGTTGGTTGAACAATTGGAAAAGAAAAAATTCTAAATATCTTTTTTTTTAGATAGATAAAGAATTCTATTTTATATATATAGAGAATTCTTTTTTAATCTAGAAAAATGAAGTTAAGCGGGACCAGGGCAGAAAGACGAGTTCCTATTTTCACGAGCTCATTTGGAATCATAAATCAAACTCCTATTGATTGGGAAATGCTCAAAGGTTCTTGTTCAAATGCCAAATCCCTTAGATGACTCACCATCCCCTGAAATACCCAATTCGGTACATTATGACAAGCTTTGCCACAGGGAAGTGAAAGGTGGCATGAAAGTAGAATCAGATCTCCGAAGCAGACTGGCTTGAATTCATGTCATGCTTGAAGACTGCTTGAAAGCTAATCATGCCTTCCTTCTTGCTTGACTGACTTTCAAAATTCTGGAAGTTGACTCATTGAGTTAGGAACCAAACCCAAGTGGTCTTGCATTTATTGGATTTTTCGTTTAACGGGAATTGCAAATAACATTCTGTTGTGCATGAATCTGACTGTTATGAGTTTACTGTAATGATTTGATGATTGTGAGAAAACTATGAGGAATAAAAATGTAATAAAATATGTTCTGGAAACCTAAGACATATGTGCTTCTGTGATGATTTTTGGTAAATTAATTGAGATGCTATGATATGTGAAATAGTACAATCTTTCTAGTTAGATTTCTGTCTCGGTGAAACTAGCTGCTGAGTTGTGTAAAAATGCATGAAATATGATATTTGTTATATAATTGTTATGTTTTGACCAAAATACCCTTGCGGGGAATAGTTGCTAATTGATTGCCATGATTTGACCAAATTGCCCTTATGGGGAATAATGGCTAGTTAATTGTTATTTGTTGACCAAAATGCCCTTACGAGGAATAATTGCTAGTAATGTACGTTATGAATACATGACACGTATATGATTGCTTACACATGTGATGTGTCACAAAAACACTTGTGAAAGTCACACACGATTCACAAACGAAACACGAAACATGTTATGTGCATAGGTATTATGTGCCAGGTCTAGAGACTCGATAATATTCCGACACTTAGAAAAATCTCTTTGTTGTTTTAGAACGTTAGAGAGAGTTTTTCGGTGAGGCCCATCTTGGTGATTTATTTTGGGAAATTATTCGCAAACAGTGAGTTTCACTTTCCCCTCTTAAAACTGTTTTCAAACGTTTTTCACTTGGGGGAGATAACATACTCCACAACGCATTTGAGATTTTGTTATAAATTATATATCACTTATAAAGGCTAAGTGGCAAACGAAATATTTGAAGTCCTACACATCGAACCGGTTAATATTTAGAATAGCGAGTCACTGTTGAGTAGTACTACTGGGTTTGACAAACCCCACCCAACGCTAAACTCGACTGGAGGTCTAGCGGGTGTAATTTTGGCTAACACGTACCATGGTCTGGAGGACCTGGTGACAAGGCACTTACTAAACGAGTCAGCTTCGGTGTCGAACACTTAGTAATACTTGTTGTATAGACTAGCTACCTATCGATATAAAATTGACATAACACTATCTGGTAACGCAAAACGCTTAACGCAAAACGTCGTAACGTGGTTACGCAAAACGCTTAACGCAAAACGCCGTAACGTGGTTACGCAAAACGCTGAACGCAAACGCTAAACGATTTATTTTTATATAACTTGTGAACTCACCAACCTTGTGTTGACACTTTTAGTATGTTATTCTCAGGTAGCCGAGGCGGGCACGCGATTTAGGAACATGCATTGCTTGATAAACTTTTAACTATGCAAACTTACTTTTAACTGTTATCATTGGTTTTAAGTCGTCCTGCGTGACGTCACATTGTTCTTTATGGTTTTACGCTTCCGCACTTATTTTCATTTAAACGTTTTTATGGTTTGATTATAACTGATGATTCCGATCCTGTTAGTTCACACCCTCTGACGGTAAAACTCCGTTAGTGGATTTTGAGGGTGTGACAATATTATAAAGGCTTAAACCTTTAGTCGAGGTTATACTCGATACCTCGATAAAATAAAAAGAAAATCTAACAAAGAAAACAAAGAAATTATGAATATATATATATATATTGTATGATTATATAAATATGTGTATGATTCTTTGTTATGAAAATATTATTTAAGTAATAATAACTATTCTTAAATAATAAAGAAAAGAAAAGAATACGTTTCTTAGAGAAAAAGAAACGTAGGGTTTTATAAATAAACTAAAGGTTTATAATTTTACTTTTTAACTAAAGGTTTTAAAGTAAAAGAGATTTTGAACTAAAGGTTCATCGAGGTAAAGTTTATACAATAAGACTAAAGGTCTTAAGCCGGATTGTATATTCGACTAACAAATGGTTATACTCCTACTATAGGTGCGAGATAGCAATGGGAAAGACCCTCGGACGGTGTTTGAAGCCGATCCAAATTGAAAAGGTGAATACGCCCCAACTTTTACAAACTTGTTTTCAAACGAGTCAAATGTGTTATACGAAAAACTTTACATGCGAATAAGTGTCTCTAAAACATTTATAAACAAGAGTATAAACACTGGCCTCAGGCTATCATGTACGTTTGTCTGGATCCTTACATATGTGATGGGCACATCACACCTGGTCACAATTACGCTCACCTGTGGGGAGTATGACCTTGTGTATACGTATAGGCACTCAACTAGTCGAACGCTACGGTGCTTGCTGGGGGAACCGAGTGTAGAGACTTGAGTTTATGAATTGTATTGTTTTAACTTGATTATTCCTAAGCCACGTTGGGTCGAGACCTACGTAGTCTCGAGGGCTGATCAAGTAAAGGAAAATATTTTAGCGTCAGCATATTCACCAGCATTCGCTGCTGACTTATTTTCTTACATTTTGCAGGTGATCAAGGTTAGCGCTTGGAATGACGAAGTGCTCAAGATATCCTATGGCTCGGATCTTTTGTTTAAACTTAATATAATGTTAATGATGGTTTTTGTAAAGTAAAAAACAAGTAATCTTTAAACATCAAACGGGAAACTTTTAAATCCCGTCTTTTGTATATGTAAATATTACATTCTAAATCCACAAGTTTTCAAGACTTCCGCTATTAAAATGTAACTCTGATTCAATTACAATTGCGGTACCAACATATGTGTCATACACCTAGGCCGTGGTTTGAGGTGTGACACAATAAGAACAATCAGGATGAACCGACCCTAGATGTGCATGGAAACGAGGTTCCTACTTAGCAAAGTCACTAAAATTCATTAAACGAGGTCACTTGGAATGGGATCCAATCTCCGTGTCCAATTTTAACATTTGTTGCATAAGTGCATTTTGGGAAGCTAATGTGTACATACCAGCCATCTTGAAATGTTACAAGACAATCAAACTTCAAGGACTAAACATGAAAATATTTTAACGAACTTGGAACAGTAAATATAACGAACTGTGAACAGTGTTTTAACGAACTAAAATAACGAATCAATTTTAACGAATTGAAAGTTATACGAGTAACGAATCAGGAACAGTGTCAAACGAATTAGGTTATAACGAACTGGGTCAACGAATTAGGTCAAATTAACGAATCAATTTGACGAAATAGGTTAACGAATCAGATCAACGAATCTGAATTCGAAGTAACGAGTTAAGGTAACGAATCACTAAGGTCACTTAACGAATCAAGTAACGAATCACTAAGTGAAATCTTAACGAATCACAATGTCAACTTAACGAATCAGGGTAACGAATTAGCTATAGTTGATAACGAACCAACTATAACGAATTAGTTTGTTAAAACGGTTATAACAAACTGACGTGGCAAAAGTTTGTTAAATTTAAGGTTAACGAATCAGACCACGTGTCTGACGAAGTAGAGAACACGAATCAGATTTATGACGAACTGTGTAACAAACTGAATGACGAATTGAATAAACTTAATGAATCACTGAGGCGAATCAAGTTAACGAAGAAGAATCTTCAACAGATGATGAAGATATTCAAATCTTCATCATCATTTTCCAGGATTCTGGAAAAAAATAAGAACACCAAGAACAACAAGTCAAATACCAAATCCGTAATACAAACTCGTTAGTACACCGGATCACACATATAATAGCTTAAATTACTCGGCAACCCATCGTGAATCCAAATCGTACCATCTCATAAACCAGTTCACTCAAACACTAATCCAATTCAACCAAACTTAACCCCCTTTTTCGATCACACTCAGATCCAAATCAAAACAACTCAAAACCAATCCACATCACAATTACAGTCCACTAAAACCTTCCTAATACCTTAGCAAACAAAAATCCAACCACACTCAATACATATCCGAACAATTCAACACTGAATTTGATCAAAATCAAATCGTAAACAGATAATATCAAACTAATACTTATTATACTTTAATTAACCAAATCAAGAGCAATCGAATCCCCAAAAGCTCTAATACCACTTGAAGAAACACGGATCTCAACTCAGATCTAATAACGATTAACGATTAGATCCAATACCGTGAAGGATCAAGATCCTGGTTACTATTAATTAGGTTAGATATTATATTATATTAGTTTTATATATGTGTATATATTATAGGAATACTTTAATTGATTGAAGCTTTAATCGAGAGGATACTTGGACAGAGGTTCGATAACGTTAAATCAAAACTTTTCTTAAACAAAGGATGAATACCTCTATATATAGAAGGTGGGTCTAGTTCGTTACACATTCCGTAACGAACTAGACGCCCACTTCGTTACATTACAATAATAATAATAAACTTAACGAACTATCCGCTGATTCATTAAACATCCTTAACGAATCATGAGGAAACTTAACTTAACATCTAGTTCGTTAAACATCCTTAACGAACTAGAGACTTCTTAACGAACTAGTTTATATAATAATAATTCTTTCATTAATAAATACAAAACATAAATAAAAAGACTCGAGACGCAAAACCGTGCACTAACATTATTACGGTAAAAAAATTTCTAAAAAAAATGACGTATGAAAAGTTATATACGTTTTAAAATTATGGAGGAACTAACATATGCCTTGCATGTGGAGAGAGAAAATAATCATAAGTGGGTTATTACCTTCATGTCTTATTCATCAATTTTTATTCTTAAATTAATCTTCACAATCCATATTTAAGATCAATGGATTAGAATCATTTTCACACTTCTCATTTTTGTTGTACTTTCTATTTTAACTTTACCTTTCGCAACACTCCCCACTATGATATGTCAATTTTGTTTTTCTCTATTCACTTTATTTTGGTACACCAGAATTGATGTTTCGAGCGATCACTAGGTTCTTTATTATGACTTTTTATGCCATTAGGCTTATAGTTGTACATCTTTCAGAAAGAAAAAACTTTTGTGGCATAGTTTGCGCCAACAAATAGTTAAGTAAGCTAATTTTAATGTCACATAAAAATCATAAAATCGGTATGATCATATCGTTTGCCACTATATCCCTTCTATTTTTAATTGGGTTTACTATTTCATTACAATATAAATGATAAAACTAAATATAAAGCATGACAACAACAATATCACTGATTGTCTCAAACTAGTGTTTTCAGTCCCGGACATTGAGTTGGTAGATCGACGTGAATTCCGGCATTTTCAGTTACGTGCGTTATAGGGGTAGCGTCGGTCGGTAAAACTCAGGCTTTGTAAAACCCGAGCGCTGTTGATCCTAGGCGTTGAGAGGTGAGTCTAAACAAATTTGGTCGGTTTCCGTTATGTTCGTACATTATCATAACTAAAAAAATAATAAAAAAAGTATACACAACACACATGATCCGTCAAATTGAACTTAGCAAAAAAAAATCTATTTAAACAAACAATAACAATAACAATCCTTTCCCATTGCAACGATTCGAACATGTGTAGCAAACCGCATTGGACAAAAGAACATACCCACACAACCAACAGGCCAAAGGTCAAGCTATTTACTAAGTGGAAACTATCTATTATATACCAAAGCAAAAGTTTATCAATAAAGCAACTTTGTGGCACCAACATTCTCTTTTATACTACATAAATAATTTTGGTTAAATGTATTCCCCATGTGGGAGATATAGATATTAGCAGTGATTGAGGAGATTTGAATGTTGTTTGTTTTTCTAAAAAATGTATGTGCAGGCTCTTTTGTCTACGTCGCGCAGACCACACGCATACATTGTCATCTGCAAATTGTTTGTTTTTTCGAAACTGTTTCATTAAAAAATGTATGCGTGAACTCTTCATGTTGCAAACTTGTCGCATCAACTTCTAAGATCTTCTAATGTCTACAGAGAGTTAAACATCACCACTTACTAACACCCAATGTCCACTGTCCACCACCACCACTGTCCGTCACCACCACCATTAGCACCACAACCGTCTACCACCATCGTCCACCACCATCACAACCCACCACCCACTATTCGCCCCCACCACAGTCCATCACCACTGCAACACCCCGGTTTTAAGCGGAATACCCCTGAGTGGAACGTATAGATCACTCATAAGCTCGTAGCACTATTAATAATGACAATATATATACATATATATATAGATAAAGGATAAAATACAAACATTGATTATCATACATTACGTACGCGAGGCTATGGAACGTTAGATTACAATTAGCGATATAGGGTTCTCCGATCAGAGTAACAAGCAACAACAACGGCGAGCCGGTCTTCGTCCACCGCTGCTCCCATCGATTCCGTCCACCTTCACCATGACCATTCAGCAATCCGTGTCACCATCCAACGATTCTGTCCACCATCCACCATCCAACGATTACGTCCATTGTATACCATCTTCCTCCGTCACACGGGTCAGTTGATAAAATTGACCAATTGAAATTGAAATTGTTGAACTAATTGATCAATTAAACTTTGTAATTGGTCCAATTAATCATCAATTTTTAATCATCAATTTGAAGTTTCAATTGATCAATTTTGAGTTGTGATTGGTTTTAACTGAACGTTTAAAGTTTTAAGCCTGAACATGGCTAAACATTTAAAGATGGGAATTTGGCTTGAACGTTTAAAGTTTTATATGAAGTGATTTCAGTGTTCAATTTCATGTTACAGGTGTTTAATTTTTTTTGTTAGTTTTAGAATTTCTGAACACCCAGAACTTCTTAGACCTTTTAAACTTTATCAGAACTTCTAAACCTTTTTGAACACCCAGAACTTCTAAACTTTATCAGAACTTCTAAACTTTTTTGAACAACCAGAACGTATTAGAACGTTTAAAGATGCTCTTTTTGGTCAGGACGTTTAAAGTTCTTCAGTTTTGTTTCAGAACGTTTAAACATAATATTTTGAACCCTAATTAGAGCTCGATTGAGTGCATTATTTTTGCAATTCCATAATCGATTGATGAATCTAAATACTTTGACACATCAACTCGATTGATTAAATCATCATTTTGGTGTTCATATTGGTCAGAACGTTTAAACATGAACCCTAATCGTAGCTCAATTAAGTGTGTTAATTTGTATTTTCATAATCGATTGATGATTCTAAATCCTCTTACACATCAATTCGATTGATTAACTCATCAATTTTTGATCAATTTGAAGATTTTTAATGTTTAGTGACGTTCTATTTCAATTTGGTTTTTGACTTTTTGAGATTTCATACTGTAAGTTGTGATTAGAGTTTAGAAATTGGATGAGATAAATTAAGGAGTTCAGAATTTGGATCGGAATCGATATTAAATCGATGAATTTGATCGCGAACTACTATTTGGGTTATTTACGAAATTGCCACCGCGTGAAATTAACATCGACGTTCACAAAACTTGCGTACCTAATGTATGATAACTGATTATTGTATGTTAACCTTCCCCTATATATATATATATATATATATATATATATATATATATTATTCCATAATTTCGTAAGTACACAAATAGTTTGATAATAAGACAAGCAACATTACATCTAAATGAAACATATAATATTCATTAAAATAATCCCAAAGTATAACTAGTTTTCTTGTCCAGACACTTCATCGTATCAACCTTTAGCACGTTTAAAATAATATATATTGTCAACAACACATGTTGGTGAGTTTTCATAAGTTGTTGAGTATATAAATATAAAAAAAATGTGCGATTCAACGATCGTCATGAATAAATATTCAAACATAATGTAAATGAAATAAAATAGTGTTGTCCTACCGTTCATTTAGCTGAAGACGTAGAAGTCGGGGAAATGAGAACCACCTTACGTAAACAACCGAAGTCGTAACGTTAGACGGCGCAGGTACATCCCGTCGGACCCTCCCACTATGTGTATGCGTTTGCGTAACTTCCACCATAAAATCAGTAAACACGTTGCACATAATTCATGTATAATCATAAACAATATGCGAGAATAATATTAAAACGGAAGATAAATGTGAACCGGTTTGTATACAAGCGCATAACTAACTAGATAAAATTCGTGACGTGCTACACCCCAAAAATTAAACGCGTTAAAAGGGAGTTATGAAAAACTCACTTGTTGAGTAAGCGAGTTGAGAGCGAAAAATGCCTTTAAGCTAGTGAATCGACAAAGTTCAGTTAACGAAAAACCCTAGATAAATAAATAGTTAGGCTTAATAAGAAGTTGCGTAAAGAAAATAATTTGGCGAGGACGTTCGGTTTATGACAAACAATTTATAAAGAAAAAATTATTTTGGGTTTATTAAAAAAGGTATTTGGTTATTTGATTTGTTAAGTTAATGTATTTTAGTATTAGAAAAATAAATGGGTTATAATAACTATTAGTTAATTTAGGTGAGTCCGGTTTGTTCCAATTGAACAATAAGTTAAGAAAACAAGTTTAATGAGTGGTTTGTTTTTTAGTCAGTCACGAACCCGGCTATGAGTCGGGTTTGTGCCTAACATTGTTTGAAAAAGATGAAGTAGTATGATAAAAAAATATTTTTGTCCTTGATTATTAGTTTGTAAAAGTAAAAGTTGATTTTTAAACATAAAATTCATAAACCGAACATAAGCAAGCCGATTACTAAGAATGTTACGTCTCTATAAATGTCATTTGAGTTTTCATCATGAATACAGTCATTATGCGTAATGACAACAAATAAACATTACCCGGGGATTGAATCACAAAAGAAAAAAAAATAATTCATGAGCAGTTGTCTTTTGAAAGTCAAACTTGAGACTTGTGAGAAATTCACAAGCTTAAATGATTTTAAGTGTAAACTGGTTGTGTCAAGAAATTGTAGAGAATGAGTGATCTTTATATAGGCTCAAAATCATTAATAACAAGGTCAAAGAGAGTTAATTTAATGGATAGTCGCTAGTCATAAGGCTTGAAATCATGGATTTTGACTAGTTGAATGTCTTTCATAACTGTCACATCGCGACAAAATGCGGCGGAACATGCCGGGGTGCATCCGATTGTCGAAAACACAAGACACTATTAAAGCGAAAATATTTAATCAACTCATTTTATTTCATAAAATCAATAAACAACACATCTTGTTCATACAAACAAATTTAATACAAGTAAACATATATATTTTTCGTTTTGCTAATATCTTAATAGTATTGGTAACGTTTTTTTGTCAAGTCCTCAAGTCATTAAAAGTCAAACCTGTAACAATGCATAAAATAATATTTATCAACACGTATGTTGGTGAGCAATTTCATAGTTTGAGTATATATAATATGAGCGAAATCCACAAACGTATATGAGACTATAAATAAAAGTATCAATCGTGGTATATAAAACATATGCAATGAGGATCCTTTCTAATCGGTAACAACCGACATACTCGGATAATTAGGCCCTATTCTACTAGCACAAGGCTAAGTAGTTAGAGGAGCGTATGATCATACTTATTGAGGCTCAACGACAAAATAAAAATAAACACTCGTGCACGTAAGCATATGAGACATACAACACACAAAAGAGCGAGTATTCTAAGTATCATACACCCTAAAGTTTTTGGTTTGAGAAATGTGTATAATAAATCATTCTTTTTTGAATAAGTATGCATGTTACCCCCAAAATAAAAAAGTGAAAACGGGGGATGAAATGTACTCACCTCGATTGACGAATCGAGAAATAATAAATGATCGAAATATAGAAAGCTTGCGAACGAAACGAACGAATCCGACTTGAAAGCTAAATGAAAAGGAATAAATAATATATTAATGAACTTAAACTTTAGTTGAAACTACATTTGAAACATTGAACGGGAAGGTTCGGTTGTTAATCAGGTTACCGGTTAATTTGTTAACGATTAGGGACTCGTATTTAATTGGTAATTTAAAATAAAATAATATTATTTTAGTGGGCTTTTAAATAACTAAACCAATATTAAATAGAAACAAGACGAGTTTAAATCAAGAGTTCGGTTTTATAAAAATGAATTGATAATGAAGTTTATCACGATATTAATAATGATAAAGATAGAAATGATAATAATAATTTTAAAATATGTTATATATATATATAGAGAGAGAGAGAGAGAAAAAGAGAAAGAAGATAATGATGATAATAATACATAATAATACTACCAATTGAGAATTGTTGCTAAAACTAATAATAGTAATAGTAATAATAAATATAACAATAATTACTTTTGTTGTTGAATACATTATTAATAGATTTATGAATTTTAATAATAATAATAATTATTATTATTATTATATGTGCCATATTAATAATAACTAATACTTATAACATTTTAATAATAGTAGTATTAGTGATAAAATATAACTCGAGTGACGACGACATTAAATGGCAACTAGGTCCGTCATGGGTTTCGGTTCAATAACACAAGTGGATAATATTAACAATAATAGGATTTAATAATATTACTTAATAATCATAATAATAATGATAATAATAATCATAATAATAATCTATTTATTATGAAAATAATGATAAAAACAATTGTTTTGTTAATAATAATAATAATAATAATAATAATAATGACTACATATAATAGTAAGTTAAACATAATAATACTAATAATAATTTTTATGTAGTGATATTAGTACTAATAGTAACCATAATTTGTTTAATAATAAAAATAATACCAAAACCGGTCTAGGATGAGACTCGAACCCGTGACCTCTAGTTCGACAACTAACGTACACCCCAACAAAACCAAGATAACAATTTGTTAATTAAACCCACAATTGTTAATTTACCTATTAGCTGTACATATAGTCGTCGGAGATGAAGGTTCTCGGAGACATGGTGGGTCACCACCACCATGCTTTATACCCTATCGTCGGAGCCCATTCCGACCGCCGGAGGCGTGCCGGAAAAACGCATCAGAGAGAGAGTGACTGAGTGAGACGGAGAGAGAGAGAGAGAGAGAGAGACTGAGTGAGAGAGAGGGAGAGACGGAAAGAGAGAGACACGGAGCTGAGAGAGAGGGAGAGACGGAATGAGGGAGAGAGACACGGGGCTGGTTTTGGGTGAAGGGTTACCGGGCCGCCGCTCCGGCCGTCGGAGGTGGCTGCCGGAAAGCCGATGGAGGGAAAAGAGACAGTGATGTGGGGTTGAGGTCGCCGGAGAAACGCGAAGGTCAGGGAAAGAGAGGTGGCCGGAATAGTCGTCGTCGGCTTCTTGCCGGAAAATCGATTCGCCGGAAAACGGCTAAGGGAGGGTGGCGGCTGGATACAATATAGGTTAGGATTAGGGTTTGTTTATATTTATATATTACATATTTACGGAAAAGGCCCTCCAAGTTCTAAATATTTTACGTAAAGGATATTAAACTTAAGAAATGTTAATATAGTTTCGAAAATGGCAAGAATTACCCCTTACAATTTATAACTAATTTTATGTTAAATGAACAACGATTAGTACACGCCTACATGACGTGTTTTGTTGAACTAAGTACGTGAAAAATTTAATGATCGACTTAAATGATTAATAAAATTACCGGGTCGGGTTTACAATACAATACTGGTTCGATGTATAATTTATTAAAAATAAAAAGTTAAAAAAAATCGAAATCCGAATTTTAAGAATGTCACAGTATCCCTAACTTTCTGGAAATTTCATCCCGAAATTAAAATAAACTTAAAGAAAAAAGAAATTATTAACGAATATCGTTTTTTTAGTAAGATAATTGCATGAACAATTTTTAAGCAAAAGAATAACGTCAAATCCTTCCATGACTCGAAAAAAAAAAACGCTACAAATGAGAAACATAATAAAGGCACTTATAGATAGGATGTACCGGCGGCGTATCCACCATGCCCTTATCGTAATTCTCATTTCTGTCATTCTTCCTCTATCATTCTCGGGTCCGAGTTATCGCACACAACCGCACTTACTATGGCTTCCATACGGGGATTTCGATAATTAAGTGTGCACCCATAATTATTTTGATCGTCGTATGGTCCACATGGTTCGTCTCATTGTGTGGTTTAAAAGACGTATTTATTTTGAAATCTTATACGTTAGAAACATACATAAGGCTTGTTAAATTTTACAAATATTGATAAAACAATACCAACGGTTGAAAACTTTGGGGTTGACTTTTAAATAAGAAGGAAAATTGGATAAAATCATTGAAACAATTAAAATATTAGAATCTAAACAAAGGTGAAAATAACAATTCGGTTTAAGTAAGTAAGGACGATCGAATAATATAAAATTTAGGGCAAACAATATGAAATGAGATTTGAAGTCAAAAGTCATCAAGATAATTGTCAAGTCTATACATCGAGGCACTAAATAACACCGATAAATGAAATCCGATAAGTGAAAATGAGAAGTCCAATAAATGAACACGTAAAGTTGGGATAAACAACGATACAATTAATAATAACATCGTACGACGAGTTTCATACGTGAACAAACTTGAGGTTATAAGTATTTGAGGATATGATTACATGAAATGTGATAACACGAGAATGAGGTGAGTTTCTTTGGGGTGACGCATACATGTATTAACATATATGAAATAGCATTTGGTTAACAACCAAAACAATCGATGACATGTAATAAAACGTGAATACGGCCACTATTGTGAAACCATTTATATAATCGTCATTATAATAACGGTTTCTAATAGCGCCAAAACTTGCGGTCAACCACACGTAGGCCGCTTAATATATTAGATGAAATGATGTAGAAAAATGCGTAAGTCGCGTCTTGCTTGAAAAACATAGATGCTCAATATGAATAACAAAATTATGAAAATATCGTTTAAAAGAAAAAAAATTTTTTAGCGAAATTGAGATTTCGAACGTATTACACAAATTGTTATAGAATAATTTGAATTCGGTTATAATGAAAACACCAAAATGAAATCTCATGTGCATAATATTGTCATCGAAACATCTCATCAAATGAAAAGAAATCGTAAAAATCCATGAGACTCGAATAAATGACGAAATATGTAAATCACGTATCACATACACTTCAAAAAATATAAGAATAAAATTGAAAATGAAGTGAAGCCGTTTTATTGTTTCCAATAATATATGTAATAACAAGGCGTCGCGGTAATGCGTAGCTAGAGAGACATTTAAAATTGCTATCAAATGAAAATCTTGTAAGTTAAATTGTTAAAGGAATTTGTATGCATAAAGCTGTGGTGATGAAAAAAAATTATGAAAAAAAAATGATGCTTGCGATAATAAGAGGTAATAGTTCGCGTAAATAGTTATTGAACAAAACTCATGAAACAAAGTTTAGTATATAGGGTATCTATAAATGCGTCCCAAAAAGTTTTATGAATTCATGATCATTGCGTTTATGCAAAATAAGGAAAGTTGTAATTTGTTTTTGAATAAATCTCGCATTCAACAATCAAAATGAAACCACGTATTTATAAAGTTATTAAGAGATTTATCACCATAGGTGATTATATATAAAACCTTGAAAACACGCATATAATCATTTAATAATCTCTTTGAAAACAAATCCTCATAATAGAATTTTACTGTCATGATAATCTTAGATTTTTTTTTCAAAGATGATTTATAAGATTTGAACAAAATATGTAAATCATTAATCTTGAAAGAGTTTATAATCTATAAGTGATTATTTGAACACATGAGGTTGTTATAAAAATACTAGTTGTATATATATATAAATAAAAAAATTTAAGGAAAAAATGAAGCTTGCGTGTGTATGGAGAGGTTTTAGGCTTCGAATGGTGAATGGGTTGGAAATTTGGTGAAGAGTGAGTATGTTCCGGTTAGCTTATTTGAGCTTGGGTTAAGTTGATGGGTTGGATAATTTGATAGTTACTAGTTTGGGTTGAGATTCGGTTTATACATGTATTTCGTAAGGAGTGCTTGGGTTGCTATTTTGATATCAAACTCTATGGTTGGATGTGAACGGTGTGGCGATATGGTTTGTGACTCGACATAGTATGGGTCGAAGGGTTTTGAGTCATAGTTGGGTAAACTTTGGCTTGTATATGTTCAAAGCATTCGTGAGTGTGTTTGTTGGTGTCTTTAAAGTATTAAGATAGTGAGTTCGATAGGTTTTCGTGGCGTAGAAGTGTCGGTAGTTAGGGCCTTTTGTTGGGTTGATTTTTGTATATCTTGGACTTGCATGGGGTTTGGGTAGGTGAGGATATAACGTTGATGTTTTAGGTTTCGTTCAAATTGAGGAAAGATTTGAGTGCTCGGGAAACTTTTGAAGTGGAATGGTGGTTTGATTTAAGGCGGTAGTTTGAGATGGAATACGGGCGTTTGGGAACTTGTGGTTGCGTTTAGGGAGATTTTTGACTAATAATAGGTATTAAGTTGAAAATATCCTAATTTATAAGAAATGTTTGAAACGTCCATGAAAATTTTGATAATTAAAATTACAATTTAATATATATATATGAATATATATGTTATATAAATAGAATTTTTTTTGAGATCCGAGCGTGTGAATCACACAATTTTTTTGCTAACAGTTTTCCACTAAAATGAGAGTTGTTAAGATTCGTCGGGTCAGCTTAGGTTGTAACATAATTTACGAGAAAATTTGAAATAAATCAACCCGCATAGTGTAAATCATTCTTGAAATGCTTAAAATAAAGTAGTGGAAGACAACACGGAAAAACTAATATAATAAAGTTTGCATTTTAAGGGTTATTGTAAAAATAAAAGTTGATCGTCATGAGGAAGTAAAATAAATTTTTTTTATAAGAATCAAATTAAAGTTTTGCTTATGAGGAATTTAAAATGAGTAAATTGAATGTTAAAATTTGTTATGAGGTCTCAATATTGAATGATAAATGTCGTTTTGGAAATACAAAGTTGCTTAATGAAATTTTTTTTTACCAAGTTCGTTACCTAATGTCGTGTAACGAAAATATCATGGTAAGTTAAAATGACCGGCATTGTAAATCTAGAAAATCACAAGTAACCGATTTTTGTCTTTACAGTAAAATTTCTATGAAGTTTTGCATGAGAATTTCAAGACAATTACAAACTATAAGTTTGTGAATCTTTTGAAAAATCATGGCAAAACTATCATAAGAAATTTAAAACGGGTTGTATCGTAAGATGCAAGTTTTATTTGTGAAAAGTTATAATGAATTGAAAACTTCGTAATGAAAGTTGTATGAGAATAAATTTGGATCATGAAAATTCTATCACGTGTATTATGTAATGTAGTATAATTAAAAATTTCGTGAAAAGTTTAAATAATTAAAATTTTGAAGTGATCGTCTAAAATAAACGAAACAGTTATAAAAATAAAAAATATATAAAATTTTGTACAAGGACTTTAAAGACAATTTAAAGTTTACACAATAGGAAATTTACTTGAAAAGTTGAGGTGAAATTTATCACAAAAACTTCTTAATATGATGAAATTCATATAATAAGATTTTTTTGTTTGTAAATAGTCTTAATGAAAATAAATTGCATATTAAAAAAATCATTATGAATAGATCAAACTATATATATACATATATTTATTTTTTATTTATTATTTATTTATTATTTTTTAACTTATATCGAAGAGATTTTAATGAACGAAATTTGCAATAAAAATCCTTGTGAAATCAAAATGAGAAAATTGGTGTAAAACTTTACCATATAAAATCGAGATGTAAAAGAATTATTAACAATAAAAATATATATAGCATTTATAAATGAAGACTTGTGATAAGAATTTATAACAAAATAAAGGAAAAATTGTTTAAATTCTTGAAACGTAATAATAATGATTTAAGGTTTAAATGTGGAAAAATCGTGCATGAACCACCATGACTTGATATTACGACACTAAAAACCTTTTTACAAAACTACCATGTTGGGGTCTAAACATGTGCACGTACCAGTGCGTCTTTTTCATGTTTTCAACTCAAATAACGATTGTAACAAAAATAATAAATCGGAATACAACGTCATGACAAAACACTAGTCCACGAACTACCGTGGTTCTATTGTTTTAACACCGAAAATTAGGATGGCGAGCGGAATGCTCGCATTCGACTACTTAAAGTGGTCATCTCATGTGAGACAATCTTTAAGGAGATTTGAAACAACGGGATCCAAATTAAACTTGTGATCCATAAAACACAATAAAAACTAATTTTTTTTGCGTTTTAAGGTAAGGATACCTTGGAGTACTATGAAAGTGTGTGTATGTGTATATTTAAGATTTAATGAAATAAATAAGTATATAAATAAACAAGTGTATGTAAACATGTATACACAACACGTATAAGGACACTAAATTAAAGACTATATTAGGTCGTTACGTCTAACCACCTATCCTATAGTCTTGTGGCCCTGCTACCAATCTGTCACACCCCGACCAAAGGCGGCAGAACATGCCGGGGTGCATCCGATTATCCAAAACACAAAACACTATTAACATGATAATATTTAATCAACTCATTTTATTTCATAAAATCAATAAACAACACATCTTGTTCATACAAACAAATTTAATACAAGTAAACATATATATTGTTCGTTTTGCTAATATCCTAATATTCTTGGTAACGTTTTTCGTCAAGTCCTCAAGTCATTAAAAGTCAAACCTGTAACAATGCATAAAATAATATTTGTCAATGCGTATGATCATACTTATTGAGGCTCAACAACAACATAAAAATAAACACTCGTGCACGTAAAGCATATGAGACATATAACACACAAAAGAGCGAGTATTCTAAGTATCATACACCCTAAAGTTTGTGGTTTGAGAAATGTGTATAATAAATCATTCTTGTTTGAATAAGTATGCATGTTACCCCCAAAATATAAAAGTGAAAACGGGGGATGAAATGTACTCACCTCGATTGACGAATCGAGAAATAATAAATGATCGAAATATAGAAAGCTTGCGAACGAAACGAACGAATCCGACTTGAAAGGTAAATGAAAACGAATAAATAATAGATTAATGAACTTGAACTTTAGTTGAAACTACATTTGAAACATTGAACGGGAATGTTCGGTTGTTAATCAGGTTACCGGTTAATTTGTTAACGATTAGGGACTCGTACTTAATTGATAATTTAAAATAAAATAATATTATTTTATTAGGCTTTTAAATAACTAAACCAATATTAAATAGAAACAAGACGAGTTTAAATCAAGAGTTCGGTTTTATAAAAATGAATTGATAATAAAGCTTATAACGATATTATTAATAATAAAGATAGAAATGATAATAATAATTTTAAAATTTATTTTATATATATATATATATATATATATATATATAAGATAATGATGATAACAATACATAATAATACTACAAATTGAGAATTGTTGTTAAAACTAATAATAGTAGTAGTAATAATAAATATAACAATAATTACTTTTGTTGTTGAATACATTGTTAATAGATTTATGAATTTTAATAATAATAATAATAATAATAATAATAATTATTATTATTATTATTATTATTATTATTATTATTATTATTATTATTATTATTGTTATTATTATTATTATTGTTGGTGCATAATGTCAGTAGTTCAGTGTCTAGTGTCTGTAATTGCGTTTGTAATATTTTATGTTTTGTATAAGCGAAGTTGCTAACAAGTTCGCTGATATGGGCGAACTTGTTAGACAAGTGAAGTTAGTGACAACTTCGCCTGAACATGCCAGGCGAAGTTGTCGTGATTATATAAGCCATCTGTTACGGCTTATTAATCATTAATTCAGTTTTACAGTTTTCGTGTATTCGAGTCAGAGAGAGTCTGTAATCAAGTGATCTTCGTATCACGTGTTTAAGGTTGGTATACAACGTGTTTGATTATCGTGTGTTAATCGTATTGTTTTCTATACTCGTAACGTCTTACGTAGGGATTCCGCACCTGCGTAGTACGTGATATCTCGTGTAGATCCGGCTGGGAACCTACAATTGGTATCAGAGCTCTTGCTCGATTGTGTGGTTCGGGATTATCACACGGGTATAGAAATCGTTCCGTTCGACTATTCGCGGGACGAGTTTTCTGAGTTTTAGTGTTATACTCTCCTCCTACAAGCTTAAACAACCCATAACACCTTCAGAAACCTCGAAAAACCCAGAAATCTAATCTGCAGAAGCTTCGTGTTCATCAGGCGAAGTTGTCGTCACTGTTACTAGGGTTACGGCGAAGATATAAGGTTAAGCGAAGTTATCCACAACTTCGCCTACCTCTTCAAGTTCGCTTACCTCAAGCGAAGTTACCCACAACTTCGCCTACCTCCCAAGTTCGCTCAGCTTAAGCGAAGTTATTCTCAAGTTCGCCTATCCAGCGAATTTAAGAAAGTGAGCGACGTTACAAATTCACGCGAAGTTAAGCTTTAAGCGAAGTTATCCGCAACTTCACCAACAGTGCTGTTTGAAAATAAAATTTTTTATTTTCGGATTTCTTTGAGTTTAGAGAAAGATGTCTTCGATAAACATTACTGAACTAGTAAAGATGGAAGT
Organism: Bidens hawaiensis; assembly: GCF_021521415.1. Lineage (NCBI taxonomy): Eukaryota > Viridiplantae > Streptophyta > Magnoliopsida > Asterales > Asteraceae > Bidens > Bidens hawaiensis. The sequence goes on from NW_027492467.1 coordinate 224,204, forward strand.
AGAAGCAGGTTCGGCTACAAAGGCACCTAAGATGCTCAAGAAAACTGATTATGTAGCGTGGAAAGATCGTTTTGAACAATATGTCAAGTATCAAGATGCCAAGATGTGGGTGTGTATACAAGATGGTTACATTCCACCTACTACTGAGTATGAAGGTTGTGATCAGATCAAGAAGTACAAAGAGATGGAAAATGAAGAGAAGAAGATGTATGAGGCAGAAAGTAAAGCTCATGCAGCAATTACAATGGCTCTTCCACAAGAAATTTTGCACACTTTCAGAAAGTACAAGACTGCTAGAGAACTTTGGGAAGCTCTTGAAAACCGTTTTGAGGGCAATGTGGGAATTCGTGCTTCGAAGATTAAACTTCTAAAAACCCAATTCTCTGTCTTCAAGTATCTGAAAAACGAATCACTTGATGATATTATCACCAGATATTATCATCTGATGACTGAACTCAGCAACTATTCAATTGCATACAAAGAAGATGAGATTGTTGAGAAGCTTCTTGATGCTCTCCCACCAAAATGGGAGATGTATACAGTGTTGATGAGAGAAGATAAAGACTTTGCTGACTATGACCTGGATAAAGCAGTTAACAAGCTTAGAACGTTTGAACTGAACATGGTACGAAAGGAGACACCTACCGATCAGGTTCAAGATCCGGGTATGTATGGTGCAAAGGTTAACTCGGGATCAAGTTCGAAAACGGAATCATCTACTTATTACTCTAAGGGAGAGTCAGGCGCGAGCTCAACACATGAGGGATATGTATCTCTCAACATGAACGGTGATGTGTGCTATGTAGCTGGAGGGTCAAATGCTTCTCAACCACAAGCGACCAAGAGTAGTTATTCCCCAAGTGTTTCAAACAACAACTACTCGAAGATGCCCATGAGTGTCAAATCTGCTGAACAGCAGTTTGCTCTCTATGCATCTTTTATTGCTTCGTATGAGAACTACATTCAGGGTAAGATCGTTGATCCTGCAGTTTTTGATGAAGACTATGACCAGATCGACGCTGATGATTTGGAGGAGATGGATCTGCAGTGGCAGATGGCTATGATTGTCAGAAGGGTGAAGAGGTTCATGAAGAAGACTGGCAGGAAGTTTGTCGGTGAGAGGCCAGGGTTTGATAAGTCGAAGGTTCGCTGCTACAATTGTCAGCAGAATGGCCACTTTGCAATAGAATGCAAGAATGAACGTGTAGAACGCAGTCAGAACAGATCTACACAGCAAAGTGGTAGTGTTAATGACTATAGAGCCATGATTTCCAGACAGAATGAAGAGTACAACTGGAATCTGCATGTTGAAGAAGTATTTGAACAGGCCAACTTGGCAAACATCGAAAATGCAGATAGTGAGAAGGGAACTGGCGAAGATGAAGCGTACATGGCAGATGTAGCAGACCAGCTCTCCGAGGTAAGTACCGAACTCCCTTGTACTAAGTGTGAACTTCTGTCTGAACAACTGACAACTCTAACTGATCAGTTTGTTAGTTTGGATGCGCAATATAAAACTTTAAAAGAAGATCATCACTTCACTAAAGCTAGAGAAAATAGTTACAAAGTAAAAATTAAAGTTATTGAAACAGATATTAAAAGTCTTAAAGCAAAGCTTGCTGAAAAAAATAATATGATTGATCTTAGCTATGAGGTTCTAGAAGAAAAAACCAAACTAATAGCTGAAAGAGAAAAATAGATAGCTGATCACCAGGTAAAAGTGGTGGAACTTAACAGAAACTGGAACAATTCAGAAATTCCTCTGCTATACTTGATCACCTTGTTAGTGATCAAGGTTCTCCAAAAAGGGGAGGAATTGGTTATCATGAAGTTCCACCACCTTTCAATCATAATTACACTTTTAACCCTAGTAATCAGAAATCTGTCGATGTTGACTATGGTCAGACAGTTCCAGTTCCAGTTACTACTAAAGAACCAGAAGTTAGTAAGCCTGTTGCAAGTGTTAAAATTTCTGCTCCGAGTCCTGTCTCATCTAACTCGGACAAGTCTTCTGAGTCGAGTGAGACAAATCAAGAGGAAGTATTACCAAAAAGTGGAGAGAAAAAGAAAACATCTAAAAAGAAGTCTCCACTAAACCCGTATGTCCCACCATATGTGAGACAAACGTGCAGTAATACAGCCTCAACATCTAAGACAACTTTTGATAAGAAAGTTGAAAACAGGTGTTGTTTTAGATGTAATCAACAACGACATCTTGTTGCTGGTTGCCCTCTGAAGCAAAAATTCAGATGTGTGAGGCCTTTAAAATCTGAGAAAAGAGCTAACAGTAATCAATTTAATGATAAAACTGAAAACCCATCGAATTTCAGAAAATGGACTAATCCAGGTTTTCAAAGAAATAGATCTCAGTTTTTCACTGGTAACACCCAAACCATAACTAATAATTCATTTAATTCAAGACGGTATGGATGGCCTCATAGACAATCCACAAGAAGTTATCCTGTTAGGACTCACAGAAATGATTATGATACTAACTTTGGACAGCCAAGGTACGGGATGTATCGACCCAAGACCAATCGGTCTTGGGTCCCCAGATTTTAACTCTCTGCTTTAATCCTGCAGGAACAGTTGAACAGGGCTGCCAACAATCAATGGGTTGTGGATAGCGGCTGTACCCGGCACATGACGGGTAACAAGAAATTGTTACAAGACTGGAAACCTGTTCAAGGTGGTAGAGTGAGTTTCGCAGGAGAGAGCGGTGGAAAGATCACAGGAATTGGGACTGTGACTAACGGGAAGATGACGCTAGAGAAAGTTAACTTTGTTGAAGAACTGAAGCACAATCTGCTGAGTGTTTCGCAGATCTGTGACAAGGATTATACCGTGCATTTCACGAAGAATGAGGCGATAGTGTTGTATCCTGGTTTTAAGATACCAGAGGACTGGATTGTTATGAAGGCTCCGAGAGTAAAGAATACGTATATCATGGATATGAGGTCTACTGAAATGGCCACTGAAGAATCGTGTCTTTTGTCGAAAGCGACTGAATCAGAGTCCGAATTATGGCATAGGAGAATGGGGCATATTTATCTTCGTAAGATGAACTACCTTGTCAAAAATGGGCTTGTGTTGGGGGTTCCCTTGAAGAATTTCAACTTCGAAGACAAATGCTTATCATGCAAGAAGGGAAAGCAACACAAGAAATCCCATCTCACCAAGAAGGTCAATTAAATTGTCAGTACCCTAGAATTACTTCACATGGATCTCTTCGGTCCCGTGAATGTAAAAAGTCTAGGAGGAACATCGTACTGCTTGGTGATTACTGATGATTTTTCTCGATACTCGTGGGTATATTTCCCGAAGTCGAAGGATGAAACTGTTCAGATGGTAATAAATTTGATTACCAAAGTTGAGAACATTATGAGAAAAAGAGTTAAATACATCAGGAGTGACAATGGGACTGAGTTCAAGAACTATCAGATGGAGATCTTCTGCCTACAGAAGGGGATTGAACACCAATACAGCGCACCGTACACTCCGCAACAAAATGGAGTGGCTGAGAGGAGGAACAGGACTTTGATTGAAGGAGCCAGGACCATGCTGGCTGATTCGAAACTTCCCGTGGTGTTCTGGGCTGAAGCCGTTGCAACAGCCTGTTATATCCTTAATAGAGTGTTAACTGTTAAAAGATTAAATAAAACCTGTTATGAACTAATGCATGGTAGAAAGCCCAACTTGAGTGGTCTTGAACCATTCGGGTCCCCGTGTTCGATATTAAAGACCAATTCAAAATTTGGTGAAGTTGCCGACGAAGGAATCTTAGTCGGATACGTTGTTGGGACTCCCAACAGACGGGTCTTTAATACATCGACCAGCAAGGTTGAGGTGGTGTGTAACACTGATATCACAAGTTACAAATCACCAAAACCAAGCACGGGACCCGCTGGGGTTTTTGACTATGATAGACTTTTTAAATCTTTTAACATGCCTTATTTGGATTTTGCAGAAGATGAGGAACGAATTGCTACGAAGATGATATGCGATGAGGAAGACACTTTGGTGCAAAGACCACAGTATGATGAATGTCAGCCTTCCACGTCAAATGCTGTCAATGCCCCTGCTGCCTCTACTGAAGAGGAATTCATCAATCCGTTTCACTCTCAACATCAATCAACCATGGATGAGCTATCTTCGAACTTGGAAGATAATCTAAATGTCAGTTCGGTTCCGACTACGAGAATTCACAAAAATCACCCGTTGGAGAATGTGATAGGTGATCTGTCCGCCGGTGTACAAACAAGAAAAAGCGTGAATGAGCACACCAGTGTTTACACAAGCATTAAAGACACGGGCATTATCAACGAATGCTTGTACACCTGCTTCATCAGCCAGATTGAACCAAAGAACTATCAAATGGCTCTGAAGGACAGCTCGTGGGTCGAAGCCATGCAAGAAGAGTTAGCTCAGTTTAAGAAAATGGAAGTATGGAATTTGGTTGAAAAACCAAGAAATGTGCATGCGATAGGCACGAAGTGGGTCTTCAAATGTAAGAGAGATGAGAAAGGGGTTGTTATCAGGAATAAGGCGAGGCTGGTTGTTAAAGGCTTTAATCAACAAGAGGGGATTGATTACAATGAAGTATTTGCTCCTGTGGCAAGATTGGAAGCCATTCGGCTGTTTTTGGCATTTGCTGCTCATAAAGAAATGAAAGTTTTTCAGTTGGATGTGAAGAGTGCGTTCCTAAACGGTAAAGTCGATGAGGTTGTGTATGTTGAGCAACCTCCGGGTTTTCCTGACCCTGACTTTCCCGATCACGTGTACAAGCTAAGTAAAGCGCTGTATGGACTACATCAGGCACCTCGTGCCTGGTACTCAACGTTATCCGATTACTTGCTTGAGAATGAGTTTGAAAGAGGTAAGATTGATAGCACGTTGTTCTTCAAGAGAAAGGGAAGCGACTTTCTGCTGGTGCAAGTCTACGTGGATGACATTATCTTTGCTGCATCAAAGGTCACCATGTGTCAGGAGTTTGAGGCCGTCATGAAGGAGAGATTTGAAATGAGTGCTATGGGTGAACTAACTTTCTTTTTAGGATTGCAGGTTGAACAGAAGAAAGACGGGATGTTCATTCATCAGACGAAGTATGTCCATGATGTTCTCAAACGCTTCAAGATGGAGGACAGCACTCCATATGAAACTCCAGTCTGCATCAATCACAAATTGGGTGCTGATTCAGATAACGATGCAGACGTGGACCCAACCCAATATCGGGCTATTATAGGTTCTTTAATGTACTTAACTGCTTCTAGGCCTGATATAATGTTTGCTGTTTGTCTTTGTGCACGCTTTCAGGCAAACCCAAAAGAATCTCATTTGAAGGGTGCGAAGAGGATACTGCGGTATCTCAAGGGCAAGCCGAAGCTGGGGTTGTGGTACCCGAGAGGAGGAGACTTGGAGCTAGTCGATTACACAGATTCTGATTATGGAGGGTGCAATCAGAGTCGGAAATCTACAACTGGTGGATGTCAGTTTCTTGGTGGCAGATTGGTGTCGTGGCAATGCAAGAAGCAGACTTCAGTCGCAATTTCAACCTGTGAAGCAGAATACATGGCAGCATCCAACTGCTGCTCCCAGGTTCTTTGGATTCAACAACAGTTGCGCGACTATGGTCTGAATTTCTCACTTACTCCTATTTGCATTGATAACACTGCTGCTATCTCAGTAACTAACAATCCCGTGAAGCACAGTAAAACTAAATATATTGACATACGTCATCATTTTATACGGGATTGTGCTGAGAAGAAGCTGATTGAGCTCGAAAAGGTTGACACGTTAGATAATTTCGCTGACTTATTCACGAAAGCGTTTGACAAATCTAGATTTCAAAACCTTGTTGAGCTGAATGGGATGATCAATCCTGAGTAACCGTGCTTTCTTATGTTTGTTTAAAAAAAAAAAAAAAAATGCGTCACTATCGCTTAGAATTATGTCGGTTGCCTCAGTTTGAAGGACATGTCTTAGGATATGTTTGGTCCTCATTTCTACTTGTAGAATATGAGGATAGCCATTAACCAGATGACTGAAAGTGACTGGGGCGGTTTATGATGAGTTTTCATTCTTTCGCTGAAAATTAGTCGATCATACTTAGTTAGAAGGACACATACTAGTATGTGGTCGGTCCAGCTGATCCATTGGATCTTCGGGATAGCCGTTAACCTGAAGACTTTGATTTGGTCGGGGCGATAGAAGTTAAATTTTTCTTTTCGGGAGATGAAATTGTTTTTCAAGTCTACTACTTCGTAAGAAGTTACTTTACTATGTTTAACAGAAAATTGGTCCAACCTTGGAAAGTGATAGATATACTGATTCTGTGTGATTAACTAGTGGAGTTATTAGGCTTAAAAGTCTTTAGAACAGTCATTGTATGTCATGGTAGCTTTTATGGTGCGTAAAAGTAGAAGTGATACTAACTAAATCTACTAGATTTTATGTGGAAACTCCTTAAGAGTTGTGCATGTCTTCATACATATCTTTCCAAATGATAGGCAGAAAAGCCATTACCCAGTCATACACGAGCCCGTGAGTGTTCTGAGTCCCGTGAAGATAGCGTGTCAAGACACTGCAGTGATCCAGATTCGGGACTTGCAGTTATTTTCTACTTGAAGTTGTGTATATATATGTTAGATTAAAAAAAAAATGTGTGTATTCTAGAGTTCATAAGGTTAATGATTCTCAATCAAGACGCAAGAAGGTGAACGGGAAACAGAGTCTAAGATCGAAGTGTAATCACTACTTAATCAGACACTACGGGTCAAGGTCAATTCGGGGTGACTTGGGGAAAACCAAATACGCTTTGAGAATAGATAGGAGGCATCATAATCTCTGAGTTGTTGCCCACTTAAGTTTTGAGCTTAATTGAACCTAACTCGTATCACAGAAACGATGAAAACCATTCTAAGTAGATTACCTGCTTACAACCTGTTTCTTTATGTCATAATACAGCTGAACACGGATCTGTGTGACAGTCACGAAATTAGTATGATTCCTGTTCGGATCTTTTCTAAAACATGGTAGTCCCTGTCGAGACTGAAATTTGATCTCGTGTACCTTTATTTTAAAAGTTTTTTTTATTTTTGGAGTTGTATGATTTTATACCTGGTTACTTGGTCTTGATCGTTTCATTTAACGCTTTAAAGGATGTTTTCTAACTTAGTTGCAAATTGTTCAAATTATGGGGTTTGTTTTGAAAAATTTTTAATTTCAGCGAAGTTCTGCATAACTTCGCCTGATAGGCGAAGTTATCCACAACTTCGCCGATACATCTGTGACCCTATATAAAGGACTTTAAAGGTCAAACTGTTCATTTATTTCAAAACCCAGCGAACTTATACTCACAGAAACCTCAGCGAACTTATCGATTCTATTATCATCAATCATTCTGTGTTTCTTTCTCGATTTCATTGTCGATTAAAGGTGTGTAGGGTTCCATATTCGTATAATCATTGTCGTTAATGATTATCACAGGTCGATACGACCCGTTTCGTGACCTCGATTATTTGAAACCTAAAAACCCGATTTTCAAACTTGTTTTTACGTGATAGTAAACCACTTGAACGTATAAAACTTCATAAAATCATGTATTTCGGAGTCCTTGATCTCCGAAATCATCATCTACACGTCGTTCAAAATCCTAACTGTTGCCGATTCAAATTCGGCGAAGTTACAGTTTAGGCGAAGTTATCCGTAACTTCGCCTGAGGTTTAACTTCGCCTGATTATTGATTTTGAAATAGTTTATAAGGCGATGTTGTGATTAGGCGAAGTTATCCGTAACTTCGCCTGGACCATTTTACTTAACTATTTTCAGACGAAGTTCAAGTTGAAGCGAAGTTGTTTTCCAACTTCGCCTCACCTTTAACTTCGCCTATACAGAATTGATCACAACTTCGCTCACGGTAACAGGCGAACTTGTGATTCGCTTTGACGTTTATCTAACTTAACCTGTTTGTTGCAGATATGGCTGCTATTGCTGGAGCAGGTGGTGCAGGCGGTGATGACGGAGGTGATCAACAAAGACAGTTCTTCCCGGGTCACAACATGTATATCACCTTAGACCCGGAAGCGAGCGGAGTTGATGATTTCCGTGAAATCATCACATTCCTTTTACACTCGAGGATATTCCACGCCATTACAACAACTCTGCCGATATCCTTACCCAACATTGAGGATTTCTGGCAGATCGTGGAATACGACTGTAGAGTCGAACCCCCGGTGATGCGCGCAACAGTCAACGTTCAGATGGTTCAGTTCTCTTCTGAACATATCCGGGCGGCTCTGCGGTTTGGAAACGAGACAAGGGATGACCCGACAGAGTTTGTAGCTCCTTATCGCGATGGAGCATTTTTGAGGATGGGTTATTCAGGTCCCTTGGGGGATTCGCAGAGAAGGAAGGGATTCCTACTTGACCAGTGGCGCTTTCTCATGCATATTATGATAGTATGCATGTCAGGGAGAAAGGCGGGCACTGACGGCATGGGCGCGACGATGCAGTCAGCGATGACTGCTCTGACATACAACAAGCGATTCAGCTTTAGTCAGATGGTCTTTTACGAGATTGATCGTCAACGAAGAGCGATGGCGCGTGAGCGGTTCATCATGTATCCAAGATTACTTCAAATGATCTTGGATCATGTTGCTCCAACACTTCCTCAGCGCCGTCCGATCCGATATGTTGAGAGTGTGAATAAACGGATCTTCGCCCAGTGTCGATCCTCCAGTGCGAGGAGCAAACCTGAGCTTCGTCCTCGCCATACTCCACTCTTTGGGTACTTAATCAACCCGGAGTATGTGCCTGCTCGTGGGGATGAGTTTAGGGACCCGGCACCACAACAGGCAGGAGCACCTCAAGCTATACCTGCTTCTCCTGTTGTGTCACCGGAGGAGGAAGTGGACCTTGATGCAGAATTTGGTGGTCAAGGCTTCTTTGATATGGATCGGGTGGATCCAGAGGAGAACGTTCAGGTCCAGGTTGAACGTGCTTCGACTGTGCATGTTACTAGGGCAGCTACAACGGTGGCTGGCTCAGATTCTGATGATGAAGTGGCAGAGGCCAGAAGGATTATGGTGACTCGAGAAAGACTACATGGGAAAAGAAAGAGAACAGATGATGATGACGAGTCTGATTATGAGGAAGAGGTACAACAACTGATAAGAAGGTCAAGAAGGGAACGGATAGGTTCAGGATCAGGAGCCGGTGAGAGCTCTAGGGTGGTACGTTTCACTCCACCAGCACTATCCGGTATGACAATGGTTCCCTCGTCACTACAGGTTACAAGGCCAAGCGCTACGGGAGTTCCCGTGGTGGCTACCTCGCCTACATTTGGCCTCCCATCCACTACTTTCCAACTTTCGACTCCCGTGATCGTTTCGTTGCCGCCTCCGACCGTTACTCCATCGGAGGTCGTGGCACGCTTTATCGAGTCGACTGTTGTGACCACTGCAGGGTTATCAATGACGATATCACCTGCGGTTACGTCTATTTCTACTTCTGAGGTCCCGGTGACATCGGAAATCCCTCCTCAGTACACTCACGATTTATCGCATATGAGGTTCGATTTTGATGCAACCCTATCAGACTCAGAACGAATAGCAGCACTGGAACGGGTCGTGGCAGAGCAGTCAAAGATTAATCTTATCCAGACCCAGGCTATTCAGCGCCTAGTTACAGAGAATCAGATGCAGTCGTCCCTCCTGGTACAACATGGAAAAATCATAGATGCTTTCAAGGAGTTCTTGGCATCTCAGGGGGAGACGAGCTGTAAAGGCGACGAGTTGAGGACGAAGAGAAGAAATGATAGAGATGATGATCCCAATGCGTCGAAAGATGCAGGTGGTGAGCTACCAAGAACTACTCAAGCTCTTGGAACTTCCACAACTCAGGGGGAGTCGACATCTGTAGCTGGTGATGATGTGGTGGTGGTGGACGTAGAGGAGATGGTTGATGACTTGGTTGGTGATGATGATATTCTACCGAGTGATGTGATAGAGAAAATTGGTGAAGAGATTGTGATGGATACAGAGATTGAAGAGGGAGAGATAGTAGAAGAGAATGTGGAGCATGACATTCCAGATGTTGAGAAAGCCGATATGAGTGAACAGATTGGAAGCGATGAGTCTGAATGGGAAGAGCAGCCTAGGTGGAAGGAAGGCTATGCTCAGTGGTTCGTCAAAACGAAGAAACCGGCGGTCCCTACAATGTTTAAGAAGAGTTAAAACATTAAAGGCTATGCTGAAGCGAAGAAAGGGATTATTTGCTGGATCTATGATGAGCAGTTGAGGCTCTTCGTGATTAAAAGGTATGACGGTGTTCAGTATTTTAAAAGACTGTTAAGATCGTTTAATACACTGCCGAAATGTGAAGTGAAAGACTTAGCTAGATTGGGGTTAATCAATCGAAGTGACGATAATATGGCTAGAGTTATTGGGAAAATTGTATGGAAAGAAAGTATAAAAGAGAAGAAATTTGAGCTGTTAAAACCACAGAAGGGAAAACTTGTTGAAGACAAGGATAGAGGTTTGAGAGCTGATGGAAAGCCTTGGATGGTCATGAAGTATAAACCGATCCGGTGTTTGAAAGAAGTACCGATGAAGCTTATGCCCAAGGATGTGCTTAAAGACCTAAAGTGGTGGTTTGTAGATTGTGAGACAGCTGAGGCGGTGATGGAAGACGAGGATGAACAAGAGGTGCTAAGAGTTTACGATCCGATGCATTTGGTAAACTTATCGCAAGCTGATCTGCAGGTGCTCAATGAGAAGAAAATCTTTTATATTCCTGCTTGGAAAGACGAAGCGAGGAAATATCAAAGAGTTGTGTCGGTTTGTGTTCGAGAAGGAGTGCATGAGTGAAGATACAAGGTTGAAGATTACAAGACACGTGATTGAAGCTAAAGAGATAAAGCTACTGCCAAGGGGGAGTCTGTTGGTGCATAATGTCAGTAGTTCAGTGCCTAGTGTCTGTAATTGCGTTTGTAATATTTTATGTTTTGTATAAGCGAAGTTGCTAACAAGTTCGCTGATATGGGCGAACTTGTTAGACAAGCGAAGTTAGTGACAACTTCGCCTGAACATGCCAGGCGAAGTTGTCGTGATTATATAAGCCATCTGTTACGGCTTATTAATCATTAATTCAGTTTTACAGTTTTCGTGTATTCGAGTCAGAGAGAGTCTGTAATCAAGTGATCTTCGTATCACGTGTTTAAGGTTGGTATACAACGTGTTTGATTATCGTGTGTTAATCGTATTGTTTTCTATACTCATAACGTCTTACGTAGGGATTCCGCACCTGCGTAGTACGTGATATCTCGTGTAGATCTGGCTGGGAACCTACAATTATTATTATATGTGTCATATTAATAATAACTAATACTTATAACATTTTAATAATAGTAGTATTAGTGATAAAATATACCTCGAGTAACAACGACGTTAAATGGCAACTAGGTCCGTCATGGGTTTCGGTTCAATAACACAAGTGGATAATATTAACAATAATAGGATTTATTAATATTAATTAATAATCATAATAATAATAATAATCTATTTATTATGAAAATAATGATAAAAACAATTGTTTTGTTAATGGTAATAATAATAATATTAATAATGACTACATATAATAGTAAGTTTACATAATAATACTAATAATAATTTTTATGTAGTGATATTAGTACTAATAGTAACCATAATTTGTTAAGTAATAAAAATAATACCAAAACCGGTCTAGGATGAGACTCGAACTCGTGACCTCTAGTTCAACAACTAACGTACACCCCAACCGAACCAAGATAACAATTTGTTAATTAAACTCATAATTAAACCCACCATTGTTAATTTACCTATTAGTTGTACATATGATCGTCGGAGATGAAGGCTGCCGGAGACGTGGTGGGTCACCACCACCATGCTTCATACTCTGTCGCCGGAGCCCCGGCGGCCGGAAAAACGCATCAGAGAGAGTGAGTGAGTGAGACGGAGATAGAGAGAGAGACGGAGTGAGAGAGAGGGAGAGATGGAAAGAGAGAGAGAGAGAGAGAGGGAGAGATAGAAAGAGAGAGAGAGAGATGGAGCTGAGAAAGGGAGAGACGGAATGAGGGAGAGAAAGACGGAGCTGGTTTTGGGTGAGGGATTACCGGGCCGCTGCTCCGGCCTTCGGAGGTGGCTACCGAAAAGCCGAGAGAGGAAAAAGAGATAGTGGTGTCGGGTTGAGGTCGCTGGTGTCGCCGGAGAAACGGGAAGGTCAGAGAAAGAGAGGTGGCCGGAATAGCCGTCACCGGCTTCATGCCGAAAAATCGATTCACCAGAAAACGGATAAGGGAAGGTGGCGGCTGGATACAATATGGGTTAGGGTTAGGGTTTGTTTATATTTATATATTACATATTTACAAAAAAAGCCCTCCAAGTTCTAAATATTTTACGAAAAGGGTATTAAACTGTCACATCCCGACTTAGGGCCTAAGCGTGTGACCACAAGTTGGTACCTGTTTTGTAAATATATCAGAGTTTATGGGTTACTTTTAGCGGAAGACTTTTGTTTTGAATATAATATTAATTTACATTGAAAATTTACTCGTGAACTAAATACCCGAGTATTAGTTTACAAAAGATATGTTTCATATTACAAGGATTTTGTAAGGCCCCGTTACCGGTAGCCCTACTTTCGTGTTGGATTTACTCATAAACGCAGTTCTAAATATCAGAGTTAATTAAAACATTCGCAGAACATTAAAAACAATCAAACCATTATATTCCATAACCATAATTCTTGTCTTATCGAGCATTCATAGTCATTTAAAAACAAAACATAGTCTTTTAAAATAAACATCATAGCAAAATCTTCAGATGCCAGCTTCGTCCAACTCTGCCATGTGTCCTCCTCAAGCTACCTGCCTCATTCTACTCACCTGCGTGCATACTAAAAGTCAGCTACGCTGAGTGAGTTCTAGTTAATCACATAATCATACAATACCTTCTTACATTTCATACTTAACCTCTTAACTTTCTTTCGTACACACATAAGTGCATATACTTTCATTTTTACCTTCATACTATCTTTACATACATAATCATACGTTTTAAAAAGCCTGTCGCTCTATAACCTCACAGATATTATAAGGGTCTGGTCCCTAACATCACAGATATTATAAGGGTCTGGTCCCTAACATCACAGATATTATAAGGGTCTGGTCCCTAACATCACAGATATTATAAGGGTCTGGTCCCTAACATCACAGATATTATTAGGGTCTGGTTCCTAACATCACATATATTATCAGGGTCTGGTCCCTAACATCACAGATATTATCAGGGTCTGGTCCCTAACATCACAGATATTATCAGGGTCTGGTCCCTAACATCACAGATATTATCAGGGTCTGGTCCCTAACATCACAGATATTATCAGGATCTGGTCCCTAACATCACATATATTATTAGGGTCTGGTCCCTAACATCACAGATATTATTAGGGTCTGGTCCCTCTTCGTTACCATATAACCATGCCTTTCCTTCGTTTGTTAACTTTATCGCATTCATACATATAAGCAAATACATTATACTTACATTATACGTAACACTACAACCTGACAGTACATGCAATATCCAAAGATCGTTCACATACTAACAAGCACTCATTCATACATTTCACATCATTCATATAAGGCATACACTTATCACTTAGGATAAGTGTATTAACAAACATATCGAGTATGCACACAGCCCCGAAAACATAACACAGAAGTGGGGCTAGAAACTCACCTCAATGCGGTTGCGTTCACCATTTACGGTTATTCCCTTCTTGAGCTGTGCACGACTAACTGTATAATAATTACAGTATTAAGTACCGCTCTAGTCATCTCATTGCTACTTAATTAGTCTTACACGTCTAAGCTGTTTTACTTCATTAAATCATTACCTGGTTAGTTAATCGTTACTCATTTACCTTTAAAGGTATCTTTCATAAATTGCCAAACTCCAAGGGCTGTTATGTAATTATATAATTCTTTTCTAAGTCCAGGGACCATTCTATCTTTATATTAAACTCCTAGTTCGTTACTTTTCCCATAACGAATTAGGTAGAGAATCACCCTCTGATTCGCTAAGCTCCCAGAACGAACTAGCTAACGAATCACCCTCTGATTCGCTAAGCTCTCATAACGAACTAGCTAACAAATCACCCTCTGATTCGCTAAGCTCCCATAACGAACTAGCTAACGAATCACCCTCTGATTCGCTAAGCTCCCATAACGAACTAGCTAACGAATCACCCTCTGATTAGCTAAGCTCCCATAACGAATTAGCTAACGAATCACCCTCTGATTCGCTAAGCTCCCATAACGAACTAGCTAAAGAATCACCCCCTAGTTCTCTAAGTTTCCTTAGCGAACTAGCTAACGAATCATCCTCTAGTTCTCTAAGTTTCCTTAGCGAACTAGCTAAAGAATCACCCTCTAGTTCTCTAAGTTTCCTTAGCGGACTAGGGTTAGGTCAGGGAACATTCCCTGACACCTTTATCTTTTCCGGCGCCGTCATTGCCGGAAAACCGCATTTTCGCCGGAAAAACGAGATCTCACTCGTTCTTCCACCGTTTTCATCGTTTTTCGTCCCGTTTGATCCAGATTTCAGCTAGGGTGATCCCTAAACTCATCTTAGGTTCGGTTTATACCCGATTCCACCCAAATCTTGCGATTTAAACGGTTTAACGGTGTCGGCTCGTCGTTACGCGACTATAACTAACGGTTTAGGCTCGTACAATATTAAACTATCATTACCTCGGGTCGGTGCTCGGTTTCCTTCTTGATTTTGGCTAGAGATAAGGAAGAACTAGAGAGAAATCTTAAGTGTGTGCTTTGGGTGATGTATGGAATATGTGTGAATGAGGATTAAATGGATATTAAGGGTTTATATATTTATGGAGGGCTTAAGCCCATGGTCTTTCCTTCTTTCTTTCCTAACCCAAGTCCATAACCCATATTCATTTACCCAACACTAGCTCTATTCGTATTCAATTTATCTAAACCGATAACGACCCACTATGAAATAACGAAATTTATTTTTATTATAATAACCGAAAGTAGGATGTTACAATTCTTCCCTCCTTAAAGAGGTTTCGTCCCTGAAACCTAACTATTACATAAACAAATTTGGGTAAAACTTGCGCATCTCATCCTCCGCTTCCCAAGTAGCATCTGAACCTTTGCGATGCTTCCATATCACCTTCACTAAAGGTATAACCTTGTGACGAAGCTGCTTGTCCTTGCGGTCAACTATCTCGATCGGTTGCTCAATGTAGTTCAACTGTTCATCAACCTCAATGTCCATTAATGGCACGTGGGACGTGTCATCAGCTAGACATTTTCTCAGATGAGAAACATGGAAGGTTGAATGAATTCCTTCTAACTCTTCTGGCAAGTCTAGTTTATAAGCCACTTCGCCTACACGATCTATAATTTTAAATGGTCCAATGTACCTTGGACTCAACTTCCCCCTCTTTCTAAAACGGATAATTTCTTTCCAAGGCGAGACCTTAAGCATCACATTGTCATCAATGTTAAACTCAATCGGTCGTCGCCATCTTGTACGAACTTCTATCTTCATTAAGACTCCAATCGTTGCTAATGATACTTATGCTTAATTACCTGCAATGGGTTGGAAAAATACGTCAGCTATATGCTGGTGAACACGTTTGACTCTATAAAATATTTGAATGACATTACAATACAAATATTGTTTTCTCGACAAACTCAGCGGAAGTATTTCTGCTTCCGGTATATGTACCACTACCCTATACACATAACAGTATTCTCCGAGCCACAGGTCCCTAAACAGAGAACTAGTCATGATCGTTTCAGTCCGCGGCTACCTCGCCTTGATTGATTGATTGGATTTAACAGTTATGTTTAGATCCAGACACAGGCATATTCGGTCTTAGTTGACTTTATTCTCTACTTGGTATTATCACGTTTTAGAGATCATGTAATCTCATGAAATCATTGACTGACTGGTAAAGACAAACACCCGTTCATCTTATCGAGTATAAATATGTTTTGATTGATTGAAAAGGTTAACGTATTCACCTGTACCGTCGATGTTGGAAAACCTTGACTGATTGATTGATTGTGAATGATATTTAACCTATACATAATAGGTTTGTACAAATACTTGAATGATGTTTTAATTAAGCTATGATTGCTAAGCTTAACCTTGAAATCGTTTATCTTTGATTGTGAATGAAAACACTTGGTTTTTATGTGACGTTTGATGTAGCATGCTTTGGCTTAATAGTTTATAACATGTTGGTAAGTTTCTCCAGGTAAGTAAACGGGTCCCTCGGTTGATTGGGATTTGTACGAATTACTTTTCCTTAGGCAAGAAACTTACTACTAGTGATATCACCCTTACAGTTACTACATGCCCGTCAAAATATATCTTTGTTTAACATTACTTTGTTATGAAGTAACGTTTATGAAAACTCGTTTATGAATGTGAATGTTTACAAAATACTTTCAAGGTTAAAGGCCATAGCCTCGATTGATTGTCTAAGCTATAATTCAAATACATAAACATAACTCCTACCTTAGATTGGATACTTAGATTGATAATAAGAAAAAGGCAGGATCTTGATCTACTCGATTGTATGATTGCTTTCTTGATTATAACTTCGTTCCTTGCACGAACTACGAGAAAATGGCACGTCGACTTGATACGGAAATAGGGCACGCTTTTCAATGCTAAGTGTGTGAAAATAGAGGTGTGATGGGATGAGGAGAGCTCAATACCCGTCACCCCCTTTTATAGGCTGTTCTGGTGCCCCATCGCGATACGCGATGGGTTCTTTGTGGCCCGTCACGTATCGCGGCGCTGCAATTTGACGCTGCCTTACCGACTCATGACGCGTGGCCTGTCATATCGTGCCATGTGTTAACACGTTGTTGGACACGTGTCCACTGACTCAATTTGGTCATCGTGATACGCGATGACCTTGATGGTTTGGGTGGTAGCGTATCGCTACGCCGCCCTTTTTTGGGTCAATGTGCAAGTCCTTAGCGCTGCGCTATGGGTTTACATGTTACCCGTCGCGTATCGCAATGGGAGAAGTTTTCCGAATTTTCATTTTTGGTCCTTATACTTATTAAGTTAGTATATTATGCTAAAAATTTTTAGGGTAAAAGACGCGGTGTTACATCCTCCCCACCTTTTGAATATTCTCGTCCTCGAGATTTGTTGGAATAGATAGGGATACTTTTTCTTCATTTCTGACTCGAGCTCCCACGTATACTCGGGTCCTCGTCTTGAATCCCATTTGACTTTCACGAGCTTGAGTCGTTTGTGCTTGAGAAACTTGATCATATTATCTTCTATTTGAATCGGTTGTTCCACAAACTTAAGCTTCTCGTTGATTTTAACATTCTTTAGTGGTATGGCAAGAGTTTCGTCGGCTAAACACTTGCGTAGATTGGATACATGGAACACATCATGAATACCTTTCAATTCATCGGGTAACTCTAATCAGTAAGCAGCTGGTCTGATTTTATCAATTATTTTAAATGGTCCTACAAAGCGTGGACTTAGTTTTCCCTTCTTTCCGAACCTTATTACGCCTTTCCAAGGCGATACCTTCAATAATACTCTATCACCTTCTTTGAAATCTAATGGCTTGCGACGAACGTCTGCATAGCTCTTTTGTCTATTCCTTGTTGCCTTCAATCGTTCACGTATTTGTATAACTTGATCAGTGCCATTTGGATACTCGTATGATAACTTTTGTTGTACGAGAATTCCATAAGAGCAATATGGGTATCCCAACTTCCTCCTAAATCGATAACACGGGCACGAAGCATGTCTTCTAAGGTTTGAATTGTACGTTCACTTTGGCCATTAGTTTGGGGATGGTATGCGGTACTTAAGTTTAATCGAGTCCCCATTGATTTTTGAAAGCTTGACAAAAAATTTGAAGTGAAACGACTATCTCTATCGGAGATGATGGATGGTGGCACACCATGTAAGGATACTATGGTTTCGACATATAAGTGTTCTAACTTATCCAACTAAACGTTTCTTGTATTGGAATAAAATGGGCAGATTTGGTAAGTCTGTGTACAATAACCCAGATCGCATCATTTTGGCTAGAAGTTTTAAGTAACTTCATGATGAAATCCATAGTTATCATATCGCATTTCCATATCGGGATTTCCGGTTGTTGTAGTAATCCTAACGGCTTTTGATGTTCAGCTTTCACTTTAGAACACGTCAGGCATTTAGCTACATACAAAGCAATATCTTTCTTCATACCGATCCACCAGTAATCATCTTTTAGATTGTGATACATCTTGTCACTTCCCGGATGCATCATATACTTTGACTTGTGTGCTTATTCTAGAATCTTATCTCTCAAACTCCCGACCATTGGTACCCAAATTCTTGTACTGAGTCTAAGTATTTCATCACTTCCTTTGACTATTTGATCGATTGTACCATTCTCTTTTTCAGCTTTAATGTTTTCTTCTTCCAGTGCCAACTTCTGAGCTTCTTTGATCTGACTAGCTAAATCAACTTTGAGTTCCAACCTAAGAGCTCGAACTCTCTTTGGTTTCTTATGTTCTTTCCTACTGAGGGCGTCAGCCACAACGTTTGCCTTTCCTTCATGATATATGATCTCACAGTCATAATCCTTAAGCATTTCCATCCAATGCCTTTGTCTCATATTCAATTCTTTTTGATCGAATATATGCTTCAAACTTTTGTGATCAGTGTATATAATGAACTTAACACCATACAAGTAATTCAATGTGAAGATTATAGCGCCTAATTCAAGGTCGTGTGTGGTGTAATTCTTTTCATGAACTTTTAGTTGTCTCAAAGTATAAGCAATTACTTTCTTTCCTTGCATCAAAACACATCCCATTCCCGTGTGCAAAGCATCACAGTAAATGATAAAGTTTTCTAGTCCTTCTGGCAAGGCAAGGATAGGTGCATTGGTTAACTTTGTTTGAGTTTTTCAAATGCTTCCTCTTGCTTCGGTCCCCATTCAAATTTAATTGCCTTTCTTGTGAGTGAAGTTAATGGAACGGCTATTCGGGAGAAGTTTTGAATAAACCTTCGGTAATAACCGGCTAAGCCTAGGAAACTTCTTACTTGAGTCAGTGTCTTGGGTTTCTCCTACTTGGTAATGGCTTCTATCTTTGCTAGGTCTACTTAAATACCCTTTTCATTTATAACATGACCAAGATATTGAACTTCGGACAACCAGAATTCACATTTGGAGAATTTGGCGTACAATTTCTGGTTTCTTAAGGTTTCAAGTATGATCTTGAGTTTAACTTGATGATCGTGTTTGGATTTTGAATAAACAAGAATGTCATCAATAAAAAAGATAACAAACTTGTCTAAGTACGGTTTGCAAATTCGATTCATCAAGTCCATGAAAGCTGCTGGAGCATTAGTGAGTCCCAAAGGCATCACAGTGAAATCATAATGTCCGTATCGGGTTCTGAATGTTGTTTTGGGTATATCTTCTTCTTGTACTTTCAACTAATGGTAACCCGATCTAAGATTAATCTTTGAAAAACAACTAGCTCCTTGAAGTTGATCGAATAAATCATCGATTCTTGGAAGTGGATACTTGTTCTTGATTGTGACTTTATTCAGTTCTCAATAATCTATACGCATTCTTCTTTACGAACAGAATTGGAGCTCCCCATGGTGACGAACACGATCGTATAAACCTTTTTTCCAAGAGCTCATCCAACTGCTTCTTTAACTCTTTCATTTATGTGGGTGCTAGTCTATAAGGAGACTTAGCTATTAGTGAAGTTCCCGGTATGAGGTCGATCCTAAACTCTACCTCTCTATCTGGCGGGCCTCCTGGTAACTCGTCAAGAAATACATCTTGGAATTCGGACATGATTGGTACTTCTTTCATCTTCTTTGGTTCGGGTTCTTTAGTTACATAGGCCATGAATGCAAGGCATCTCTTACCTAAGCAACTACTTGCTTTTATTTTAGAAATGATTCCTACTCTTCCTGCTTCTTTGTCTCCGGTGATACGAATGGTTTTATTGTTAGACGTTCTTAAGTCAATGGCTTTATCATTACATAAGATACGGGCTTGATTAGACGATAACCAGTCCATACCTAAAACTACATCAAAACCTGCTAATGTCATAGGTAACAACCGTACAGGTATTACGTGATCGACTAAGGAAATTGTGGCGTTATTTAAGGCTTCGGTTATTCTACCTAAATTTCCATCAGTAGTCTCGACTTCATAATGTTTATCTAGTTTAACTAAGGGCTCATTTAATAGACTACAAAATTTATAATCTATAAAACTTTGGTTCGCACTTGAGTCAAATAAAACCCTAGCATAAACATTATTAATAGGAAACGTACCGGTGATCACGTCCGGTATATCAGCTGCTTTCTGAGTGTCTAGCATAGAGACATGAGCATTTCCTTTCATGGCATCGGTCATGGTACCGATGCCACTTGCACCAGTTGCCGCCATCGTCGGCTTCTTCTTTGGACATTCATTGCTAAAATGTCCCTTTTCACCACAGTCGAAACATACTGCTGCCTTCTTCCTGCAATTGACTTCCGAATGACCTGGTCTTTTGCAAAAACCACATATAACTGTGTTATTTGGTCGAAGACATCTTCCGACATGTCTCCTACCACATGACTTACACACAGGGCGATTATATACAAACGCCCCTTCCCTCTTTTTCTCAGTCTTCTTTATCTTTCCTCCCACAGTTTTTCTTCCATCCTCCTTCTTCTTCTCATCTCGATTCCTTATCATTCCATCCATCAAATACCCGGCCAACTCCATAGCGGATTCTGTCGAAGACGGCATATGTGAACGGACTAAGTCACGGATTTCTATTAGCAATCCGTAGATATAGCGCGTCACTTTATTGATTTCAGGAGTGACCAAGTGAGGTACAATTCTGCAGTACTCAAGAAATTTAGTGTTATATTCCTTGAGGTTGGTTCCCACAACCTTGTGGTTCTACAACTTAGTTTGTATTTGATCCATTTCATTAATCGGGCAAAACTTCTTTAGTATCATGGCTTTAAACGTTGCCCAGTCCATATTGTATAAACTTTCTCTACCCTTAATTCCAATAAGGGTATTCCACCATTCTAATGCCACTCCCTTGAACACTTGAGAGGTATATTGCACTTTCTCACTTTCCGTACACTTGCTTATCAGTAAAATTGATTCCATTTCCTCCAACCATCGGAGGGTAACTATCGCTCCCTTATCCCCATGGAACTCTTTGGGGTTATAAACCTTAAACACTTTGAAATCACAACCCTCGTGTATTTTTAACTTCTTGGTTTTATCACGGAGGTCATTTTCAGCGGTCGAACTCTCATCACTTGCTTCTTTCTTTTTCTTACTTTCTTTCTTCTTACTTTCTTTCTTCTCAGTTTCTCTTTTTGATTCTCTTTTAGAGTTAGCAGTTTCACTTTTACTTTGACTCGCCCTTTTATTAGAATGAGAGGCGGTTCGACTTGGATCATTTTTCATTAAGTCATAAAGCGGAGTTACAGCTTCTTTGATTAAATCGCGAATACCGAGCACATAGTCTTTCGGTATTTCTTGAATGTTTTCTACTACTGTCTTTTCTTTATCGTTGTTTATGTTTTCTGCTACGGTCTTTTCTTTATTATTTATTTGCATTTCTTGATTACTGTTGGCTTTAGACATGCTGTTACATGAATAAAACAAGATTCAGAGAAAAGACAAACTTTACGTTATTTATTTTACAGAGAAAACATAACAGTATACACAGTACTTAACAATGATTCCTAATCCTTAATCCACTTTTTAACAAGATTTTTCATCTTGTCACATTTCTTAACTATTTTCTTTCCTATTCTCTTTTTGTCAACTTTCTCATTCCTTAGCTCATTCATCACTGAATTTGGCGGGTTAGGGTATCCCGTTGGTGCAGATGCAGCCAGGAAGAGATAAGCGTTCTCTTGTGGATAGAGGTGTCGATTTGCAACGTATGTATTCATTTCTTCATTGGGGATATTAGTTGTATAAAATTCCTCGATCAGGTTTGCCTCTTCACGGATCTCTTTAGCTTGTTGTGATATGGAAGGTCTTGGTCTAACATACGGAGGAAAATAAGGATTTTCGTTCTCCTTATTTTCTTCCTCGGGATCCTCCTCTTCCTCGGGTTCTTCCTCCGATTCATAAGGATTTTTGATTGGTGATTGAACTAATCTCTTTTTGTATGGCAAGATGACTCTCATCCTTGGTTTACGGCTTGGTTCTGCAGTGTTTGGTGGGATTCGGTATTGGTAGTTCGATGGTGGTGATCCGAATTGCCATCTCCTTTGATCAGAGTGACAATTCATCCAGCTAGATGATTCTGATTCAGTCTCCTGTTTGATCTTACTCTGCACTTCCTATTCCTCGGAAGGATGGTAAGTGGGAATTTCAGATGAGTGGTACTGAGGAATGTTGTCAGAAGTGTTGTCGGAGATTTCGATTGGGCATTGTTGACTTCCTGGGAGATACACAGGTTGGCTCCCATAGAGTAACATCGGAATAATTGGTTGATTGTGATTGAAAAAGCTTGTATAATAACTATTGCTACTCTCCATATCGGATGGTTCGTAGTTGATTGTCGGTTTTGATCGGATTGCTACTCGGTGTCTATGACCAAGGTAATTAATATAAGACATCTGCACGTAGTTAGATTAGGGATAGGAAGTTTACCAATCCTATCTTATCCCTATGAATGATAGTAACTTTAAGGTTAAAGCCTAGGTACTTAATGTTTTAAATACCTAATTCGCTGAAACCGATGGCTCTGATATCAACCTGTCACACCCCGACTTAGGGCCTAGGCGTGTGACCAGAAGATGGTACCTGTTTTGTAAATATATCAGAGTTTATGGATTAATTTTAGAGGAAGACTTTTGGTTTGAATACAATATTAATTTACATTGAAAATTTACTCGGTAACTAAATACCCGAGTGTTGGGAGCAGATTTTTTATCCTCGGAATTGTTCGTGACTGAAGGATTTCAACCTATCATGTCGATAAAAATATTCTGAAGAAGGTATTTGACTAATTCAATTGTCATGTATTATTTCTTATTTGTTTTGCAGATAAGATCACGTGTTTAATATGCTAATATGAACATGGGTTTGCAACAGCTACTATTGAAACTTCGTCAACTTGAACGTGGGCAGCAACGATTACTGGAGGACTTAGTCTAGGGTTTATCCCGGATTTCCCGGAATTTCTGTTGTAACTTTTTCTTATTTAAACGAGCTGATAGATACGACTAGAACACACACTTCACTACTTAGCAACTAGCAATCACTGTAACACTTGGCATTCGATCATTTATCAGCTCCATCACTTGTAATCACCTTTTCGTTATTAATAATATTGACGGTGATAGTTTTCACCGTCCAGGGTGTTTTGTGCCGGAGATTATCATAATCAAGGGCTTTTTCCCTCGTAATCAAATCGTTGTGTTCACTCATTTTTCAATCAAGCACTCTACCTTACGTACTAAGTTGATCAAAAGTTACTTTGATAATTTTTGACCGAAACAATTTGGCGCCCACCGTGGGGAAATCGGTGCTTTGATCATTATTAACCATCAATCTAAACCCTTCTTTCAATATCCACAACATGTCTTCCCAACCAAAGATCGTTTCTTCTTCTGCCGCAGCCTCAGATTCCTCCGTGAAGCCTTCTATGCCTCCTCCTCCTACTGGTGTTATTCCGAAAAAACCGGACAACACACAGAAGAAAGCTGCTACTCCCGTGTTCTCAGGAGCAAGACCAACTCCCCAGGATCCCATTATGGTGTCCAACAATGACCTTCTATCTATGTATAGACGGTTATAGGAATAGATGGATCGCCAGAACAAGACCAACCAGATGCTTGTGAAGGAACTGGAAGATTTCAGGAAGGCCAAAAAGCCGGTGGAGAGTTTACACCACTAATCCCAAGATCTCTGGATTTCACTCCTTCGGTATCTTCAGGATTAGTGCGTCTGGAGTCAGCCATGGCGTACAATCCTGGGTCCTCATCTTTCCAATAGTTTGGATCCTCAGGATTGTTCCATCAGGCGTTATCCTCAGGTCCTTATCAGCAGGCGTTATCCTCAGGATTGTCGCAGCCAGGAGGACCCACAGGATCATTCCAGCATTCCGGATCCTCAGGATTGTCCCACCAGACAGGATCCTCAGGTCCTTATCAGCAGGTGGTATCCTCAGGATTTCAGCAACAAGCATGATTCTCAGGAGTGCCTCTATCAGGGTCCTTCAATCCTCAGCAGCCATTTGCTCATACTCAGCAGTTTGCAAGGTCCTCTGAGATGCAGGTAGTCCGCATCTTCACAGACATGTCTATTTCACCGAGCCTCTCTCCGAGACAGTGCCCAGATCGTTACGCCTTTCGTGCGGGTCGGAACTTACCCGACAAGGAATTTCGCTACCTTAGGACCGTTATAGTTTGCACCGGGGAGACTTCATCCCAATGCAAGCTAACACTTCGGCCACTCCATTTGTCACTCCAGGAAATACTGTGTTTAGGAATGCAAGCTACAACACCCAGACTGCTCCTCAGAATACTAACCAGGGTAACACTTTCAATACAATTCCCTTTAATGCTAATCAAGGATTTTTGCAGGATGCAGGCATAAGTTCAAGTTTAGCCTAGGAATTACAAAAGCTTAAGGGCATGATATCAAATGTTCTGGGTGTAATCCGTCCCATAGCTAAAGTACCCACTAATAGTCACAGAGTATCCCGAGTCGTACCATCAATTGGCGACGTACAGATCCCTAAACGGTTTCAAACCCCTAATATGAAGCTATATGATGGTTCGACGGATCCTGAGGAGCATGTTGCACAATATAGGGAGCGTATGGAAATCAACCCAATCCCTATGGAAATCAAGGAAGCTTGTCTTTGCAAGGGCTTTGGGTCTACCTTGACTGGAGCAGCCATGAAATGGCTACTGAGTATTCCTCCTAATACTATCACTTCCTTTTCTCATTTAATTAACTTGTTCAATAACCAGTTTTCTTGTAGTAGAACATTTGAGAAAATGACAGGTGATCTTTACAGGGTTAACCAGAATCCTGGGGAATCCTTGAGATATTTTATTACAAGGTTTAGCAAGGAGTCACTGGAAATTCCAATTCTAAACCCGGCTTCGGCAATGGAAGCTCTTAAGTTGGGGTTAGAAAAAGGCTCATCTTTTTATGATGATCTTGTTATGACTCCATGCATGTCATTAGATGAAGCAAGAAGCAGAACCCTAAGGTTTATCAGGCTAGAAGACGATAAGAAAAACTCTAAAAAGATCGATATCCCGAAGTATGATCAGACAAACATGAAGGCTGAATCCCCAGAAAAATCATATCGATCAAAGCCTTACTATAAGCCTGATAACCTGAGGATCAATGCAATAGATGATGAAGAATATCCTAAGGTCTCTGAATATTGTTTTTCTGTTTATATTGGTGGATTAATGTGTGCCATGTAGGATTTAGGTGAGAAAGCCAGGTGGCCAAAGAAGGTGGAAAAACAAGGAGCCTACAAAGACAAATCGAAGTGGTGTGCCTTCCACGAAGGCTTTGGGTACTTGACCGATGATTGCGTTGCACTCAGAAGGGAGATCAGCTATCTTCTCAGCAAGGGCCACTTGAAAGAGCTACTTGGCAGGAAAAAGGGAAGAGAGCAAAATCCTGAAAAAGTTCTTGAAAAGCCGACTCCTCCACCAACAGATGCAAAAACAATTTCTGTTCATATCCGGAGGATCTGACATCTGTGGAACCTCTTATTCTGCTGCAAAAAGAAATGCTGACCAAAGAAAGTTAAAAGTGGTTGACAAACCAACAAAGACATCCATTCTCACTCAAGCAAAGACCATGTCCTCTGATGAAAGTGATAGAGTCAATATTCAGGATTCTCACCATGATAGTTTAGTAATAACATTATATGTGGCTAACCATTATGTTCGCAGGATCCTCATAGATGGTGGAAGCTCTGTCAACATTATTCAACTAGATGTGCTGAAAAAGATGAATATTCCTGAGGATGAGATTATCCCCAGTTCCTCAGTATTGGTTGGATTCAGTGGAGAACTAAGAATACTATTGGGGATATCAAACTCCCATTATATGTCGAAGGGGTAAATAAAATGCAAAAATTTTGTGTTATTGACTGTTTGTCTTGTTACAATATTATATTAGGTAGGCCCTGGATACACGATATAGAAGCAGTCCCCTCCACTTACCACCAATTGTGAAACTCCTAAGTCCGTGGGGAGTTATCAAAATCATCAGTGATCAACAAGATGCAAAGAATTTCTACACCTCTTCTATGAAGTGTACTGCCAAACCCCAACAGGCGTAGCAATCACAGAAGCCAGCACGAGACGTAATGGAGGCCAGGGAACAAGAAATTTAAGAAGTACTTCCTTATCCCGGGGATCCTGAAGTCAAAGTGTTGATAGGAACGAGCATTCCTGAGGATATTGAGTCAAAGTTGCTCGATTTCCTCAAGTCGAGACTGTCAACATTCGCATGGAAACATGAAGATATGACAGGTATTTCCAAAGATATTATAACACATAAACTTGGAATTGATAATTCTTTCAGGCCAATCCATCAAAAGAGAAGAAAATTTGCACCTGAGAGAAACATAATTATCCAAGAAGAAGTCGAAAGACTTTTGAAGGCAAATATGATCAGGGAAGTTCAATATCCCTGATGGTTAGCAAATGTGTGGATTTCACAAACTTGAATAAAGCCTGCCCTAAGGATCCATTCCCTCTGCCACACATAGATTCAATGGTAGACGCTACAGCAGGCCACGAAATGCTGACATTCATGGATGCATCCTCAGGATTTCAGCAAATCCAAATAGAGCCTTCAGATCAATAAAATACAGCCTTCATGACTCCCACAGGTATTTATTGTTATATTGCTATGCATTTTGGACTTAGAAATGCAGGTGGAACCTATCAGAGGTTAGTTAATATGATGTTCAAATAGCAACTGGGGGACACAATGGAAGTCTATATCGATGATATGGTGGTAAAGTCCAAGAAAGCTGAGGATCACCTCCAGGATCTCAAGACCGCATTTGATATCCTCGACAAATATAACATGAAGCTGAACCCTGCAAAGTGCCATTTCGGAGTGAAGGCTGGCAAATTATTGGGATACATGGTCACCAAAAGGGGGATAGAAGCGAGTCCAGAGCAGATACAAGCTATCATGAATCTGAAATCCCCAACATCAGTCAAGGATATTCACAGGCTGACTGGCAGGATAGCGCCACTCAACAGATTCATATCCAAATCCTCAGAAAAGTGCAAAGAATTTATGATATCTTGAGGAAAAGAAAGAAGTTCGAATGGACCAGTAAGCATGAGGAAGCTTTAATGTCCTTAAATCCTATCTTTCCTCTGCTTCTCTGCTGGTAAAACCCCGAAGAAGGTGAACCTCTATCTCTATATCTAGCTGTATCAAATAATGTTGTGAGTGCCGTTTTAGCCAAGGATCTCGAAGGTTAACAGCATCCCATCTATTATGTAAGTAAAAGTCTATTGGATGCTGAAACCAGGTATTCTTATCTTGAGAAATTACTTTTAGCAACTATTATGGCATCTACTAAACTTAGACATTATTTTGAAACTCATCCTATTCTTGTTAAAACTAATTACCCTATTAAGTCTGTTTTGAGAAAACCAGAAATGTCAGGCAGAATGGCGAAATGGGCTGTAAAGCTGAGTGCATATGATATAGCATATAAACCTAGGACTGCCATCAAATCCCATGCATTAGCAGACTTTGTGGTTGATTTCACCAGTGAACTTAAAGAAGAAGCAGACTTGGAAGTCCAACAACTTGAAGAAACCAAAGATAAGCGGACTCTATATACTGATGGTGCTTCAAATGTTAGAGGAACAGGTCTCAGGATCCTACTGAAATCGCCACAGGGGGGACATTATACCTCAATCCATATCCTGCGGATTCCATGCCACAAACAATGAGGCAGAATATGAAGCTTTGATAGCAGGATTACAATTAGCAATCGACATGAAAATCAGGTTTATTCAAGTACATGTTGATTCATTACTATTAACTAATCACTTTAATGGTTCATATACTGTTAGAGGAGAAAAACTAATGAAATACTTAGAGCTAGTAAAAAAACTAGCAAAGTGTTTCGAAATGTTTGATATTTCACAGGTACCTAGAGAAGAGAATGTTGAAGCAGATGCCCTAGCATACTTAGCTTCATCCTTTAGAATACTGGAAGGTGTCAAGATTCCTATCATACATATCCTGAGCCCAGCAATAGAAGAGCAAGGTGTCAATGAAATATCAGAAGATGATGAAGATATGAGAGTCAAGAATCCTAAGGATAATGAAAATTCTTGGATTATCCCGATCAAGAGATATATTCAGGATGGACTTATCCCCAAGGACGAAAACCCAAGAGCTTTTCGCACAAAGGTAATCTCATATACTATAATGAATGATATATTATACAGAAAATCTCTTGCAGGACCATATCTTAGGTGCTTGGAGAAGGTAGAAGCTCAAGAAGTTCTTCAGGATATCCATGAAGGAGGTTGTGGAAATCATACTGGGGGCAGAGCACTATTCTCCAAAATCCTGAGAACATGATACTTTTGGCCAACGATGAAAAGGGGCACTATGAATTATTCTCAGAAATGTGATGCATGCCAGAGACATAGAAACATTTTGCACCAGCCAGCAGAACCCTTGTATCCTATTATATCCCCTTGGCCTTTCATGAAGTGGGGGATGGATATTGTGGGAAAACTACCAAGAGCTCCAGGAGGAAAAGTTTTTATGCTGGCTATGACAGATTATTTCTCGAAGTGGATTGAAGCAGAAGCTTTTATTCAAGTCAGAGAAAAAAAAGTTATCTCATTCATCAAGCGCAATATCCTGACAAGATTTGGAATCCCGGCAGAGATAGTGTGTGAAAATGGCTCACAATCCATCGGCAAGAGAACAACTAACTTCTGTGCCAGTTGGAGAATCAAGATGATCACTTCAACACCTGTCCATCCTCAGGCTAACTGACAGGCCGAGTCAAGCAACAAAATCATCATCAATAACCTGAAGAAAAAGTTGGGGTCTAAGAAGGGAAAGTGGGCCGAGGAACTACCTTTTGTTCTTTGGGCAGATAGGACCAATTCAAAGAATGCTACTGGTCAGACTCCTTTCTCATTGGTATTTGGAGTTGAAGCAGTTATCCCGACAGAGATGGTTATCCCTACAGCCAGAGTCTGTCACCAAAATCCCGAAGATAATACTCATAGTCTACTTGAAGATCTAGATGCAGTAGAAGAACTCAGGGATTTAGCAAAGATCATAATGGCCTCTTATCAGAAAAAGATAGCAAAGTCCAACAACAAGAATATCAGGGTTCGTAGATTTCAAGAAGGGGATTTGGTTCTCCGAAAAGCCTTTCAGAATACTACAAATCCTGCGGATGGAAAGCTTGCACCAAAGTGGGAAGGTCCTTACTTGATAGACTTGGAAGCAGGAAAGGGGGCATACATATTTTCCACTTTGGATGGTGACTTACTGCCAAGGGCATGGAACGCTATCCACCTCAAGAAATATTTTATGTAAGTCTTCTCTCCCAAGGATAAATTATCAGTAATGTTAAACAACTAAGGTATGTATTCAAATTTCTATTTTATTCATTTTCAATATTATTATTCTTTTATCATGGTACCGCCTTAAGCATCGGAGGGGTGTTAGCAAGGCTAATACCCACCCCTCACTTAGAGTTGACTGTTTTGTAGCCTGAAGACATGTGGTATCCCCACATGGAATGAAGTTAATTTGGGCCTTGTCACCAGTATATTTGGGCCTTGTCACCAGTATATTTGGGCCTTATCGCCAGTTTCTTCGGCCTTTGTCACCAGCTAAGGTATTATTCAATGCCTTCTAAGGTTTAAGGGGTTTTCACCTCTTCTTAAGATCACCTGTAGCGCACATTTATTCGGCCATAGTTAGAGAGACGGGGCCAGCACATGAAATATAGTGACTTGTTACCTCGTTATCCTCAGCTATTGGTTTGAATCTCAAGTTTATGGTAGACGTACCATTTCCTAAGGTTTAAGGGGTTTTCATCTCTTCTAAGGGCCTTGTCGCCAGTTTATTCCTAAGGTTTAAGGGGTTTTCACCTCTTCTAAGGGCCTTGTCGCCAGTTTATTCCTAAGGTTTAAGGGGTTTTCACCTCTTCTAAGGGCCTTGTCACCAGTTTGTTTAGGCCTTGTCACCAGTTTGTTTGGGCTTTGTTGCCAGAATTTCTGAAATTATTTTCAGGATAATGTTAATATTGCAGGTCTATCGGTATATCCTTATGATTGGAGGAACATCCTGAAAAGTAATCTTATTGCGAGGATAAAATGATCTATACATTTTCAGAGTTAGTTGCTATATGATTCTGGTATGATTTCATATTCGTAATTTTCTTATATTTCATATTACTTGCCCTATTTATAAGATGAACTTTATGACTTAGTGTTGGTTTATTAAATCAGACCTAATTTGTTAAGAAACTACGCCTGGATTTTTACATCCTAATGAAATCAATTTCTTTTTTCTAAGGATTTAATAACGTAAACAAAGATAAATTACCAACATGAGTCACAAAAAGTTGTTATGCTAATATCATAGTGCAGGAAAAAGTGATCCAGGTTTCGCTCAAAACAGAGCCCATCCACCTGAACCACCAAATTGTTTAAAAGCAGGAAATAAAAGTTAGTTTGGGCTTCGTCCTGAACCAGGATCCCTCCACCCAAACTATTATCCTAAGCATGTTATATTATCCTTACACAACCAAAATAAAAATTGTTCAGACAACCATCAGAAACATATCAAAACAACCTGAACACCAGCTTCAAACCTTGTTACCATCACCATGATTACCCTCCTTCTTCTCCGACCCCGTCACCTCACTAGCCTTGGTCTCCTTCATCTCTAGCACCCGTCTCCTTAATCACCTCAGAGGTACCTACCACATCAACTTCTTCAACCCTCTCACCCCTCAGCATCTTCAGCTTCTTTCTCCAAGCTGCAGAATTCCAGGAATCCATCGCATAGCCCTTCACTTGCACCTCCTCTAACATCTGGAGCACTAACTCCAGGATACTGGTGGCTGCAGATTTCTTGGCCTCTTCAATAAACTCGGTCTTCTCCAACTCAATCAAAGTTCTGAGGTCCACAATTTTTTTGTCCTTCTTTTTGAGAAGCTTGTTCTTTATATCAGCAGCATGTAGAAGATCGGCAATCTTGACCTCGGCCTCTTTCAGAGCCGATTCAGCTTCTTGGGATCTCTGATGGTAACCTTCGGTTCTCTGTTATCCCCAAATTAACATAAGTTTTTCTGTAGATTACTATTTTCAGGATAAACAAAGGTACTTACTGTTCCAAGAAAGTTGGCGAGAGCCTGCAACTTCTCTACAGCATCGGTAGTGCTCATGTCGGCAAAGGGATCGGTTTCAGCTGAAGTGGTGGCCTTCCTTTTCTTCTGTGCAGCGCTCTTTTGACGAGTTGTTGGAACTCTCACCTTCGGGGAAAGGGTCTTGGAGTGTTCTTGCTTCACCACGGTCCTGTCCTCAATGAGATCGTCCAGGTCAACTAAGCTGAAGAAAGATTTTGGCTTTCGCATCTCTGCACAATGATTTATCAAGTTACTCCCAAGAAAGTAAACTCCCAAGAATTCTATAAAATACCCGAGATACTTACCAAAAGACATGCTTTCAAGAGATTTTGCGTCAGTCACACTTGTTTCCCCTGTTTCTTCTTCTAACCAAAATTCCCTATCCTGTGCCGGAATTTTAAACAACGCTTTGAGCCTTCGATTCGTATCTTTCATGTACCTTATTATATCCTCAAACACAACTGCAAAAAAGAAACCTTATTAACCAAAACCATTTGCAAAAAGAAATTCTATCCTAAAGATTTCCTACCCTTGTGAACCCGTTTAACAGGAAATTTCACTCCATCGGGAATAGAGTCATGACGAACGAAAAAGATTTTTTTCTTCCAATCATGATCGCAACCGGACACTTTGGGGACCATGTAAAGGCGGCTGGATTTGGATTGAAGACAATAGCGGTGAGATCCGTGTGTACGGAGGTTAGAGGTTGCGGCTATCTCAGGGACTCCTATGGACAGTTCATGTGTTCTATTCAGACGACCTACTGTAGACAGGACTCTCCACACCATTGACATGACTTGAGAGTAAGAAAGCCCGGTAATGTCGAATAACTCCTTAATGAGCGGAGGAAGTGGATACGAAAGGCCGGTCGAAAAGGGGTAATGGAAAAAGCAAACCCATGTTTTGGAAGAAAAGTCAGCTTTGGCTTTGGGATCGAAGGGCCAGATAACAGCCCTGGTAGGTAATAAGCCGGAACCTTTGAGAAGCCGAATATCGAGGTCGTTGAAAAGACACTGATACTTATCAGTTGCGGGGATGTGACCTTGATCGACAAAATGCTCAAAGGTTGCAATAGAGTAAGGATTGAGCAATCGGGGGGTTCTTTTTCTCATTATCGTTCGAATAGAAAGGAAGCTTTAGAAATTTAACAAGATGAAAAAGAAGGAGACTGACCTGGTTATCGAGTGAAGGAGAGAGTATTGTGATTTAGAAATGTGGAAATGGGTTAATTATAACCTAAAAGGACGGTTATAGGGTTTCCTCAATTCGCGTGGCACCCTTTCAAATTGCAGGGATATTATTGATTTTAAAATTCAAAATTTTTACAGCTGTTGACGCGCTAACTGTAAAAACTGGGGGCAATTGTTGGGAGCAGATTTTTTATCCTCGGAATTGGTCGTGACTGAAGGATTTCAACCTATCTTGTCAATACAAATATTCTGAGGAAGGTATTTGACTAATTCAATTGTCCTTTATTATTTCTTGTTTGTTTTGCTATTATGATCACGTGTTTAATATGCTAATATGAACGTGGGTTTGCAACGGCTACTATTGAAACTTCGTCAACTTGAACGTGGGCAGCAACGAATAGCGGAGGACTTAGTCTAGGGTTTATCCCGGATTTCCCGGAATTTCTGTTGTAACTTTTTCTTATTTAAATGAGCTGATAGATACGACTAGAACACGCACTTCACTACTTAGCTACTAGCAATCATTGTAACACTTAGCATTCGATCATTTATCAGCTCCATCACTTGAAATCACCTTTTCATTATTAATAATATTGACGGTGATAGTTTTCACCGTCCGGGGGTTTTTTGTGCCGTAGATTATCATAATCAAGGGCTTTTTCTCTCATAATCAAATCGTTGTGTTCACTTATTTTTCAATCAAGCACTCTACCTCAAGTACTAATTTGATCAAAAGTTACTTTGTTAATTTTTGACCGAAACACCGAGTATTAGTTTACAAAAGATATGTTTCATATTACAAGGATTTAGTTTATCAAAACGGAGCCATCTTGTACAAACTTCTATCTTCATTAAGACTCTAATCCTTGCTAATGCTACTTATGCTTAATTACCTGCAATGGGTTGAAAAAATACGTCAGCTATATGCTGGTGAACACGTATGACTCTATAAAACATTTGAATGACATTACAATACAAATATAGTTTTCTTGACAAACTCAGCGGAAGTATTTATGCTTCCGGTATATGTACCACTGCCCTATACACATAACGGTATTCTCCGAGTCACGGGGCCCTGAACAGAGAACTAGTCATGACTGTTTCAGTTCGCGGCTACCTCGCCTTGATTGATTGATTGAACTTAACAGTTATGTTTGGATCCAGACACATGTATATTCGGTCTGAGTTGATTTTATTCTCTACTTTGTATTATAACATTTTAGAGATCATGTAATCTCATGAAATCATTGACTGACTCGTTAAGACAAACACCCGTTCATTTTATCGAGTATAAATATGTTTTGATTGATTGAAAAGGTTAACGTATTCACCTGTACCGTCGGTGTTGGAAAACCTTGACTGATTGATTGATTGTGAATGATATTTAACCTATATATTATAGGTTTGTATAAATACTTGAATGATGTTTTGATTAAGCTATGATTGCTAAGCTTAACCTTGAAATCGTTTATCTTTGATTGTGAATGAAAACACTTGGTTTTTATGTGACGTTTGATGTAGTATGCTTTGGCTTAATAGGTTATAACACGTTGGTAAGTTTCTCCAGGTAAGTAAACGGGTCCCTCGGTTGATTGGGATTTATTACTTTTCCTTAGGCAAGAAACTTACTACTAGTGATATCACCCTTACAGTTACTACATGCCCGTCAAAATATATATTTGGTTAACATTACTTTGTTATGAAGTAACGTTTATGAAAACTCGTTTATGAATGTGAATGTTTACAAAATACTTTCAAGGTTAAAGGCCATAGCGTCGATTGATTGTCTAAGCTATAATTTAAATACTTAAACACAACTCCTACCTTAGATTGGATACTTAGATTGATAATAAGAAAAAGGCAGGATCTTGATCTACTCGATTGTATGATTGCTAGCTTGATTATAACTTCGTTCCTTGCACGAACTACGAGAAAATGGTACGTCGACTTGATACAGCAATAGGGCACGCTTTCAATGCTAAGTGTGTGAAAATAGAGGTATGATGGGATGAGGAGAGCTCAATACCCGTCACCCCCTTTTATAGGCTGTTCTGGTGCCCCATCGCGATACGCGATGGGTTCTTTGTGGCCCGTCGCGTATCGCGGGCGCCGCAATTTGACGCCGCCTTACCGGCTCATGACATGTGGCCTGTCATATCGTGCCACGTGTTGGCACGTTGTTGGACACGTGTCCAGTGACTCAGTATGGTCATCGCGATACGCGATGACCTTGATGGTTTGGGTGGTAGTGTATCGCTACGTCGCCCTTTTCTTGGTCAATGTGCAAGTCCTTCGCACTACACGATGGGTTTACATGTTACTCGTCGCGTATCGCGATGGGAGAAGTTTTCAGAATTTTCATTTTTGGTCCTTATACTTATTAAGTTAGTATATTATGCTTAAAATTTTTAGGGTAAAGGACTCAGTGTTACATAAACTTAAGAAATGTTAATATAGTTTCGAAAATGGCAAGAATTACCCCTTACAATTTATAACTAATTTTATGTTAAATGAACGACGATTAGTACACGCCTACATGACGGGTTTTGTTGAACTAAGTACGTGAAAAATTTAAAGATCGACTTAAATGATTAATAAAATTATCGGGTCGGGTTTACAATACAATACTGGTTCGAAGTATAATTTATTAAAAATAAAACGTGAAAGAAAATGGAAATCCGAATTTGACGAATGTCACAATAACTCACTAAATGCCTTTGACTCAATTGATGAAAGAAATATGATATAATACTTAGGATTAAATTTGTAACATCATCTATACTCTCTAATAAAAAGCTACAAGTTTTGGCACTTGTCACACTTACATTAAACCTCACATTTTTTAACAAATTTATAATAGTAAAATAATAGTTACCATTCTTAAAATTTATGCTTCAAAATTTGATAATTTAATATTTACTTCTTATCTTTTTCAGAAAAATGATATGTATAATCTCTTACTTTAAAATTGTTTTATTGACTATTGTACATCGACTGTATTAATAGTGTTTAACGGGTTTATAGTTTCTTGTATACTATTATTTATTTGATATTGTATTTCCAAGAACTACCTGTGTAGTACACGGGTCACAAACTAGTAAATAATAAAACAACATTATAAATATAAACAAAAATCTAAACATAAATGCAAACAATTCACCATTTAATAATAAATGAAGATCCGAAAGGTGTCGAAATTTTAAAATCGGTCGGTTATTCGGATTTCAAAAATGACGAATGTCACAACCACCACCCACCGTCAGACACCTCCACCATCCACCACCATCGTCTACCACCACCACAACCATCTTCCACCACCACCACCACCACTGTCGTCTACCACCATCTTCCACCACCACCGCCACCGTTGTCTACCACCATCTTCCACCACCACCACCACTGTCCACTATCATCGTCAAGCACCACCACCATCCACTACCACAGTTCGTACACCACCAGTTTATTGTAGCAGTCTACAGACGTTAAAAAACAAACAGTCTTCTTCTTACCGACTGTAGAGGTTGGGTCCACCTTTTCTTGTACAGATGTCTGCAGATGTGGTCCGCAGACTGCAGACGTTTTACTTTTAAAAAGATAAACAGTACCTTACTCGCTACACTCCGTCTTCTCCGATCTCTTAAAAACCTGCACCCGTTAAACGAGAATATGTTAGATGAGTCAAAGAGCGAACTACCAATCAACACTCAAGTCAGTATATTATACATCATAATCGATATGTATATATAAATAGGTAAGATGAGAGAAGAGAGCATAGTAGTATGAAGTAAATCTTCCAATAGTAATAATTAGAACAATAATACTCTTCAATCAAGAGGTGGGAAAAAACTTGGTTCCAGATCTGATGTGGAACCATTCCTATCTGACCCAACCCATGGATATGAACCAGGTTTCGGTTCCTCAGAAATCGTACCTCGAACCCAGACTCGTCGAAACCGGTTCCACCTTTCCTGGTAAGCCGAAACCAAGCCAAACCCCAGTCATATACACGATCATACCCGGAACAAGTTCCTACTCAACCCAGTTCTGGAATTTTGTTATTCATACCTAGAACCAGTTTCCACCCCAGTTTCAGTTCATGAAAATATCCAATTTATGCATCTCTACTCCAATCCCCTTTATACGGAGAGATATATTATATGGGCTAGAATGCTTATGGCCATTATGTGTTGGGCTTATTAACCATGGGCCAATCCCTACTAAGACTAACCTCTACATAAATATAACAGAAAATGTAATTATACATGTTCAATTCCTTCATTAGTTTAAGCGAACAAGTAATTGAATAAATGAACATGAATACTAAGACCATGTGACTGGTTCGTTTGTGTATTTGAATTTTAATCTTGTAATGCGACTGGTTTGTTATCGGTCCGGTTTTCTGATGTGGGCCCAAGCGTAGAAGATCGGGCCATGATGTTTCTGGAGGCCCAAGATTGCGCTTCCAGGTGTGCTGTAAAAAATGAGCATAACTTGGGCTACGGGCCTCCGTATCAAGTGTGCTATTAGTCAAAACGGCCATTGGAACGTGGGCCACGTTGTGGTAATCAGCCATATGCGGGTTATCCTGTTTATTTTTTCGAAATAAGCCTTCTAGATACACTTTTGGGTCACTTTTATGTTTTTTTTTCAAGTTTTTAGGTTTTCTTTTGGGCTGTTGTTTGGCCTGTGCTTATTTGTGCTGACCCAAACCCATTTTGGATTCTCTTTTAATATGTTAAGTTAAGTTGTGATTGATCATTGATCATATTTGAATAAAAAACGATTGGCTTTTCAAATTTCTGCCTTTTGTTTCGAATTTGGAGGTTTGGGGAAGAATCATCATGGGTATTCAAAGAATCAACGTGATTAACCTTCGTTTCATTTTCATAATAACATTAATTAAACACCTATTTTAATTTTGCTCTAATCGACTATTGTCATTCTAACTATTATGGATCGATTACTTAGTATTAATTCATGAATTTTATTTATTACTAATAGCAACCGTAATCGAACAACTAAATCTCGCCCGATTGAATATGATTATGGTTCGGGTTAGTTTTACTCTTCTTTTGATTTGTTTATCAAGTTGGGTTAGTTTATTATTTGATTATTTGTGTTGGGGAGCGAATGGGATTAGATACCCCAATAGTCCTAGCCGTAAACGATGGATACTAGGCGCTGTGCGTTCGCCTCTTGTCCACCTGAGTTGTTTACTTCATTTTCCGACCTGGAAAACCAATGACTCTTCAGGTTAGGTTCTCTTTCAACATAGACATCTCGATGACCATGGATCAACTTCGTTCCACGAAAGCAATGATCGCGGAGAAAGCTCTTTGGTTCCCTTAACTTAGTTTAAGTAAGAAAGACAGTCCGATTTCCTATGCCGAAAGATCGCTCTGGTTTAGCACTTTTCATTTTTTCTTTTCTTCTTTAATAATGTAAGCTATAATTAGTGAGACTGTCATTATCCATTCTGAACTGACCCATGCAGTGCTGTAGCTAAGGCGTTAAATATTCCTCCTGGGGAGTACGTTCGCAAGAATGAAACTCAAAGGAATTGACGGGGGCCCGCACAAGCGGTGGAGCATGTGGTTTAATTCGATGCAAACGAAGAACCTTACCAGGGCTTGACATGCCGCGAATCCTCTTGAAAGAGAGGGGTGCCTTCGGGAACGCGGACACAGGTGGTGCATGGCTGTCGTCAACTCGTGTCGTAAGGTGTTGGGTTAAGTCCCGCAACGAGCGCAACCCTCGTGTTTAGTTGCCATCATTGAGTTTGGAACCCTGAACAGACTGCCGGTGATAAGCCGGAGGAGGTGAGGATGGCGTCAAGTCATCATGCCCCTTATGCCCTGGGCGACACACGTGCTACAATTATAAGAAAAGAAGAATATGTTGTTTTAATTTTAGCATTGTAGTTTTTTAAAAAAATTTGGTTGTGTGTTTTTTTTCTAGGATACTCAAAACCCGATTAACCCAACCCGAATTACCCGTACCCTAAAGACCCGTGAGAGATTTGGGTTGGGTTTCGGGTCAAGATTTAAAACTTTGAAACCCGAATAACCCGACCCGAAAAAAAACCCAAAGAACACCCCTAATGCCATGTCTGAGTTGAACAAGTAAACTCGATCTCAGGAAATGGGATCTACGTGGAAAGTACGATTGACTTGGCTGATCTGTTTAATTAAATATGTTGACATGCTAAAATGTCTATTTAAGTTTTAAACAAGTCGTCATGTCTGCTTGTTTTTAACTCATTTAACTCTTTTATTGCAACCCATCAACCCATCAATTTGCATCAAGACGTTTACCAACTTGGATCACATACCCGACACACTCGTTTGACACGTTGAGATAAACTGTTTAACGGGGTGCGTCCGGGCTACATGATTTTAAGTGTGTTTAGATAACGTGAAACTTTTGACGCAGACAAATATATAGGTAATGCCTGAGATAAAACAATTCAATCTACCAATCTAAAACTTGTTGGTCCATCAACCCAACACAATTAAAATTGTTACTAATATTAATAAATAAATTGTATGAACATATACAGTGTGTATGTTTTAAAAATATACGGCCTTAGAGCATTTTATCATATCCCTTAAAATTATGTGAGGGGAGTTTGCAAATTATTGGGTGAGGTTGTGAGTGTAAATTATAGTGTGGAGAGAGATATATATGTTGATTTAGTGTAATTTGGGGAAACATTGTTTGTTCCTATTTATTTTTGGTTTCGAATTCTCTAACTTGTTATGTCTTGAGAAGTTAGTTAAGTTAGTTATAGTCGTTAAGGTGTATACAGGTCATTAAATACTTAACAAAGACTTATAAATGATCTAAAATGAAGGTAAAAAGATTATCAACGTCAATAACAAGTAAACTTTCATTCAATGTGTATCGATACAAAATCAATGATTTAGAAACATACAATAAATAAAAACAATCTGAAACTGATAGTTCTTGAGGTATACATAGATCAATACATTTATTTATGCATTTACCTTTTTCAGTTTAAATTAGTAAAAGAATATTTAGTAACAAATTTGCAAATCAGAGTAACTCAGATCTAGCGTGTTATTAATTAAGTCGCGCTTAACTATTAACCAAGATTTCCCCTTTTTGTTTCTTGACAGCTCTTACTATCTTCTTAACACTGCGCATGTATGCATCAACGTCAAATTTCCTCGCGCAACCTGCATACGTCATGCTTCTTATTTTCCCATAAACCGGTCTCTCTTGAAAACCCTGAAAACAAAAACAAAGAAAAATTACATAAAATTAATAGATTCTAGATTATATTACAATATTTATGTATAAACATGTAACAAAATACGTACATTGTCGTGTACACTACAAATGGACCACATTATTCCAGCATATCCGTTCGGATCTCTCCCATCAAGACTATACTGTAAATAAATATCAAAACTTAGCAGTGGTAGTAAAATGAGCGGGTTAAACCGTGATAAGAAAACAGGTCGAAATTGTGACATCAAGATTTATGGAAAGACCCTTCTGACATATACAAAATTAAAATTGATGATTGATTATCAAGTACCTTGTCGTTTAAATAGACTGCGCTTTCAACAGCCTCTTGCGGGCTACTCGTCCATTCGAGGATCTTTTTAGCCCAATACATTCTGTTATCATGTTATATTAATTAGATACCAAAAGTAAGTTTAAAATATTAAATCCTATACAAGAAAATTCCAATCTTGATATTCTATACTTTCCTTTTTATCAAATCTAATATATTTTCCTAAAAAATTCTTTATTTCCAATTTATAAAATCTACACATTCTAAACGAGCCAAGCCGCTCGTGAACTACTCAATATTAGCTCGATAAAAGGTCAAAACAAGCCGAGCTTAAACGAGCTTGAGCCTAAATATAAGCTTGTTTAATACTATAGTAAACGAGCCCAAGCTTCATTATTGAGAACGAGTTGGTTCGCAAGCCTAAAGCAAACCTATGATTTATATAGTTTTTATTTAACATAATGAATATAAACTTTTATGATAATTATTGTCATATATAATATAGCTAAGTAATAAATATTATGGTACATGCAAAAATTATAATTAGGTAATACACAAAAACTAATTATCAAGTATAGGAGCTAAACCACAGGGCCAAAATAGCAATTACGCTAAATTAACTAATAAACAATAATCGATCTGAGATTGAGGTTGAAAAACTACTCATGAGCCAAGTTTGAGTTGTAGCAACAGAGCTCCAAGCAAGCCAGGCTCAGGCTCTTGTCAGTTAAACGGGACGAGATTAGGCTCGGTTCTGCTGGTGTACAACTCTAGTAAATATTAAAGAATCTTTAAGAAGATTGGTAACTACCTCATATAACCATGCATCTTCCCATGATGAACCATCTCCAACTGAGAAGCATTCCATAGCTGAATATAATAACAAAATTCCATTCATAAGTCAAAATTGGTGAAACTAACAGTTTAATTAACAAATAACAATGCTTTCAACATGGATCAAACTAGTTTACAGGATCTGTTGTTTGTGCATTCTCCAACTGCTCCAGCCTGTATACACCATGTGTAAGTAAGCAATCAACCAAAGTCTAAAACAACAACAAATACTAACGCACTCACGTGTATATGCGTTCGCGTTTGTCAAATGCATGGTCCATCAACGTTGCACGACCCCAGTCACACGCACCCAGAAACGAGTCATAATGAGGTTCGTAATAACAGAAGTTATCAGCTAACTCCCGCCACACAACCAGTTCATCTAGAAACTTATCAACTCCCTTCATATTATAAATCATTAGATAACATTAGAAAAGAATTCCGCATAAAGTTTCTGCTTCTTATGATCTTACACTATAAAGTTCAAACCTGTTGGTAAACTTTGTGATATCTTCGAGTCTCCAGAGCACAACGTTGAGCCGAAATCTGCCCAAAGTGCAAATATGGAGAAAGCCCAGAAACCGCATCTGGCTTCGTTGGGTTATTCCGATCTGCAGAGTAGTTCATCAATCTGGTTTTTGCGAATTCCTTTAACTTTTCTAACGCAACGGTATCTCCAGGTTTACACCACTCATTTTCAGGAACTTCATCTCCTTCACTGTTCATATCAGACTAAATAAGTTTCAACCAAAGTCAACAAAAGTCAAACAACATCTTACCTTGTGACATGTTCAATAAGTTTATCCCAATCAATAGATCTGTTACTGGTATCCCACTTCTTAACTTGAGGCTTTAATGTTGGGAATTCGGTCATATATTCAGGAAGCCGGTTGTTGATCTTGGGTCTAATGGTTCTTGCATAATCTTCTAACTTATCTGATGTCACCCAGACTGGTACAATATTATGTGCATCAACTTCATGAATTGATACAGAATCAGACACCTTCTTGCTTATTTCTTCTTTCCACCCGCGAACTTGTCTCAGAGGCGAAAAATCAGTTACCAAAAGTGAAGCTCCACATTCTTTAACAAAATTTGGAATGGTATCAACAGCTTCACCCTAAATCAAACAGATATGTTCTTCATTTGAATCAGATTCTAAAACACAACATACATTAATAGATCAATACAAATATGGGTGTAAACGAGACTCGAGATCACCTCACTAGAAGCTCGGATATGGTTGAGCTCGATCCTAATTATAAGTATTTCTATTAAACGAGCACGAGCCTGAGCTTCACTTATCGAGCTTCAGATAACTCGTGAGCCTAAAAGAGCCTATTACTTAAATAACTATAATATTAATATTGGTTACTCGATTTTTGTGCAATAAACGGTAACTTATACTTTAAATAATATATGTTTTTAACCCATTTAATTTTTCACTGATGACTTACGTCCATTAACTTTAAAAATAACTACCACATAGTTGTGTTAGTTCTATTTTCTCGACATTTCGGCATAAATTTTGTTGAAATCAGTTATATTTAAAATTTTGTATCCTAATATGAGTGCCAATATCCTTTTGGACATAGCACGACTTTATTTCTGGGTCTTCTCTTTCATTTGCTATAACGAGTGCCGGTAACATAACAAAAGGACGCCAACCGAATTCCTGCCGCATCGCGGAGGAATCCAACTATTTTTTATTTAAATATTAAATATATATTTATATTCCAATTATTATTCATATAAAAAATTATAATAAAAAACAAAACAATATATATCTATACTATATATAATACACCAAACAAGGGTAAATTAAGACACTTGATTTTAACACTTGTTCTTGAGTTTTTTAACCAAGGAAAGAAAATGAGAGGAGAGGGAAGGATAAGAAAGGGAAGGGAAGGGAATGAAATTTTTTTTAATTAGGAAATTTGAGAAAAAGGAAAGGATAACTATGTTAAAAAATAGTTATTTTTAGTAATCATCCCATTTTTAGGAGGATAACTTATTGAGAAAATATATTAATTTAATCTCTCATAACTCCTCATACTCCTTTCCTTTCCATCCTAAAAAATAACTTAAGAACACTCGTTTTTTAACTATCCTTAGTTTTTCTTTCCTTTTCCTCCTTTAAAATAACTCAAGAACAGGGCGTAAGAGTTTTACAAATGCTAATGCATAATGTACATGTATTAGTAGGGGTAAACTTGTCTTTTAAACACAATTCCTTCAACTTACAAGTTTTGTCCCTTATTTTTTAACCATATTATTTTTTTAATTTAACTTTTAAACTAAGTAACTAACTTCTCATCCATTATTTTTAAACGACTATAATATTTTCATACGTTAATATTATTATAAAAAAATTATACCATAAAAACGGACATATTATTCTCGTTTATTTGAATAAGAATATGATATTGTTATATTTTTTTTCAAATTAAATAAATTAATATGTCAGGTAAGGTTGTTCAGTGTCGGTTTTGATGGTTTTTAAGTTAGGCTTGTGAGATGTAACAAGATGAAAATTTTGAGTTTAAAGTATCAACTTTTCAAAGTCTAGGGACTAAATTTGCCAAATTCTAAAGTTGAGGGTTTAAATTAAAAATTCTGATTTCCTGACCCATCGCGCTACGCGATGAGTCAGAGGAGAGCCCCATCGCGTATCGTGATGGGGTACCTGACACAACGTGACACGTGTGCCACGTGGCACTGGTTATCGCCACGTGTT
Source organism: Bidens hawaiensis (assembly GCF_021521415.1). Lineage (NCBI taxonomy): Eukaryota > Viridiplantae > Streptophyta > Magnoliopsida > Asterales > Asteraceae > Bidens > Bidens hawaiensis. The sequence continues at coordinate 268,021 of NW_027492467.1, forward strand.
ACCACGTGGCAACACTGCTGCCACGTCTTGCCACGTATAGCGGTGCCTGCCACGCGTCAACACGTGGCAGGTCTACGTTGTGAGTCAGCAGACCTATATCGCGATACGCGATAGGTCTGCTGAGGAACCTATCGCGTATCGCGATAGGGACCAAAATTTCGTCTATAAATAGCAGCCAAGGGCTGCTCATTTTCAACATCCCAAACACAGCTTTCATCTCTCTCTCTAGCTTCTCTCTAAACCCCGAGAACCCGATTCACGATCCGCCTCGATAAGCGTGCCACGATCCTTTGTTTGTGTAACGACGTTTCCTCGAAGTTGTGCCACCCTCCACCCACATACCAAGAAGGTGTTGTTAATGGAAAGGAGTCTCGAAAGTCGTGTCAACGAGTGTTGAAGATTTGGCATTCCTCGATTTACATGTCGAGAAGATTAAAGCGGCGTTGGAGTGTTGCTCGTGTCCCTAGGGTATCTATACGCCATTAAGGTTAGGCGTAATGATGAATTCAATATAATTTAATATTATATTCAAGGCTTAAGCCTTAAGTCGAGATTATACTCGATACCTCGATAAAAGAAAAGAAAGATAACATAACAAAGATATGAATAAAAGAATGAATATTTAATGTTGTGAGAACATATATATGTGTGTAAGTATAAATGTAAATATTCTTTGTTATGAAATATTATTTAATGAATAAAGAGTATTCTTAAATTATAAAAGAAAAGATTACGTTTCTTGGAGAAGAAGAAACGTCAGGTTTTGATTATAAACTAAAGGTTTATAAACTTACTTTTAAACTAAATGTTTTCAAGTAAACAAGAATGGAACTAAAGGTTCAATCGAGGATTGAGATATAAGACTAAAGGTCTTAAGCCGGATCGTGTACCAGACTAACAAATATTTATACTCGTACTATAGGTCCGAGATAAATAAAGGGAAAGACCATTGGACGGTGAGTGAAGCCGATCCTAAAGAGACAATGTGAATACTCCCCCAAACTTTTATTTATTTAAAATGAGTCAAACTTGTTATTTGAAATTAGTTACAAGGAACTATGTGTTCCTAAAACCGTTATGAATAAGGGTATAAACCTAGCCCTCAGGCTGTGGTATACGTATGTCTGGATCCTTACATAGGTGGTACTATGCGATGTGTGGGCATGATCGCACCACCTTTGGTCGTAGGATGCTCTCCTGCAGGGAGTACGACCGTTGTGTATATTTACGAGTATTTAACTAAGTTGAACGCTACGGTGTTTGCTGAGATGACCTAGAGTAGAGGCTCATATTTATAATGTGTTATTTGACTTTGTTATTCCTAAGCCACGTTTGGCCGAGGCAGGCGTAGTCTCGAGGGGTAATAAAGTAAAAGAGTTATTTTGCGTCAGCATGTTCACCAGCATTCGTTGCTGACGTATTTTATTACATTTTGCAGGTGAAGAAAGCTAGAGCTTGGAAATGACGAAGTACTAATATCCGATGGCTCGGATTCTTTTTGTATAAGATTAAAATTGTGGTTTGTATATAAACAAATAATATTTTGTTAATAACTTAAACGGGTGTTTTATAATTCCCGTCTTTTGAATATATATAAATGTTACACTTTTGATCCTTAAAGTTTTATAAGTCTTCCGCAACATAACGCAACTCTGATTTATTTACAAACACGATACCAACTTACGGGTCGCACTCCTAGGCCCTAGAAAGGGGTGTGACAGGCTTGGTATCAGAGCCATCGATCTTAGCGAATTGGATATCATAAAACAATACCCAAGCGTCGATCCAAGTATAGGAAACTATATGATTATTTGTTTTAAGATAAGATAGGCTGGTAACCTTTCTATCCCTCTCTACATTCTAAACCACCCGAATTAATAGATGTCATTCAAAGCTATGATGGAAAATTTTGTTCGCAAGGCCAAGGAAGCTGGTATAGCCGAACCCTACCCCGAAGACAACATTAGCGATAGATACTACGAAGCGTTCTTTGATCAACACGTGGAAAGAGACTTGTCCAAACCCCTATACTATCCCGGAAGTAGGCACTACCCAATCGACGTCCCCGATAGTCCACCGAAGCCAAGTGTTGAGGCACCGAGGCATTCAAGCTATCATCCACCGACTTTGCCAATGTATCGACCGTCGGAAGTACCAGCATACCACCCATCGGAGATCCTTACTTATCAACCCACGGAAGTACCACAACATTTCCCAACTGGTTATGTACCGTCAAATCCACATCCGTCATACGCCTTTCTGTCAGACTTACCTATCAAGGAGGAACCACAAAGCCCATCCTCCGACTGGATGAGTGTCATTCCGACCCATGTCGATGATTTATCGGAAGCTCCACCATGAATGAAGTTAGCTCCCAACCAAAGAATAACGAAGGGCCGTCCCGCAAGCCAAAAATGAGGGTAATGATGCCCTACGAAACAATCAAGATGCTCTGAATGGAGAACAAAACTGTACAACCAATGGAGGAAGATGAACCAGAGAAAGAAGAACCGGAGGAAGAAGAACCCACCGAAGAAGAGGATCCCGATGAGGAAGAAGATGATGAGGACCCTGAAGAGGAGTCCGAGGAAGAAATGGAAGAAGAGCATCCCGAGAACCCAAACGAGATGACAAGCTCAATGAATGGATCACTCACTTCCAATCCAAGCTACGGTTCCGTTGATCCGTATGTTCAATATCTGGAGCAACTAAGGAACCAAGCTTCGTCAAGCTTCCCGCCATTTCAAAGAAGAATTTCCTCGATTCAAGAACAAGCCGATGAAATTCGCGAGCAAAATCAAGCCGTCAAGACATACCTCTACCTTGCATCTGATCAGACTTATGTTCCATATCCTGAACCGCGGGACCATTACGAGATGGTAACACTGGGTTATCGCGACCCACCTCCACAGTACGGATACCCTAACATAGTCCCGCAGTCGTATGAGGAACATCTGGATCGTGCATTGCATGAGACCGACGACTGGAGGAAGAAGGTAGATGAAAAAGAGAAGAAAAAGAAGAAAGTTGGAGAAGCACTCCTTCGTAAATGCAACAAACTAACGAAGGTTGTGAAGAAGTTCTTGAAGGACTAAAGATGGTGGAATTCGATATGAAGTTATATGTGTAAAATAGTTTTGTATGTTATGTGTATGAATAAAGAACGTTTGAAACGTTCTTATGTAATGATAGGACTAGCTATATATATATCGTGGGAACGATATATATATGTATTGTAAAATATATATATCCTTTGGATATATATATAATGTGTAATAAATAAAAAGTGTGTTTGAAAGAAATATTGTTAAAATTTCAGACTTAATTGAAAAAGATAAAAAGAAAATGTCTGAAAAAAGCAATAATAACGAGAATGCTCGTAAAGAAAAAGAAACGGAAGACAAGGGGAAAGGCCCCGAGAACGAGCGAGAGGAAGAAATTCCCGATAAATATATGAATAAAATTCAAAAGATGATAAAAGATGCCGTGAGGGAAGAATCTATGAATAGATCTCATTCTAGGCAATCTCGAAATTCTCAATCTGTTAATCCTTCTAAACCCGTTAAATCCCGACCTAATCCCTCTCGAGTTGAAGAGAGTGTGCATGAGTCTAACGCCGACGGCGGAGTTAGACATGAGTTCAAGAAACTCAAGATAAGCGGTTGTTCGTTTAAAGATTTCAAGTACTATGGACCGAAAGAATTCCATGGTGACAAGGGAGCCATTTCAACCGTGAGGTGGCTCGAGGAGATGGAAACAATCGTAATCACTAGTAAGTGTTCTGAGGTTGAGAAAATTCAGTATTCAGCCCTTATGTTTAAGGTGAAGTGTTGGAGTGGTGGAATGATCTGTTGATGAGCAAAGGGAAAGATGTTATGTATGGTTTAAGTTGGGAAGATTTTAAAGCCTTGTTGATGGCCAAGTTCTGTCCCATGCACGAGACTGATCAGCTTCAAACGAAATTTTTGAATCTCAAGGTCGTTGGGACAAACCTACGCGAATACAATACCAAGTTCCATGAGTATTGTCGCCTTGTTCCCCAGCTGGTTCACCCCGAATCCAGCAAAGTCACGAGATATATTTGGGGACTTCCGCGGGAAATCCGCGACATGTTAAGGTCTCACCTACCACAAACCGCTGACTCTGCAATGGAGTTGGCCGGTTATCTAATGGCGGCATGGTTCGTAACAGAGAAGAAGACAAGAAGGTTACGACACCAACAACTCAAGGAAGAACAAGTGGAGGAAATAATCGCTTCAAGGGTAAGGGTGTTAACCAAAGTCGATTTAATTCAAACGCCCCACAATGCAAGACGTGTAGGAGGTATCACAAGGGCCGTTGCAACTTCGCCCCGCCTCCTAAAGTGTGTGAATCATGCAATCGCACTGGTCACGATGCTGCTGATTGCTGGAAGAAGAGGATGACTTGCTTTAATTGCAAGGAGATGGGCCATCTAAGTTTTGAATGCCCAATGAACAAGCCTGCTGCTGGTGGTGCGGGTGGTAGTGGCAAGGACAAAAAGGGAAACGCTCGAGTCTTCGTACTCGACACAAAAAGGGCCGCTAATGTGCCAGAACCATAACCGGTACGTTTCTAGTTAACGACACCTATGCTAGAGTTTTGTTTGATTCGGGTGCGAATTTGAGTTTTATAGATTATAGTTTCTGTAGTCTATTAAATGAACCATTAACTAAATTGGATGAATGTGACACTCGTCAATTTCAGGTTAACTCCGTTAATCCAAACTCCGTCAATTCAAACTTAAGATCACTAGAACTATAACGCACATCTCATTTCATTTAAACTAGGGTTTTAAATGACGCTTGACAATCACTACACATGTAGTCTTTCGAGATTGCACCGAAACGCAAACGAGTTGACTCAAACCGTTGGTGAACAAACGAAAAACACCAAAACAATAAGTAATTGATAATTATATGTTAGGCTTATGTGTTATTTGATAATATTGAGTAGAACATTAACTCAAGATGCAAAAAGCTATTTTATGCTAGAAAAGTAATAACTAAAAGTTGAGGGGCCATTGTGTAATATAATTATTATTAATTAATAACAAAAACCCTAACCTCCTCTCTCCCTCCCAAACCCGATCGGCCCCCGCCTCCCTCTCTTCTTGGCTGCCGTCACACTACACACACATACACACAAGGATTTTCAAGCTTTTGGCTGAAGAATTAAGGTGCTAGAAAGGTATTAACAACTACTCTATGCATTCCATATGTTTAATTTTGATATTGAATGGGTTAATCAAAACCCTAATTCACGAAATTGATGATTTAGGTGAGTTAGGGTTTGATTATATGTTTGATGATGATTTGCTAATGAAATTGATAACCTGTTGTGTTATTGTTGTTTGTTAATCATTGTTCTTTGATTTTAAACTTTCAAGAAAAACCCTACTATGTGTGTAATGTGAGATTGACATGCATGGTTGGTAAATATTGTTTCTAGAGTGTTATATGCATGGATTATGGTTCATAGATTGTTGTTATGTTGAGTTTTGATGTAAACTGGTACTGGAAAGATTGTTAAGTTTATGTTTAGACGACTGTAATTGAATGTTAGTGTGGTAATTGGTCGAAATTATTAACACTATAGTATACTTGGTTGAGTCTAGTTTCTATAAAGTCCAAGTTTGTAATTTTTGGACGTGTAAAAGTTAACTTTTATTATTTTACAAAACTGAAGTGCAAGTCTGAATTGTGAGGTCTGTTGTTAGGCTGTTTTGAAATTATCATATCTCATAAACTACAAGACCAAATGGGTTGGTTCCACTTCTGGAAGTTAACATGTTGATTTAAGAACCTAACCCAATTGGTCTTGCATTAATTGAAATTACCATTTAACGGGAATAACAAATATCATTCTGTTACGCATGATTTTGACTGCTGTGAATTTACTGTCATGTTTTGGTCTTTGTGAGAAAACTGTGTGGAATAAAAATATAATAAAAATAGTTCTGGAAACCTAACTCATGTGTGCTTTTGTGACGATTTTTGGTGAATTAATTGATATGTTGTGATCTGTTGAATAGAGTAATCTTTCAAGTAGAAATCTGTCTTGATAAAACTAGCTGCTGAACTATACGAAATTACATGAAACGTACTTGTTGTTAGATAATTGCCATGATTTTGACTAAATTGCCTTTGTGGGGAATAATTGCTAGTAATGTACAATATTAATACTTGAAACGTAAGTAGTTGTTCACACATGTAACGTATCACCAATGTGTTTGTTGAGTCACACACAATTCACAAACGAAACACGAAACGTATTTCATGCATAGGTATTATGTGCCGAGTCTAGAGACTCAATAATAGTTCCAACACTTAGAAAATCTCATTCTTGTTTTAGAACGCTAGTGAGGACTTTCTGTGACGCGCATCTCTTGGTTGACTTGTTTTTGAATTCTTCGCAAACAGTGAGTTTCACGTTCCCCTTTTACTCTTTTAAACGCTTTTTACTTGGGGGAGATAACATACTCCAAAACGCTTTAGATTTTGTTATTAGTTATATATCACTTGTAAAGGCTAAGTGGCAAACGAACCAACTAAAGTCCTTCATAACATCGAACCGTTTAATATTTGTATAATAGCGAGTCATTGTTGAGTAGTACTACTGGGTTTGACAAACCCCACCCAACTCTAAACTCGACTGGAGGTCGAGTGGGTGTAATCTTGGCTAACACATTTTCCATGGTCGTGGTAGACATGGTGGCAAGGCAATTGATAAACAGTCAGCTTCGGTGTCAAACACTTAGTAATACTTGTTTTATAGGTTAGCTACCTATGGATATATAATTGATTTAACATTATCTGGTAACGCAAACGCAAAACGTAAATGCAAACGCTTTATTTATATAAACTTGTGAACTCACCAACCCCGTGTTGACACTTTTAGTATGTTATTCTCAGGTAGCCGAGGCGGGCGCACGGTATAGGAACATGCATTACATTGAACTCTATCGTTTTTGCAAACATGTTTTTAAACTGTTATTAATTGGGTTTTAAGTCGTCCTGCGTGACGCAACACTTGGTTTATGAATTTACGCTTCCGCACTTATTTACACTTAAATGTTTCGTGGTTTGAAAACTTTACCTATGGTGTTTGATTATAACTAATGATTCTGATCCTGTTAGTTCACACCCTCTGACGGTAAAACTCCGTTAGTGGATTTTGAGGGTGTGACAATGAAACTCTAAGCGTCGAGACTGCTAGCGGTGAAATAGTTAAGATCTACGAATCCCTTGAAAACGGAAAAATCCTTCTAGCTGGTTATTTGTTACCTATTTGTTTGTTACCCATGAGATTGGCTGGTTTTGATATTGTACTTGGTATGGATTGGTTATCCGATAACCAAGCCCATATCATCTGCAATAGCAAAACTGTTGAACTTCAAGCCCCCGATAAATGAACAATTCGAATTGAAGGGGACAAGGACGCTGGCCAAGTTAGCTTAATTTCTATGATTAAGGCTAACAAATGTTTGAATCAAGGATGCCTCGCATTTATGGCCTACGTCACTGAAGAGTCTAAGCCAAAAGAAATCAAAGATGTTCCTATCGTTTCCGAATTTTCTGACGTCTTTCCTAATGAACTCCATGGTATTCCTCCCGATCGTGAAGTAGAGTTTAGGATCGATCTAATTCTCGGTACTGCTCCGATCGCAAAAGCACCATATCGCTTAGCGCCAACCGAAATGAAAGAGTTAAAGAAACAACTCGATGAGCTCTTGGAAAAAGGTTTCATTCGACCGAGTTCGTTGCCTTGGGGAGCACCGATTCTATTCGTCAAGAAGAATGACGGTTACATGAGAATGTGTATCGACTATCGTGTGTTGAACAAAGTTACAATAAAAAATCGATATCTTCGTTCTGGCTATCACCAACTTAAAGTTCAATCTGAAGACATTCCAAAGACTGCTTTCTGAAAAAGGTATGGACATTATGAGTTCACGGTTATGCCGTTTGGACTTACTAATGCTCCGGCCGCATTCATGGATATGATGAACCGTATCTGCAAGCCTTACTTGGATAAATTCGTGATCGTATTCATCGACGACATATTTATTTATTCAAAGTCAAATGCTGATCATGAAACCCACCTTCGTACCTTGCTTGAAATTCTAAGAACCGAGAAGTTGTACGCCAAGTTCTCAAAGTGCGAGTTCTGGTTGCACGAAGTGCAATTTCTTGGTCACATCATTAACGTTAAAGGTATTCAAGTGGACCCCGCAAAGATTGAAGCTATCTCTAAGTGGGAGATTCCGAAGTCGCCAACTGAGATCCGAAGTTTCTTAGAATTGGTCGGCTACTACTGTAGGTTCATCGAAAATTTTTCTCGTATCGCACTTCCCTTAACCTCGTTAACTCGTAAAAACATCAAGTATGAATGGGGAACGAAGCAACAAGAGGCGTTCGATATACTCAAACAAAAACTCACCCAAGCACCTATCTTGGCTTTGCCAGAAGGTACTGAGGATTTTGTAGTCTTTAGTGACGCATCTCACTCGGGTTTGGGATGCGTGCTAATGCAACGCAAGAAGGTAATTGCTTATGCCTCTCGTCAATTGAAAGTACATGAAAAGAATTACACGAATCACGATCTAGAGTTAGGCGCCATAATCTTTGCACTTAAGATTTGGAGGCACTATCTCTATGGAGTACGATTTACTGTGTACACTGATCATAAGAGTTTGAAACACATCTTTGATCAAAAAGAGCTCAACATGCGCCAACGGCGATGGATGGAGACTCTTAACGACTATGATTGTGAGATTGTGTATCATGAAGGCAAGGCCAACGTTGTGGCCGATGCCTTAAGTCGTAAAGAGCATGAAAAACCTAAAAGGGTTCGAGCTTTGCGCCTAGAACTTCAAATTGATCTCTTTGAGAAAATCAAATCCACGCAAACGCAAGCAATTAAAGAAAACCAAATCTCCGATGAAAAACGCAATGGCACCATTGACTCGTTAGTCAAAGGTGATGATGGTATCCTAAGACTCGGTAATAGGATTTGGGTACCAATCATTGGAGGTTTGCCTAAGAAAATCTTGAATGAAGCTCACCAGTCGAAATACATGATGCATTCCAGAAGTGATAAAATGTACCACAACCTAAAGACGAACTATTGGTGGAATGGGAAGAAAAAGGATGTCGCTTCGCATGTTGCGAAATGTTTGACTTGTTTGAAAGTCAAGGCTGAATACCAAAGGCCTTCGGGATTGCTACAGCAACCCGAACTTCCCGTATGGAAGTGGGAGTTAATTACTATGGACTTTATTACGAAACTCCCAAAGACGACTCGACAACATAATGCGATATGGTTAATTGTAGATCGTTTGACCAAATCTGCACACTTTATACCCATCAATGAGTCGTATTCTATGGATAGATTAGCACGTATCTATGTAAACACCATTGTCGCTTTGCATGGAGTACCACTGTCTATAATATCTGATCGAGACAGTCGTTTTACGTCTCATTTCTGGAAAAGCTTCCAACAAGCCCTCGGTACAAAGTTGAACCTTAGCACTGCTTATCACCCACAAACCGATGAGCAAAGCGAAAGGACGATTCAAACGTTGGAAGACATGCTCCGCGCTTGTGTGATCGATCTAGGTGGAAGTTGGGATGACCACTTACCCCCTAATGGAATTCTCGTATAATAATAGTTATCACGCAAGTATTCAAACCGCACCGTTCGAGGCGTTATATGGTCGAAAGTGTAGAACGCCCGTGTGTTGGTCTAAAACCGGAGATAATCAATTGTTTGGACCCGAGATAGTCCAAGAAACAACCTACAAAGTCATTCAAATCCGAGAACGACTTAAGACGGCACGTGATCGCCAAAAGAGTTACGCCGATGTCCGTCGTAAGCCGTTAGAGTTCAATGTCGGTGACAAAGTGTTATTGAAAGTCTCGCCTTGGAAAGGCGTTGTTCGCTTCGGTAAGAAAGGAAAATTAAGTCCTCGATTCGTTGGACCTTTTGAGGTACTCGAACGAATTGGCACGGTTGCGTACCGGTTGCGACTGCCTGAGGAAATGCAAGGGATACATGATGTATTCCATGTCTCGAATCTGCGTAAGTGTTTGACCGATGAATCGTTGGCTATGCCATTAAAAGACATTGAAATAAATGAGAACTTAAAATTCGTAGAACGTCCAATTCAAATTGAAGATTCAAAAACAAAGAAGTTAAAGAAAAGAACGTTGAAAATTGTGAAAGTAAAATGGGACTCGCGTAGAGGGCCCAAATATACTTGGGAACTCGAATCGGAAATGAGAAAGAAATACCCCCACTTGTTCGAGTAAAGCAATCTCGAGGACGAGATTTGTTACAAGGTGGGGACGATGTAACAACATGAAAATTTCGAGTTCAAAGTATCAACTTTCCAAAGTCTAGGGACTAAATTTGCCAAATTCTAAAGTTGAGGGTTTAAATTAAAAATTCTGATTTCCTGACTCATCGCGCTACGCGATGAGTCAGAGGAGAGCCCCATCGCGTATCGCGATGGGGTACCTGAGAAAACGTGACACGTGTGCCACGTGGCACACGGTGGCACTGGTTATCGCCACGTGTCACCACGTGGCAACACTGCTGCCACGTCTTGCCACGTGTAGCGGTGCCTGCCACGTGTCAACACGTGGTAGTTCTACGCTGTGAGTCAGCAGACCTATATCGCGATACGCGATAGGTCTGCTGAGGAACCTATCGCGTATCGCGATAGGGACCAAAATTTCGTCTATAAATAGCAGCCAAGGGCTGCTCATTTTCAACATCCCAAACACAGCTTTCATCTCTCTCTCTAGATTCTCTTTAAACCCCGAGAACCCGATTCACGATCCACCTCTATAAGCGTGCCACGATCCTTTATTTGTGTAACGACGTTTCCTCGAAGTTGTGCCACCCTCCACCCACATACCAAGAAGGTGTTTTTAATGGCAAGGAGTCTCGAAAGTCGTGTCAACGAGTGTTGAAGATTTGGCATTCCTCGATTTGCGTGTCGAGAAGATTAAAGCGGCGTTGGAGTGCTGCTCGTGTCCCAAGGGTTTCTATAAGCCATTAAGGTTATGCGTAATGATGAATTCAATATAATTTAATATTATATTCAAGGCTTAAGCCTTAAGTCGAGGTTATACTCGATACCTCGATAAAAGAAAAGAAAGATAACATAACAAAGATATGAATAAAAGAATGAATATTTAATGTTGTGATAACATATATATGTGTGTAAGTATATATGTAAATATTCTTTGTTATGAAATATTATTTAATGAATAAAGAGTATTATTAAATAATAAAAGAAAAGATTACGTTTCTTGAAGAAGAAGAAACGTCGGGTTTTGATTATAAACTAAAGGTTTATAAACTTACTTTTAAACTAAAGGTTTTCAAGTAAACAAGAATTGAACTAAAGGTTCAATCGAGGATTGAGATATAAGACTAAAAGTCTTAAGCCAGATCGTGTACCCGACTAACAAATATTTATACTCGTACTATAGGTGCGAGATAAATAAAGGGAAAGACCCTTGGACGGTGAGTGAAGCCGATCCTAAAGAGACAAGGTGAATACACCCCCAAACTTTTACTTATTTAAAATGAGTCAAACTTGTTATTTGAAATTATTTACAAGGAACTATGTGTTCCTAAAACCGTTATGAATAAGGGTATAAACCTAGCCCTCAGGCTGTGGTATACGTATGTCTGGATCCTTACATAGGTGGTACTATGCGATGTGTGGGCATGATCGCACCACCCTTGGTCGTAAGATGCTCTCCTGCAGGGAGTACGACCGTTGTGTATATTTACGGGTACTTAACTAAGTCGAACGCTGCGGTGTTTGCTGAGGTGACCTAGAGTAGAGGCTCATATTTATAATGTGTTATTTGACTTTGTTATTCCTAAGCCACGTTGGGCCGAGGCAGGCGTAGTCTCGAGGGGTAATAAAGTAAAATAGTTATTTTGTAACATCCCAAATATTATAATATTAAATAAAGAAAGTTGCGTTAAATTGTCGTGTGTTATATAATGTTAACTAGCACCTAATAAGGAATAGATCATGGACTTGGACTAATTAAGATGGATTAAAGGGAATGAGCCTTAGGTCCATGGGCTTTAAGGGATATAAATATCCCCTAAACCATCCTAAAACCCTAAATCCTCACACTTTCCATCTTATCCTCTACACACTCAAAACACACACCACATACCACCCTATACACGACCGAGAGAGAGAGAGACGGGAGGGACTTGAGGCCAAACGAACGTTAGTTGGTATTAGATCTTTATTATGCGAGCTATATACAAGATCTAGAGTGCGTAAACAAGTTAAACGAGATCCAAACGAACACTAAAGATATGTTCTTGACCCTTTAAAGTTTATGTTTTTAGAATTGGTTAGCCTTGAAACTTAAAACGAGAGTAGATCGGGTATAAACAAAACGTAAAGTTATAAACTTGATGTTAAAACGAACCTAATGAAACCGTAAACATAAACGGCTCGTTTAAGATAAACCTTAGAACCAATATTTATGTATTACCGGGCCATGTTTTACCCAAACAAGACCATGGGAATGATCACGGGTTCGATTAACATCATATCTAGGAATTTCTCGGTAAAACGATGATGATTTTGGGGATTTAGGGACGAACAGCGGCGGCTACTGAACAACTTCGCCCACAAGCGAACTTCGCCTACAAGCAAGTTCGCTTGCAAGCAAGTTCGCCGAACCGATCAACTTCGCTGATTGATTAAGTTCGCTGCCGGTTAAGTTCGCCAGATACTAAGTGCTAGCTATAACTTCGCCACTCTAAGTTCGCTCACGTATAAGTTCGCCTATGAATATGTTCGCTTGTAGTTAACTTCGCTTAATGCTAAGTTCGCTTGTATATAACTTCGCTTATATACAAGTTCGCTTACAATTAAGTTCGCGTAAGTTAAGTTCGGTAATGAATCGGATAGCGAATCAGACTTAATTCGTTATGAGGAATGAGCTAACGAATTAGGAAATAAATTAAAATCCTAGTGAAAAAATATGTTAAGACAGTTAATGTAAATAAAATTTTTCCAAGCTGACCTGGCAGCTCGACCCAAACCAGGGGCTCTGCCCCTTGGACCCTGCTAGGGGCTACCGCCCTAGACCCCGCTGCCAGGGGCACTACCCCCGGACCCTCGTTCGTTGTGGGTAATAAATTAACTAGAAACGCAATATGAAAAGTGATAGTTATAAATACGCATAATTGTTATACAGCTAGCCGTGCACAGTCAAGAAATGAGTAACCATTAATGGAAGAAGTAACCGAGTTCAGGTGAGTTTCTAGCCCCATTCCTTGTTATGTTTTCGGGGCTGTGTGCATACTCGATGTGATAGTTAATACACTTACCTTACGTGAACGATATTCGGATATTGCACGTACCGTTAGGCTATAAATAAAGATATGGATATTGTGTGTAATGTAAGGATGATTGCTTGTCGATACGTGAACAATCTTCGGATATTGCATGTATTGCCAAGAATAGTGATGATTGTCTCCTTATATGGATATTAAATGATAACTTATATATATATAGAGTTCCCTCTACGGATAATATATAGATTGTTCCTTAAATGGAAAGCATAGTGTTCCTTTAATGGAAAGCCCAATGTTCCTTAAATGGAAAGCATAGTGTTCCTTTAATGGAAAGCCCAGTGTTCCTTTAATGGAAAACATAGTGTTCCTTTAATGGAACGCCCAGTGTTTCTTTGATGGAAAACCCAGTGTTCCTTTAATGGAAAACATAGTGTTCCTTCTATGGAAGTATATAGGATACTCCTTCTATGGAGAATATATATATTTAGAGTGTCCTTCTATGGAGAACATAAATAGTAGGGGTAATAGTAATAGTTCTTTTATTAGATATTATGTGACGTTCCTCTTATGGATATTTACACAAGGTTAGGATATGTATGTAGGTAAGATATGTGTATGTATTATATGTTGCCTAATTAACTAGAACTCACTCAGCATAGCTGACTTTTAGTATCCACGCAGGTGAATATGATTACAGAGCTAGCATGAGGTTGGCACATGACATGGATTGAATGGCTGACATCTGAAGATGGAAGATAAATGATGATTTAAATAAGATGCTAATATTATGTTTTAACGAAAAGATCAAATGTTTTGTATCAAATGATTAAAGTTAACATTTCCGCGAAAGTTTTAATAAACTCTGATTTGTAGAACTGTGTTTATGAGTAAATCCGACGTTAAAGTGAGGCACCGGGAACGGGGCCTTACATATTTTGCGTCAGCGTGTTCACCAGCATTCGTTGCTGACGTATTTTATTACATTTTGCAGGTGAACAAAGCTAAAGCTTGAAAATGACGAAATACTAATATCCGATGGCTCGGATTCTTTTTGTATAAGATTAAAATGGTGGTTTGTATAACATAAACAAATAATCTTTTGTTAATAAATTAAACGGGTGTTTTATAATTCCCGTCTTTTGAATATATATAAATGTTACACTTTTGATCCTTAAAGTTTTATAAGTCTTTCACAACATAACGCAACTCTGATTTATTTACAAACAAGATACCAACTTACGGGTCGCACTCCTAGGCCCTAGAAAGGGGTGTGACATGAGACCAACCGTTAATACCGATTTTTTGTTGTTCAAAACCAAAATGAACAATTGAAAGTTGAAACCGAATCGTTACCAACGACCTAATTCCAGTTTGGTTTCACAGTTTAAACGTTAATAATAAATTTAGTTTATAATAATTATTAATTTAACTGTACCATCAATTTTAACGAAACACCAACATAATATAATATTTGAGAGGATCATAATAAAGAATTATAGTTTTATCTACATAAATGGTAAATATTAATGGAAGACCTACGACGCGAAATAATAACAAGAATTACAAAAAGAATTATACTGCAATTAGGTTAACTTAAAGTTGTAATAGCCAAGTTATGTGTATTAAAAAGATTATTTTCAATTACATTTTAACTATATCTAATATATATAACAAAACATATCTAATAATTAATAATAAAAAACATTAAAATGCATTCAACATTTACAGTTTGATCTGGTTTCATATGGCTGGTTTCCAGTATAAACGACGAACCAATCGTTCACTACGTTTTGAAAATTTTGAAACCGACCAACTAACCGAAAGTAATTAAAGAGATAGAAAAAAGAAGCCAAACCAATGACCGGTTTAAATTATTTCAAGGTTTTAACTGAACCATAAAAACTCATATTTGTTACGTGATTAACAGTGTCTGTGTTCAAACACCCACTGCATCGCTCGAGCACCCGTTTAGTTATGTTATACATATTCATTATAATTATAATTTATATAAAAATGACTATTAATGTATACAATTACAAATTAACTAATCTATTCCTATTCCTGACATATAAGTAACTACCCATGGCCTCATTTCACAATTTTGTGAGCCCTACCTCTTTTTCCCGTTTCTCTTATTTCGCCTTTCATCCCCTCCTTCGAAATACATAAATTTACAACTTGCATAACTAAAGAAAATTCATTTCGGCGTGAATAACTACTTTTGAGCTCGGGCTCTACACCACTACATCAATATCATTAAACACACTGCCAAAAATGAAAGAAAGAAATAAATCAAAACCTGAAACAAGAAGAACGGAACGTGGAGAGTTTGTTCGAGCTCGCAATGAAGTTGTTGTAACCCTCTGAGCATAAAACCCAACTGACGAGCTTTAGCACCCAAGAAGTGATCAAACAAATTAAACGCAACCGCAACGGGTACATCTAGCCTATTCGCTTGATCAGCTGCATGAATCAACGCCCAGTTGTCTCTTATCCGTTGATCTCTGAACATCCAGTAGACAACAGGGCCTAGTTTAGTCGACGGTTCCTGCTTTAAAACCCTGATTCTGCCTAACTGAACGGCGGTTGAAGATGAAGCAGAGGCCATTGATGAGAGTGAGGTTGTTAATGAATGTTACATGAAGAATTTGGAGGGAAAATTGTGGTTTGAAAGTGTACACGTCTTTAAATATGGTTGGTCCAGATGTTGTACACGTCATATCCTAAATGTATTGAATTGAATTTGATGTGATGGTTTCCACCGCCGTAGAGTCTCCACGTCGCCGGTATCCACCGTCGTCTTCAACTATTTATTTAATAATTAATTAATTAAAGATAGTTAGGAACTGAAATGTACTTGGGACTTGTTCCACATGTGGGTTTATATGTCAAATGGTCCTCTCACTCTCATAAGATTAGTTTTTTTGGTCGAGTTCTTGTGGTTAACCAGGTATGAGCATGGTACCGTATCGGTACTGAAAACAGTGATTCTGAAAATCACAAAGTCTTGGTACTGGTACTGAAATATTCAGTTCGGTACGGGTATTGAAGGTAAAAGTTTGGGAAATACTGGTTACGTATCAATCCTGGAACTCAAAACTTTGGTATCGATTCGATAATAATGCTACTAAATCGGTACCGATACAGAATTTGTCCATCCCTACTTGTAACATCCTTTATTAACTTTTATGATTATGATTTATGATATGATCACTAGACTATAAGGTGATGTGGTATGGTTCATCATAATTATTCTTCATTATTTGCCACATTAGTACTCTGTCATTCAACTCAATCTTTTATTGGATGTGAATCATTGTTCATCGTTCTTCATTCATTCTCTCTCTCTCTCTCTCTCTCTCTCTCTTTTATTCGATTTATATTTAATTTGTAATAATAAAAACAGTATTTAAAACTTAAAATAAAAAAAAAAATACAATAAAACTTAAAAATTAAACTTAATTTTTTGCAATTTTTAATATATGTCGAACGGAAGTAATGGACTTCATATATGTTCGATCAAATCCGAACGTAATGCGTCATGCATGTCTTTGTTCTCCAAAGCCAACCTATTATAATTTCTTTGTGTTTCGTCGTCCGTTCATGTTCGACGTTTAAGTCATCCTCGTTGTACTCACAAATTGCATCTCCATCATCTTCAATAATCATGTTATGCATTATTAATATTGCATACATCATCCGTCTAGCTCACTACGTGACAATTTGACTTTAGGACACCAAAAGTGCGTTCAATGACCTTGTCGCCTCTTGAGCCCCCTTAAATTTCTTTCATTGGTCATCCTGTGTACATGTGAATGGTTTCACAAACATGAACCATTCGGGATATATACAATCAGCAAGATAATAACCGTGTTGTATAGTACTCCTATTGAAAAGTAGACTCTTGAATTGATCCATCTAGAACGTCATTTACCTCATCTTAAATTAATTTTGTTTGTAAATAAACTAATTGTCGCGTAACGATAAAAAGGAAACGAAAAACTTGTGTGATGTGTGTGATGGTGGTCATGCCCATCACGCCACGTGCGGGATGGGGTTTTGAGGGAGGGGGGTGTGTGTTCAATGATACCATTCTCCATCATTTTGTCCACATATTGTTGGAATTACGTATGCCCGAGACACATACTTATACTAATGTGGCTAACTGTGTTTGATCCAAGTCGGGTCATACCCAATAACAAGCTAGACAACACCAAATGTATTCCTTTAGTAACTTGATCATTTAAAAGAATACCGAACACTACGTGTTTAGGAAATTGGTTTTCTAAACAAACACACTTGAGGATTTAAATAAATTATCTGGATAATTTATTTATATAAATTAATTATTTAATTGGTTAAATAATTATGTAAATGCATGTACATTTTATAAAATTAAGTTTTATAAAATGAATGGAGATGGTTTTAAATGGTTAAAACAAAATAATAAAAAAAAAAAAAAAAAAAAAAAAAAAGAGCCGTCCACCCCATGTGGGTGGAAGGTTTTGGTCCAATCAAATTCAAGGCTTTCTTTTGGTCCATGTGATGCCTCTTTATGAATCTCCACATCCAAGACATGCATGCATCTTTTTCATTTTGAATTTTTCAAGTGTTAAATCAAGTTCATATCCTCTCTCTTTCTCTCCAAAACCCACGGCTCAAAGTGGGCAGATTTTGGGAGTTTTGTGAGCTAGTTCAAGTGTTCAAAAATCCTAGCAACTAGTTGGTGTTGTTGCTCAAAGCTTGGGGTATACAAAGCTTGAGGGTTTCTCTTTGCAACCTTGCCATTTGAAGACATCATCATCTTCATCCACCTACATCTTCTTCTAAAGGTAGAAGAGGTACATTTTACATTTTGTGAGCATTTTGTTCTTGTAATATTGATCCTTGTTCTTTGGGTTTTAGATTTAACATAATGGTATGTTCATTACAAGTTTTAAAATCTAAGCTTCCGTTGCGTTTTCATGTTAAATATGGTTAACTTGAACTTTGATAATCTTGTATAAAACCCAACAATGGCATCAAGAGCCGGTTACAAGGACTTATGCTTCTTACATGTTCATAGATTTCGGTTTTTTCATGGGTGAAAAAGGGGTCCGAAATTTTGGTGGATTTTACCCCTCATGGATTTGTAAGATCTTGACATGCATGGAAAGATCTTAGGAAACCATTATTAACATTTGGATGTTGAAAATAAAATAAAAAAAAATAATAAAAATTTGGGCCGTAGCCTCTTGGGGGGGGGGGGGGCCGATTTTATTTGGTGATTTTGGGCATTGGTTGCTTAGGTTGCATGCTTAGAACATTTGGTATGTTTGGATGTGTCATAACCGAAACCTAGACCTTGGATGTGTTGATTGTTGTTTGTGTATGTTGATTATGTTTATTATTCAATATGGTTGTAATAATTCATAATCTTAGGCTTGTGTAATTTATTTATTCATAAGTTGGTTTGTAATAAATAGATTAGTTGCATTTTCTTTTTTTAGAAAAATATGTATTAGGATACATTTTGTAAAAATTGAAGATGCAAGAATTGGTGGATTTGGGCCTTGGACCGAAATTTTGGGCTTGTTGGGCCTCACCGGCCCATCATGGGATTCAAGCCCATTAGGCCCATAAATTTCACTCTTGGGCCCAAGAAGACTTTTGGAAGTTTGGAGCCCATTAACAAGCCCAACAAGAACACAACAACTTAGAAAGGATACTTGAAGCATTTGGATGCAAGGTCAAGTGGGAGTCAACATTCCATCCTTGTGTCATGTTTTGTCCCTTAGGTGTGACTTATGACCTATACTTGTTTCGGCTAACAAGTATGGTCAAACTTAGCGGTTCTCGGTTATGACTATATTTTGCATATGTATGCTTGGTTGTTTGTTTTACTTTATGAAATGTGTGGTTGATAGATATTAGGATATCCAAACCGTCACATAGGAACGACAACAAGCATAAAACGGGTTCTAATATATATTTGGTAATATCGCGTCAATTAGTTTAATTAAATGGGTTTATTAAAACTAAGCGATTACTCACATATAATAAAATTGGTTTTATTATAACTTGAACCTTGAAAATTGGTTTTCAAAATCGCCATATTACTAAATGCATGTTAGGATATGGCATAATGTTTTTCAAACTAGAATATTGGAAAAATTAAAAATCCCTTTTTCATAATTACCAAGGAAACAAGTCTAACACCATCCTTTTGCATGACACTTAACGTATTAGGGAACTTTAAATGGGATAAAGGTCACCTAACCATTTTGAGCAAACTAATATACTTAGGGTAATATTAACATATTTGTGGGATAAAGGTCACCTAACCACTTGTATGTTAATCTTACATGTTTATACAAGTAGGACGACTTGAATTGGAAACCATGTGATAAAGGTCACCTAAGCATGGGGTCCAATGGTGTTGATGGGATAAACATGCCAACACGAAATAAGGATTTCGAATGGTCCCATACCTCTAGAAGTTGCAAAGGGTTGCAATTGTCAAGATTGACTACCTTGTTAAATCAAATAACGGGATAAAGGTCACCTAACCAAAATTTGATTTATCGTTGGATTCTAGAATTTAATTATTATTTTAAAATTTGGAATAAAAGGGTATTAATAATTAAATTATTTATAATACTAAAATAAAACTTTGTTAAATTTTGTAGATGGCCACTAACAATGCAAACACCTCTACCCATAACACCCGTAACCTATCCTTAAGAACCATCCTTGAAAAGGATCGTCTAAACCATAATAACTTTATGGATTGGTATCGCAACTTGAGAATAGTTCTCAAACAAGAAGAGATATCATATGTCTTAGACGATCCCATTCCCGATGAGCCTAACGTGGAAGATGAGGAGGCGTATAACGATTGGGTCAAGTACACCAAAGATTCGGTGCAAGCCTCTTGCCTCATGTTAGGGACTATGATTCCCGAAATCCAAAAGGATTTCGAGCATCATGGGGCATACGACATGATAACTCAATTGAAGGAAATGTCCCTTCAACAAGCTAGAGCGGAACGTTTCGAAACGGTTCGAGCGTTTCATGCATGTCGTATGGAGGAAACCCAAAGCGTCTCATCTTATGTCCTAAAGATGAAAAGCTACATTGAAAAGCTTCGTAGGTTGAATTGTCCCGTATCTAATGAGTTGGCTACGGATTTGATCCTCAACTCTTTGACCAAAAGGTTTGAAACCTTTGTCATGAATTATAACATGAATGGATGGGACAAAAGCATTGGTGAGCTTCACGCAATGCTAAGAACGGCCGAAGCGGGAATGGGTAAAAGGGTTTTACCCGTTCTAACAATCAATGAAGGAAAAAGGGGACATAACTCCAACCCCAAAGCAAGTGTTGCTAAGGGCAAGGGCCACGTCCAAGGAAAGGGAAAGAGGAAAGCCATCACGCCCACCAAACCGAAGGAAAAGAAGCAAAAGGTTGCGGCGCAAGATCCATGCTTTGAGTGTGGAGAGATAGGTCATTGGAAAAGGAATTGTCCGACCTATCTCAATGCGTTAAAAGATAAGAGGGATGCGGGGCATACCTCAGGTATTATCTTTACTATACATATTGAACTAAATGTTATTTCTTCAAATACATGGGTACTTGATACCGGATGTGGAACTCACATTTGCAATTTGTTGCAGGGGTTCAAAAGAAGTAAACAACTCAACAAAGGGGACATTAGTCTCTTTATGGGCAATGGAGCAAGAGTTGAAGTCCAAGCCCAAGGAGACTACATATTAAAGCTTCCAAGTGGTTTGGAAGTAATTTTGAAGAATGTTTTGTATGCTCCTAAGTTAAGGAGAAACATTATTTCCGTGTCTCTTTTAAAACAATGTGGCTTTGATCTTAAATTTATAAATTGTGATATTCATGTTTTGATGAATGGCATGTTTTATTTTAAAGCTATACCCATGAATGGTATATATGAAATAGATCAAAGTGGTATGTCACATAGTAGTTCAATGTACAATGTCAACACCAAGAAACTCAAGAAGGACTTGGGTGATTCCTATCTTTGGCATTGTCGCCTTGGACATATAAGCAAGAATCGCATGCAAACTCTTCGCAAGAGTGGTATTCTAGAAACAAATGAGTATGATTCATTTGATGTATGTGAATCTTGTTTACAAGGCAAAATGACAAAGCAACCCTTTAATAAAACTTTTGAAAGGTCAAAAGAATTATTGGGTATCATACATTCGGATGTATGTGGTCCTTTTAGACCAATGACTAGGAATGGTGAAAGATACTTCATTACCTTTATTGACGATTATAGTCGATATGGTTATGTGTACTTAATGAAACACAAAGATGAAGCTTTTGAAATGTTCAAAGACTTCAAAACTGAAGTAGAAAGACAACTCAAGACCACAATCAAAGTACTTCGTAGTGATAGAGGAGGTGAATACCTAAGTGGTGTTTTTCAAGATCATCTTAAGAGTTGTGGAATTATTTCACAACTTACTCCACCTGGAACACCACAACATAATGGTGTGTCTGAAAGGAGAAATCGTACCCTATTAGATATGGTTCGATCGATGATGGCTAGAAGCACTTTACCTCTATCATTTTGGGGCTATGCTTTACTTTCCGCTGTTCGCATATTGAATATGGCTCCAACCAAGAAAGTGGAGAAGACACCTTTTGAAGTATGGCATGGAAAGGCTCCATCGCTATCATTCTTAAGAGTTTGGGGTTGTGAAGCTTATGTAAAGCAATACACCCCAAACAAATTAGAAGTCCGATCCACTAAGTGTATCTTTATAGGTTATCCTAAAGATGATTTAGGATATTACTTTTACGATCCTAGTGAGCAAAATGTTATTATTGCTCGAAAGGGTAAGTTCTTGGAAACTAAGTTCCTTGAGGAAGGAACTAATAATAGAACAGTGAAATTTGATGAGGATCAAGAATCACAAGATGATACACAATTGGTTGATACTAGCACTCAACAAGAGGTTGTTGAAAGTGATCAAGTGGTTGATCAAAACACACAAAACGTTCGCAGATCTGGTAGAGTTAGCAATCCACCTGAAAGATATGGATTTTTTGTAGAAGGTTGCTACGTGGTAGATTCGGATGAACCAACCACATACCGTGATGCAATGTCCAAGAATGATTGTGACAAATGGCTTGAAGCCATGAACGTTGAGATGCAATCCATGTATGACAACCAAGTTTGGGAATTGGTTGAACTACCACTCAACTCCAAAGCTGTTGGAAGTAAGTGGGTTTTCAAAAGGAAAACTGATATGCATGGAAACTTGGATACTTATAAAGCAAGACTTGTAGCTAAGGGTTTCACTCAAACTCAAGGGGTTGATTATGATGAAACTTTTTCGCCTGTGGCAATGCTAAAGTCTATTAGGATATTATTTGCCATAGCTGCACATTATGATTATGAAATTTGGCAAATGGATGTCAAGACCGCTTTCCTAAATGGATATCTTGAGGAAGATGTCTATATGGTTCAGCCTGAAGGTTTTGTCGATCCAAAACATCCTAATAAAGTATGCAAGTTAAAGAAATCAATCTATGGATTGAAACAAGCATCTAGAACTTGGAATCATCGTTTTGATGAAGAAATCAAAAGTTTTGGGTTCATCAAAAACGCTGATGAGGCTTGTGTGTATAAAAAGGCTAGTGGGAGTATAATTACATTCTTAGTATTGTATGTCGATGACATTCTACTATTTGGAAATGACATTCCAACCATGGAAAGCGTTAAGGCTTGGCTTGGAAGTAGATTTTCCATCAAGGATCTTGGTGAAGCTGCCTATATTTTGGGAATAAAGATCTATAGGGATAGGTCAAGGCGCTTGATAGGTTTGAACCAAAGTACATACATTGATAAGATCTTGAAAAGGTTCAAGATGGAAAACTCCAAGAAAGGTTTTGTACCTATTCAAAGAGGGACCATATTGAGTTCAGCTCAATGTCCAAACTCAAAGGGTGAGCAAGAGATGATGAAACAAATCCCATATGCTTCTGCTATAGGATCCATCATGTATGCGATGATATGTACTAGACCGGATGTGTCATGCGCTTTGAGCATGACAAGCAGATATCAACAGAATCCAGGAAACAGTCATTGGATGGCTGTTAAGAACATATTGAAATACCTTAGGAGAACTAAGGATATGTTTCTGATATATGGATCTGGTGAGGAGGAACTCGCTATAAAAGGTTACACGGATGCGAGCTTCCAAACTGATCGAGATGATTCTCGATCACAGTCTGGGTATGTGTTCACTCTTAATGGAGGAGCTGTCTCTTGGAAGAGCTCAAAACAGGAAGTGGTAGCATTGTCCACTACAGAATCAGAATACATCGCCGCTTCATTGGCAGCTCAGGAAGCTGCATGGTTGAAGAAATTCATTACTGATCTAGGGGTAGTCTCTTCCATTCAAGACCCCCTAGAAATCTTTTGTGACAACGAGGGTGCGATTGCACAAATCAAGGAACCTCGTTCGCACCAAAAGACAAGGCACATAGAGCGGAGATTCAACTACATAAGGGATGAAGTTGAAAAGGGAAAGATATGTATTCGCAAAGTTGGAACTGATCAAAATCTTGCGGATCCATTCACGAAGCTCCTAGAAAGACCGAAACATGAGCGTCATGCGAGTGGCTTAGGACTTCGATATTCTAGTAATTGGATTTGATCTATTTTGTATTAAAGTTTAAAAGACTTTTGTAATTTAACTCTTTTATATGATTATGGAATCTTGAGTTAAATTCTAATTTTGCATGTTTAATCCATGAATAAGTTATCTTATTCTAAAAGTCCGTAGTCAATCACATTTGTGGGAACAAATATGAAGCAAGACTATTATGAACTAGGATTGGTGGATATTCATAAGGAATGAATATGGAGCATAGGATTGCTGCCAAAGTTCATAGATATTTGTGGGATACAAATATTGGACTGACCCGCTCTCAATATTACTACATGGAGTCGATTGACTTGATCATTAGTAATCTTGAGTAAAGGAGAATTTCATATTATCCTTAGACCTGAGATGTATACTGGGTCTTGATTTTCACCAAGTATTACACTTTGACTCTCCCCTTCGCTATTCGTAAAAGATGGTACATAAGGATGAGCTCAGGTGGAGTATAAAGTGATAGTGAGAGGCGTATACAGTCAAGATGGAATTTGTTCCTCTTATGTGTTGAGAGTTTAGATGTCTAAGGCCTGATAAAGTTGAATTGTAAAGAGAATGATCGCCTATGTCTCTTAGATCCAACATGACATCTAGTAACAAAGGGATATAATGATAGATTCACCTAAATCATATCAAGTAAGGAACTTGAAGGGATGATGTTATTGAATGGCACTTCGTCAAACACATTAGGGGTGGTGAACTGTTGTTAGGCGGTATTCACCACTTGCATTAATTTTCTATGTATCTCGTGCAAGTGGGAGATTGTTGGAATTACGTATGCCCGAGACACATACTTATACTAATGTGGCTAACTGTGTTTGATCCAAGTCGGGTCATACCCAATAACAAGCTAGACAACACCAAATGTATTCCTTTAGTAACTTGATCATTTAAAAGAATACCGAACACTACGTGTTTAGGAAATTGGTTTTCTAAACAAACACACTTGAGGATTTAAATAAATTATCTGGATAATTTATTTATATAAATTAATTATTTAATTGGTTAAATAATTATGTAAATGCATGTACATTTTATAAAATTAAGTTTTATAAAATGAATGGAGATGGTTTTAAATGGTTAAAACAAAATAATAAAAAAAAAAAAAAAAAAAAAAAAAAAGGGGGAGCCGTCCACCCCATGTGGGTGGAAGGTTTTGGTCCAATCAAATTCAAGGCTTTCTTTTGGTCCATGTGATGCCTCTTTATGAATCTCCACATCCAAGACATGCATGCATCTTTTTCATTTTGAATTTTTCAAGTGTTAAATCAAGTTCATATCCTCTCTCTTTCTCTCCAAAACCCACGGCTCAAAGTGGGCAGATTTTGGGAGTTTTGTGAGCTAGTTCAAGTGTTCAAAAATCCTAGCAACTAGTTGGTGTTGTTGCTCAAAGCTTGGGGTATACAAAGCTTGAGGGTTTCTCTTTGCAACCTTGCCATTTGAAGACATCATCATCTTCATCCACCTACATCTTCTTCTAAAGGTAGAAGAGGTACATTTTACATTTTGTGAGCATTTTGTTCTTGTAATATTGATCCTTGTTCTTTGGGTTTTAGATTTAACATAATGGTATGTTCATAACAAGTTTTAAAATCTAAGCTTCCGTTGCGTTTTCATGTTAAATATGGTTAACTTGAACTTTGATAATCTTGTATAAAACCCAACACATATGACATCATTCTTCTTCTCCCTTTAACCACACCCCACGGCCTAAGATATGGAAGTCATTATGCTTTCCCACTCTAAAGTGTCATGCCAACGTCACATTATACCATACTCGACTCCACTCTCTTTCAAAATATTAGAACATGCGTAGTCACAACTTTATACATAAGGGCGTTTTACGCTACACAACGTCCAGTCAGCTTGTCAAGGTTTTGCAAAAAGAGTGGCGTAGTTAAAACTCTTCTCAAAATACTGCAGCAATCATTTCTTAATAATTTTTTAACATTTTTATTTTTTTAATTAAAACTAAACAAACAATATTTCATTAGGGACTATAATGAGCTAGTAGTTAAACTTTGAAGGTTAAACTGTAAAATAACACTATATTGGATTATTGGTTGTCCATATCTTCACCGCTTTACAAACAAAAAAGTGAAGATAAAAAACAATCAATTCTTTGGTCTTCTTGTTTTCTTTTTTAACCAATTAAGCATAAAAACTTAACCCTTTAAAATAATTTACATCCGCATTTTGTATACTTTAAACCATAAATAATATCCTTCTTTTTCCACGATTGTTTCTAGATATTGTTTCTGACTCTGACGTGAACCATCTTTGGTGGCGTCTACATTTTCTTTGGCAACTTCTACACCTTCTCTAACAACTCTTATTTGAAAAGCAAGCCAAGTTCTACATCCTCTACAGAAAGTTCACAATCAAAAGTCACCCTAAAACGCTGCTAAAGGGAGGGGGATGTCCTCGGCGTTTTGTGCCAAAGCGCAAACTTATTAAATCCAACTACGGATGGCCTTATAAAAATGACCCACAAGTCACTAATTCACCACTTCAATTTTTCTAAGTAAAATATAATTTACACATTTATTATATCATATAAAAAATAACATAATATTACATTTAAACTATTAAATAAAAAAGAAAATATTTATTAAATTTAAAAGCATTAAATTACATTTAAATATTAAATAAAAAACCATTATATAAACTTAAAAACATAATATTAAATAAAAAACATAATATTTAATATAATATTAAATGCCATAAATCCCCCCACCTCACCCACCCACCCACCATCACCATCTTCCCCAAAACTTATCCATCCACTGCCACCATCAGTTCGCCACCACTAGTCTTCCACCACCACTACATCATCTTCTATCTCTTTCGTTGCTCCATATTCACAAATGTTGAAAAAATGTATTTTTTTTAATTAGAGTAGAGTTTTAGCAGTGAAATTTCCCCACAAATCTTGTCTTGGGCAGCCCCAACAACGGCTACGGTGTTTATCGTCGGCACCGCCTGCCACCTCAGCACTTCAGTGACAAAACGGTTTCCACACTGTACAGTCTTATGATTTATCTGCTTTTTAAAACTTTTAAACATAGTAACCAAGTTTTCTAATTATTTTATTTAAATTACTTAAATGTTATTTTTAACTCACTTAAATGTTTCAATGTTATAAATCCTTTCTTTAAATTTAAGTCTGAAAGACCTGAATTAAATATTCAATATCCAATAAATGAAAAAAATGAAAGACAACTACCAGCTTTATGGTCTTAGGTTAAGGGGTAGGATCTTATGGACTTTTGAAACTTGAACATGGTGGATTTCCTGTTTGTAGGTGTTTTTGGTTATGTTAGACTTATAGCGTCTAAATCAGTATGAATGATTAACATCTTATCTCAGGAACGCTTTCCAAAAATAACTGTCAGCTATATATGTCACATGAAACTTGGTTTCTTTTCTTTATCTTTATAAACAAAACATAAATCTTGGATGTTAGGCCTTGTCATGGATAGCCACCAATGCTTCTAAGCTCACCACATGCATCGCCATCTACATGCATTCATACTAAAAGTAAGCTATTCTTAGTGTATATCTGTGTTTCTAAATAATGAAAGAAATTAATAATTATATAAATTTACATACATACATACATACATAACATTACTGATCATGCACAACTTAAGTTAACATATCATACTTAACACATTCACATTCTAACCATGAGCACATACAAAGTTCACAGTTTGTCCCTATGCTCTTGTTTGTGTAGACATACAAAGTTCCAGTCCTTCCATATACCACTACATTCACTTTCACTTACATCACACGAACGTACAACGTTCGCATCCCAAGGTTATTTCACAAAATCCGTAATCTCGTAAATATATTGAGGGGAAAGTGAATACGGTGCTGTCATGCGTGTAACCTTACACGTAAAATCAGTCAAAACTACGTAGTTTTGATTAAAAATCACCATCAAGTAATTAAACCCTTTCCATATATAGGTAATTCCATATCTTTCGTTTGTAGTGATTTCCTTCCAAGTCTAATGGAAAAGTTTTGCAGGTTTCGAAAAATAGAGATTTTGCCATTGGATAAATTTGCTTTCCATTTATTTATTTATTATTTAAGTATTAAATTATGTATTGCAAGGTTTCGAAAATTAGAGATTTTGCCATTGGATAAATTTGTTTTCCAATTATATATATATTTATTATTTAAATATTAAATTATGTATAACTACAGGCTTTTCAAAATTGGATTTATGTTGTGAATTTATTGAAAAATTTTGCTTTTCAAGAATTAAGTGGGAATGTAATACAGAACAAGTTTTAAAGAAAAAATGAAATAGACTAAGAGTCAGTAGCCACTCTGTACGAGCATGATAAAGACTAACTAAGTTATAATAGTTGTGGAATTTGTGTGAAATTGGTAGTTAAGTAAATCCAGTTTGAGAAAAAATAAAGTTCCACACTCAAGGTTACTGAATTGAGTTTTTCATGAAAATGGAAGGTATTTAATTAAATAAGTGGGTCTTCTAATCAAAACTACGTAGTTTTGACTGATTTTACGTGTAAGGTTACACGCATGACAACACCGTATTCACTTTCTCCATATATTGATCTCGTAGTCACTCTAATCTCGCAAAATTACCCATCTTGCAAGTTTACTATTTCGCAAACCACCCACTTCGCAATCGCTTGTCTCGCAAGCCATCCGTCTCGCAAATCACCAATTTCGCAAAAAAAATTATTTTGTGAGATGAATATCTTTACGAAATGGTTATATGTGAAACTGCTAACTAGCGATATGCCTAGCTTTTGCGAAACACCTAATCTTGCGAGACATCTATTTATGCAAGATGCTTGGTTCTTGCGAGATACTCAATACACGAAATCTCTCTATATATCATTTTGCTGAATCCAAAATCTTGATTTTAATTAAGTTTCATACTTTATAGATCTAGGGGCGAGATATATCACCATGAATTTTTCTAGGTTAATTCATAAAAAACAAGTATTCCTTTTGGCTGATAACATATGAAGATATACAACCAAATAATTTTTCTCATTAAACTAATTGCAAATATATACTAAGTACAAACAATAATCATGGCTATGAATTATGGATTGATTACAACAAATAAAGAAAATGTATAACTGATAATATATGGTCAAATATAGATCAACAATTTGATATTCAAAATATTTTATTCAGTTGGCGGGAAACCGATTGTAGTGTTAATATGCTCCCGCAAGATGGACGATCGAGAGGTTAGTCCAATCTTGGAAATAAGAGAGTGAAACCGTGGCTTCAGCAACGATTTAGTGAGAGCGTCAGCAAGTTGGTCATCTCCAGAGATATGTGTGACACGTATTGCACCTTGTTGAACTTTTTCTCTTACAAAGTAAAAATCAAGTGCGAGATTGTTCATACGGGAGTGAAATACCGGGTTTGCCGAGTAATATGTGGCACTTAAATTGTCACAGTAGATATTGCAGGTGTGACTGTCGACTTGTAACCGAGCTCAGATAATAGAGACATGATCCATTGGACTTCCATGGTAGTGGAAGCAACAACCCTAAATTCTGCTTCAGTAGATGATCTAGCTATAGTTGGTTGGCGTTTAGAGCTCCAAGCAACTGGATTAGATCCAAGATATACAATGTAACCTGTGGTACTACGATAAGTAGATCGGTCACTGGCCCAATCCGCATCGGTGAATGCATGTAGGTTTAAAGAAAAACTGTTTTTGAAAAATAATCCATGGTGTAAAGTGCCGTGTAGGTAGCAAAATAACCGTTTAAGTGCTGCCCAATGGATATTAGTAGGTGAATGCATAAAATGGGAAAGTTTGTTAACGACAAAGTGTAGGTTCCTAGCCGGATCTACACGGAAGTATCTCGTTCTACGTAGGTGCGGAATCCCTACGTAAGACGATACGAGCGTTAGATGCAATATACGTTAACACCAAGCACAAATACACGTTACAATACTCAAAAGACACGTTGTATTGCAACACTTAACACGTGATGTTCAAATCACAATTACACGTACTACCCAAAAACCCGTAAGCCAAACATATATAGTTATCGACAACTTCGCCTAACAGACTAGGCGAAGTTGTCAATAACTTCGCTTGTCCACAAGTTCGCTTATATTAGGTGAACTTGTGAGACAACCTTTACAAACCAAAACCAAACAAACTAACACGATTACAGACACTAGATACTGAACTACTGACATAATGCACCAACAGACTCCCCCTTGGCAGTAGCTTCATATCTCTATCTTCAATCACGTGTCTTGTAATCCCAAAAATCTCGAGTCACTCGTCTTCAAGCATGAACGCCTTCTCTGACGCAAACGGAAACTACTCTTTGATATTTCTTGGCTTCATCTTTCCATGCAGGGATATAGAATATCTTTTTCTCGTCTAGCACATGCAAGTCGGCTTGAGACAAATTCACCAAGTGCATAGGATCATACACTCTCAGCACCTCTTGTTCATCTTCATCCTCCATGACCGCTTCAGCTGTTTGACTGTCGACATACCACCATTTCAGATTCTTTAGGACATCCTTGGGCATTAGTTTCATCGGTACTTCTTTCAAACACCGGATAGGCTTATACTTCATTATCATCCAAGGTTTGCCATCAGCTCTCATTCCTCTGTCTTTATCTTCAACAAGCTTCCCTTTCTGCGGCTTTAACAACTCGAACTTTTTCTCTTTTATACTTTCTTTCCACACGATATTTCCAATAATCCTAGCCATATTATCATCACTCCTGTTTATCAACCCCAACTTGGCTAAATCCTTCACCTCACACTCCGGCAAAGTATTCAATGATCTCAACAACCATTTGAAGTACTGAACTCCGTCAAAACGTTTAATCACAAATATCCTCAACTGCTCATCATATAACCAGCATATAATCCCCTTCTTCGATTCAGCATACCCTTTGATATTATAACTCTTCTTAAACATAGTTGGAACCGCTGGTTTCTTTGTCTTTACGAACCATTGAGCATAGCCTTCTTTCCATCTCGGCTGCTCTTCCCATTCTGTCTCATCGCTTCCCATATCTTGACCCACATTTGACTTATCAACTTCTGGAATTTCATGCTCAACATTATCCTCCACAATCTCTCCCTCTTCAACCTCACTGTCAATCACAATCTCAGCTCCTATTTTCTCAATCTCTTCAACCGGTAACACATCGTCGTCACTCACAGTATCATCATTCAACATCTCCTCATCATCCACTACCACCACATCATCACCCCCTGATCCACCTGTGCACCAGCTGACTCCCCCTGAGATGTGGAAGTCCCAAGAGTTTGTTCAGTTCTTGGCAACTCGCCACCTGCATCTTTCGATGCATTGGGATCATCGTCTTTATCGTTACTCTTCTTCATCCTCAATTCATCGCCCTTGCAACTCGTCTCCCCCTGAGATGCTAAGAACTGTTTTAAAGCATCAAAAAGTTTACCGTACTCAATCAGGAGGGACGACTGAATTTGATTTTCTGCAACAAGGCGCTGGATAGCGTGAGTCTGGATCAGGTTGATTCTTGACTGTTCTGCCACGACCCTCTCAAGAGCTGCTATCCTGTCTGAGTCAGATAGAGTTGCATCAAAATCAAACCTCATATGAGAAGTGTCTTGAGCATACGGAGGAGGGATTCCCAAGGTAGCCGGAACAACAGAAACAGGCTAAAAAGTAACCGCAGGTGGTATTGTTACAGATAACCCTGCAGTGACAACCAGTGTCGACTCAACGAATCTTGCAACAACCTCCGATGGAGTAAGTGTAGGAGGTGGCAAGGAAACAATTTCTGGAGCCGAAAACTGAAAAGTAGTGGGTGGAATGCCAAAGGAAGATGATGTAGATATCACGGGAACATCCGAGGTGATCGGTCCTGTCACAGTCATCGATGCAGGGACCATAGTCATACCAGATAAGGCAGGTGGAGAGAAACGAACCACCCTCGAGCTTTCACCAGCTCCCGAGCCTTCACCCGTTCTATCCCTTTTCGATCGACGAATCAAACGACCTAACTCCTCCTCAAAATCAGACTCACTGTCATCTGTGTCTTTCTTTCTCTTTCCATGAATTCTTTCTTGAGCGACCAGTATCTGTCTTGATTCAGCAACATCATCAGCTGAGGAGTCAGAGTCGGTTCTTTCAGAATCAGCTACAGACGTAGCTACCATCGACACATCAACACCAGAAACTTCTGCTACTGAGACCTGAACCTCGGCCTCAGGATCAACTCGTTCCATATCAAAGAATCCTTGGCCACCAAAAGCAGCTTCCAGGTCTACTTGTTCCTCCGGTGCCACAACAGGAGCAGCAAGCAATGCTTGTTGTACCACAGGTGGTGGTTGAGAAACAACAGCCTGTTGCGGTGCCGGATCCCGAAACTCGTCTCCACGAGGAGCAACATACGCCGGGTTTATCAAATACCCAAATAACGGAGTATGTCTTGGACGAAGCTCTGGTTTACTTCGAGCACTCGACGATCTGTATTGTGCGAAATCCTGTTGCTGGCACTCTCCACATATCGAATTGGACGACGCTGAGGTAGCATAGGAGCCACATGATTCAAGATCATTTGTAAGAATCTTGGATACATCAAGAATCTTTCACGAGCTACCGCACGTCTCTGACGGTCTATTTCATAAAACACCATCTGACTGAAGCTGTAACGCTTGTTGTAAGTCAGTGCTGTCATTGCCGATTGCATCGTTGCACCCATCCCGTCCGTACCAGCCTTACGACCCGACATGCACACGATCATCACATGCATGAGGAAACGCCATTGATCCAACAAAAATCCCTTGCGCCTCTGAGTGTCACCCAATGGACCAGAATAGCCCATTCGAAAAAATGCACCATCTCTGAATGGAGCAGTAAAGTCTGTAGGATCATCTCTAGTTTCATTCCCGAACTGCAAGGTGACCCTTATCTGCTCAGAGGAGAACTGCACCTCCTAATTGTTAACTGTT
This sequence comes from Bidens hawaiensis, assembly GCF_021521415.1. Classification (NCBI taxonomy): domain Eukaryota; kingdom Viridiplantae; phylum Streptophyta; class Magnoliopsida; order Asterales; family Asteraceae; genus Bidens; species Bidens hawaiensis. The sequence goes on from NW_027492467.1 coordinate 301,057, forward strand.
GTGACATCCGGCATTTTTAGGTTAACTCTGTTAACTAAACCCAGTTAAATCCTGTTGACTGTGTCAGTAAACTCCGTTAGTTATGTCAACTAAGTTAAGGAACTCTTATATATGTAGTGTCATGTATGCATACATTGAGTTAGTCGTGTCATTGATGACCTAAGTAAGAGTAACTAGTTATTTGTAATTAGAATAATAAACTCGTCACACATGTTATAATAAACATGATATGCTACATGTACCTTATATAATAAGTCTAATGTTTTACATGATTTATATGTTACATGACTAGTTGTTATATGCTTGTGCGATATTGTAAGAAAGTTGGGTAATTAAGGTGACACAATATATGGTGTGTTACATGTTAATTTGCTAGATGAACTATTAAACTTTAGACTAAAGAGTTAATTAGAAAATTTTTTAAAAATTGTAACATGTCACAAATTAAATAAAATAAAGTTATCTAAAGTTTAATAAAATTTATTATGCCTTAATGAGTGTGTAAATGATGAGTAAATAACAATGAATGTTATATTTTTCTTTTCCTCTTCTCTTTGGCCGTAGATCACACACACACACACATACTCTCATATTTTTCATACAAACAATCTCTCTCAAGTATTATCTTCATAACAAAAGACTTGGTGATTTTTGGTAAACAAGGGATTAAGCCTTTGGATCAAACAAGTGAGTAGATGGTTATGTTTATATTTTTCTTTTAATTCATATGAACCTTGTATCCAAATGATTGGATCATGAAAGGGGATGATCAAAGTTTGACAAATAAAAAGGATTTTTGTATGAGTCTTGATTAATATTTTGAGTCCTTTATAAATACTTGTGTTCTTATTATGAAATCAAATGGATAAAAATAAGACATGCAATTTGATTTGGTAAGAATGTTTCTTGATGATTTTTGAATCAAAGGATAGAAAAGTTGTGATTTGTAGTTGATTGTGGTTAAAACTGTTTATTGGCAGATTAGATGTTACGGATTTGGATTGTTGATAACTTGATGATATGTTTGAGTTTTTGATCGATTTTTGATTCTATGAACATTTACTTTGAATCTAGTTTTCAGAAAGTCCAAAATCTTAATTTTTGGATACTGTTTGAATACTTTTTATTAATTTACAAAATCAAGATGCAAATCTAAATTAGAGAAAATAATTCTGAGTTGAGTTGTAAATTTCATAACTTGATGATAAGAATAGATATGGATATAATTATACTTCTAGGATGTTGTAAATTGAATTAGGAATCTAGTCCAATTGGTCTTGCATCAATTGGACAAATATGGAATTTTTGACAAATTTTTGATTACTGCTGTGTTGTTGTAGAAATATAAATCATGTTGTTGTAGTATATGAATATTCTGGACGAATTGGTAATTCCAAAAATTGTGAGAAAAATATATGTTGAACCTAATACTTATGTGTATATGTGTGATTTATTTGGTAATTTAATTGTGAGTTTTGATTGATGAGAAAAATCAGTTTAGGTGGTATAAATTGTTAAAGGTGATAAAGGTGTTGGTTGAATTGAGATAATTGCAAATTGTGATATGTTAGTTGTGGTAAATTAGAACTTTGACTTTTTAAGTCAACTTAGAACTAGTTGACTAAATAGTTAGTCTTGCTTGTGATGTTGTGAAAGTGTATTGATCATAGAATTGCAAGGAATATGGCTAAGTGTATATACTTGATGATTGATTAAGTGTGACTAGAATTATAAGGTAAACATTCTAAGTCCAACCTTTTAGTCAAAGGTCAATATTTTAGTCAAAGGTCAATATTTTAGTCAAGGTCAACTTTAGTCAAAGTCAACAAAAGTCAAACTTTGGTCAAAAGTCTTTTTAAAAACAATGGGAGATTGTTGGATACTAGAGGTTCTAGGAACCATCCCACAAGTTACTTACGTACTTGCATTTTTAGGGTCTTAGCACGTGACGCATTTACTTCGGTCGGATTTGTTTAATACCCGAAGCACCAACAAGGTGAGTTTACGGCCCCACTTTTATACCTTTCCTTTGGGGGAGGAAACATGCAAAACTGTTTTACTTTACTTGCTCTAAATCTTTACACAACCATTTGGTTGCTTATAACGTAGTGTTTCTTTGCCATGGAAAGTCCTCACGAACATCGGACCGTTAACTAAGGTTAACTGGCGTGGTAAATTTAAATAGTACTATTGGGTTTGACAATCCCCACCCTGCATTATTCTCGACTGGAGGTCGAACGGGGTGTAACTTTGACCAAACATTGTTAAGTTTTGGCAATACTTGACTTGAGGCAATAACTAGTCAGCTTCGGTCGTGATGGAAACATAACACTATGCGGCAACGAGTTAACTAAGTGTAGTTAACCATGGGCCACTTTTATTTATAAATGTTTACGAACTGATAGAGCATAACTTACTTTGAAAACCTGTGATCTCACCAACGATATGTGTTGACTCTTTTTAGCATGTTTTCCTCAGGTCACTAGCAAGCACTTGGAATAGGATAACATTGCATGCATGGACTCGCATTGGTTTAAGTTTGAAAACATTTATTTGATATTGGTTTTGCGCTTGTAGCGCCATGAATTATTTAAACTTGTTTGGGAGATGGCTCCCGCACTTTGTTTAGCTTCCGCACTAGCACTTAAGTACTCTGAACATTTTATTTTGATTTGTTAAAACTTTTAAGACCATGTAGATGTCGTTTGGTGTGATTAATGTGTTCGGATCCTGGTTTGTCACCCGCCTTACGGTAAAACTCCGTTAGTGGAAATTTGGGGGTGTGCCAGATTGGTATCAGAGCCATTGGTTATAGCGAACCAGGTTGCATACCATTTCATATAGGTTGCAGTCCGGTCTATAGCTTTTCATGATGCATTAGTTACACTGCACATATATACATGAGATACCACTCACTCATCCCAACCCCTACCCTTGTGTCATAGTATGTCTTCGTCGTCAGCTGATCACGCCCGTGAGAAAGCACCTATCATCGCTGAGGAGAGCACACCACCTGCGTCCCCGAGACTAAAGAGGCAGCGGACCATCCCTGATGCTGGCACATCTACTGCTGAGGAGTCTTCACCCGAGCACACGTTCTTGCCTAAGCCCCAGTGCGACTGGGAATGGTACCCAGAGGTGGTGACCATGATGATTGAGAAGGAGGAGGTTCCACCCCTAGCTGTTGTAGGTCCTTCTTGCCCTACTCTACCCGCCCTGCCATGCCCTCCTGAGCGGGTGATAGCTGCACTTGTTTCTGGCCTGGATAAGGCGCAGTGTGGGAAACAGGGTATGAAGTCGGACATTGCCAAGCTAGCGCAGAAACAGAGTGGAGCCAAGCATAAGATGGATTTCTTGAGGGAGCTCTGCGATCGGAGGTCAGAGATGCACTACAAGTTAACCTTTGAAGTTGAGAGGCTAGGTGAGAAGATGCAGATGCTTGCAGACAGGGTGATAGATCTGACTAACGAACTGAACATTGCTCGTAACCGTATTCGGGATCTGGAGGACCGGCTGGCACCTCCAGAGGACCCAGTGGAGGACCCTGAAGAAGACCCAGAGGAGGACCCTGAGGAGGATCCGGAGGAAGACCCCGAGGTGAGCGGGTCATCGGGAGTATCTGACGAGTGATATCGTCAGTTGATATTCGTTTGGATTTCTTTCTTTTATGAACCTACGTGGGAGGGTTGTTCCCATCCAACAGAGGATATTTTTGAACTATGATGTTTGGATTGAATGATTGTAATCGGATTACAAGTTATCTTTTCAAGTATTGTTTTCTTAAATTGTGTTGTGATGTTCATAAATTAGTTGTTTGATTGTTATTGATGCACTAGAATTAAGGCATTAATCCGGTCTATGTTCACGACTGCGTAGGATTATGTCGAGACGTGGACGTGGCCATGGCAGGGGCAGCATCAACCTCACTCCAGCAGAACTGGCGGCACTCATCAACAAGCATGTGACCGCAGCGATTGCAGCCGCCCAGATTCCGGGGCAGGCGGCAGGGGGTAAGTATGCACTTTGCTGTCATTATGACCTATCGAAACTCAGGCACTAACACTTACTTTGTGAACCAAAAATCTAGGAGCCGCAGGGTGCACCTTTAAGAACTACATGGATTGTAAACCCCATGCGTTTAAAGGCACCGAGGGGGCTGTCGGTTTGCTGCGCTGGATAGAGAAGGCAGAATCAGTGTTTGCTATGTGTAATTGCCCGGCTGTGAGCCAGGTGAAGTTTGCTACAGGGACTCTCGAGGAGTCAGCACTTACTTGGTGGAATACCCAAGTTCAGTTGTTGGGTCTAAATGCGGCCAATGCTATGTCATGGGAGGAATTCAAAAATCTGATCAAGACCGAGTATAGCCCGCGTGGTGAAGTGCAGAAGTTAGAGCATGAGTTTTGGAATTTGCGGATGGAGGGTTCCGACATTGAGGCTTATACGACACGATCCCATGAGTTAGCGATACTGTGCCCTCAAATGGTCGATCCTGCTTATAAGAGGGTCGAAATGTATATTGACGGTTTACCTCCGCAGATCCAGAGTATGGTGACATCGGCAAATCCCGCCAACATTCACGATGCCGTCCGGTTAGCTCATAAGTTAACTGATCAAGCCGTCCAAGAAGTCTTCTACTGGCACATCCGATAATAAACGCAAGTGGGAGAGTAGTGGCAACAACAACTCCAACAACAAGAGCACCTCTTCAAGCCACAATCAACAGAGACGGTTTGAGTCTCCTCGCAGGAACAACTACTCGAGCCAGAACCAACAACAGGGAGGATATCAGGGGAAACTCCCAAAGTGTAACAAGTGTAACTTCCATCATGCGGGGAAATGTGATAAGTACCGTTGCAACAAGTGTGGCAGACATGGCCACGAAACCAAGTTCTGCCGAGCAGACAACCCTCAGAAACAAGCCCCACCTCAAGAGGCCCCGAAAGGGTGTTTTGAGTGTGGACAGGAGGGTCACTTTAAGAGAAACTGCCCCAAACTGAAGAATGCTGGTAACAGAGGGGCAAATGGCAACGGGAAGAATGGTAACAATGGGAATGGTAACAAAGGAGTTGAAGGCAGGGGAAGAGCCTTCGTTATTGGTGGTGGTTCAGGTGAGACTTTTAACGACTCCGTAACTATTACCTGTAAATATAAAATGAATGGTTGTTATGCGCTAACTTTATTTGATACCGGGGCCGATCGAAGTTTCGTGTCAACTAAATTTTGTGAAATGGTTAATAGCACCCCATCTGCCCTAGAGTCTAAGTACACTATCGAGTTAGCAGATGGTAAAACCATCCAAGTGTCCCATATTTTGAAGGGTTGTACCGTAGAATTTTCTAGTCATTTGTTTCCCATAGATCTTATGCCGATTGAACTTGGTAGCTTCGACTTAGTTATTGGGATGGATTGGTTGTCCGAGCACCAAGCCGAGGTCGTCTGTCACGAGAAGATCGTCTGCATACCTCTCCCTGGGGGAGAAACTCTCATTGTTCATGGTGAGAAAGAGAGTGCGACAGTTGGGATCATTTCCCTTATGAAGGCACAGAAGTTACTGCGTAAAGGCCATACTGCGATCTTAGCCCTAATCACCGACAAAGGTACTGACGAGGCTTTGGAGGAGGAGGTCTCAATCGACCAGATCCCTATTGTTAGAGACTTTCCTGAGGTTTCCCCGAAGACCTACCTGGCCTTCCGCCTCACAGACAAGTGGAGTTCCAAATCGACCTGACACAAGGAGCTGTTCCTGTAGCTCGTGCACCGTATCGCCTTGCTCCGAAGGAGTTAGAGGAACTATCTAAGCAGTTGCAAGAACTGCTAGATAAGGGTTTCATACGCCCCAGTTCATCCCCGTGGGGAGCCCCAGTCCTATTCGTGAAGAAGAAGGATGGAACTCTACGCATGTGTATCGACTATCGGGAACTTAATAAGGTGACGACCAAGAACCGATATCCCTTGCCACATATTGATGATCTGTTCGATCAGCTGCAGGGATCCAGTTACTACTCGAAGGTCAACCTTAGGTCGGGTTATCACCAACTCCGAGTTCGGGAAGAAGACATTGCGAAAACAGCGTTTCGCACTCGTTATGGACACTATGAGTTCGCCGTTATGCCATTTGGGTTAACAAACGCCCCAGCCGTATTCATGGACCTCATGAATCGTGTTTGTAAGCCTAATTTGGATAAATTCGTCATTGTGTTCATAGACGACATCTTGATATATTCGAAGACAAGGGAGGAACATGAAGAGCACTTGCGATTAACGATGGAGCTACTCATGAAGGAACAACTGTATGCCAAATTATCGAAGTGCGAGTTCTGGATGCGTGAAGTAAAATTTTTGGGCCACGTGGTAAGTGGGGAGGGAATCCAAGTGGACCAGTCCAAGATTGAAGCAATCAAGGATTGGCCAAACCCGAAAACTCCCACCGAGATCCGTCAATTTCTGGGATTAGCTGGTTATTATCGCAGATTTATTGGAGGATTTTCCAAGATTGCTCAACCACTCACATCCTTAACCCGCAAGGGCATTGTGTATAAGTGGACCGAGGCACATGACACAGCATTTCAAACTCTGAAAGACAAGTTGTGTAGTGCGCCAAAGTAACTAGCATGTTTTAGAAAAGATCCGAACAGGAATCATACTAGTTAAGTGTCTGTCACATAGATCCATGTTCAGCGGTATTATAACTTAAAGAAACAGGTTGTAAGCAGGTAAACGACTTAGTATGGTTTTCATCGCATTTGTAATACGGATTAGGTTCAATTAAGCTCAAAATTTAAACGGACAACCCGTCAGAGATTGTGATGCCTACCATCTATTCTCAAAGCTTATTTGACTTTCCCCGAGTCACCCTGAGTTGACATTGACCCGTAGTGTCTAATTAAATAGTAAGTACATCTGATCTTTAGGGTCTTCATCACGTTCTCTTTCTTTTCTCTTGATTGACAATGATAACATAATAGGCTTCAGAAGGCTTATTATAATTTTTAATTTTTTTTTTAATAATGATTTACATATCTTCAAACAGTAGACTACTGCAAGTCCCGAATCTGGATCACTGCAGGTACTTGACACGCTCTCTTCTCGGAAATCAGAACACTCACGGGCTCGTGTATGACTGGGTAATCGCTTTTCTGCCTATCATTCAGAACACCTCTTAATGAGTCTTCCCTTTAAATCGAGAAGATTTAGTTAGTATCACTTTAACTTTTACGCACCATAAAAAGCTACCATAACATACAATGACTGTTCTAAAGTCTTTTAGGCCTAATAACTTCACTAGTTAAGCACACAGAAATAGTTTCTGTATCACTTTCCAAGGTTGGATCAATTTTCTTAGAAACATTGTATTGAAACTTCTTACGAAGTTGTAGACTTGAAAAATTATATCATCTCCCTAATAAAATTTTTAGATTCTATCGCCCCGATCAAGTCAAAGTCTTCAGGTAAACGGCTATCCTGAAGATCCAATGGATCAGCTGGACCGACCACATACAAGTATGTGTCCTTCTAACTAATTATGAACGACTATTTTTCAGCGAAAGAACAAAAACCCATCATAAACCGCCCCAGTCACTTTCAGTCATCTGGTCAATGGCTATCCTCATAATCTACTAGTAGAAGTAAGGACCAAACATATCCAAAGATGTGTCCTTCAAACTGAAGCAACCGACATAATTCTAAGCGATAGTTATTTATTTTTTTTTATTATTATTTTTTTTAATAAAAACGAGAAACACGGTTACTCGGGATTGATCATCCCGTTAAGCTCAACAAGATTTTGAAAACGAGTTTGGTCAAACGCATTAGTAAAAAGATCAGCGAAATTATCTAAGAATCAACCTTTTCGAGCACTATTAATTTCTTCTCAGCACAATCCCGTATAAAATGATGACGAATGTCAATGTGTTTAGTTTTGCTATGTTTTACGGGATTGTTAGTTACTGAGATGGCAGCAGTGTTATCAATACAAATAGGAGTTTGAGTGAAATTCAGACCATAATCGCGCAATTGCTGTTGTATCCAAAGAACCTGGGAGCAGCAGTTTGATGTGCCATGTACTCTGCTTCGCAGGTGGAAATGGCTACAGAGGTCTGCTTCTTGCACTGCCATGAAACCAATCTTCCTCCCAGAAACTGACATCCACCGGTTGTCGATTTACTGTTCTGATTGCAACCTCCATAGTCAGAATCTGTGTAAGCGACCAAATCCAAGTCTCCCCCTTTCGTGTACCACAATCCTAGCTTAGGCTTGCCTTTGAGATACCGCATAATTCTCTTCACTCCCTTCATGTGAGATTCCTTTGGGTTTGCTTGAAATCGAGCACAGAGATAAACAACAAACATAATATCAGGTCTAGATGCAGTTAAGTACATTAAAGAACCGATGATTGCTCGATATTGGGTGGGGTCCACGTCTTCATCACTGTCCGAATCAGCACCCAGTTTGTGGTTGACGCAAACCGGAGTGTCAAATGGAGTGCTGTCCTCCATCTTGAAGCGTTTGAGAACGTCTTGGACATATTTAGTTTGATGGATGAACATCCCATCTTTCTTCTGATCAACCTGCAATCCTAAAAAGAAAGTTAATTCAACCATTGCACTCATTTCAAACCTCTTTTTCATGACTTCTTCAAACTCCTGACACATGACGACTTTTGATGCAGCAAGTATGATGCGTCCACGTAGACTTGAACTAGTAGAAAATCTCGCCCTTTTCTCTTGACAAACAGCGTGCTGTCGATCTTTCCTCTTTCGAACCCATTCTCAAGTAAGTAATCTGATAAAGTTGTGTACCAGGCACGAGGGGCCTGATGTAGTCCATATAACGCTTTACTCAGCTTGTGCACATGATCAGGAAAGTCAGGGTCAGGAAAACCCGGAGGCTGCTCAACGTATACTACCTCATCGACTTTACCATTCAGAAAGGCACTTTTCACGTCTAATTGGAACACCTTTATTTCATTGTGTGCAGCAAATGCCAAGAATACTCGAATCGCTTCCAATCTTGCAACAGGAGCAAACACTTCACTTTAGTCGATTCCTTCTTGCTGATTAAACCCTTTAACTACCAGCCTCGCCTTGTTTCTTATGATTATACCTTTCTCATCTCTCTTACATTTAAAGACCCACTTTGTGCCAATAGCATGCACATTCTTCGGTTTTGCTACTAACTTCCAGACTTCCATCTTCTCGAACTGAGCTAACTCTTCTTGCATGGCTTCTACCCACGAGCTATCCTTGAGAGCCATTTGATAATTCTTTGGTTCAATCTGGCTAATGAAGCATATGTACAAGCATTCATTTATGATACCCGTTTCTTTAATGCTTGCGTAAACACAAGTGTGCTCATTCAAACTTCTTCTTGTTTGAACACCGTCAGACAGATCACCTATCACGTTCTCCAAAGGGTGATTTTTGTGAATAGCAGTAGTCTGAACCGGACCGACTTCCAGATTATTTTCCAAATTCGAAGAGAGTTCTTCAATGGGTGATTAATGCTGAGAGTGAAAAATGTTGTAAAATTCTTCTTCGGTAGAGGCGGCAGGAGTATTAACGGCACTTGATGTGGAAGGTTAACTTTCATCGTATCGTGGACGTTGCACAATATTTTCCTCCTCGTCATACATGATCTGTGAAGCAATTTTCTCATCAACTTCTGCAAAATCCAAGTAAGGCACATTAAAAGATTTGAACAGTCTATCATAGTCAAAAGCCTCAGCGGGTCCCGTGCTAGGCTTTGGTGGTTTGTAACTCGTGATGTCAGTGTTAAATACCACTTCAACCTTGCTGTTCGATAAATTAAAGACTCTTCTGTTGGGTGTCCCAACTACATATCCGACTAAAATACCTTCATCGACTTTCTCACCAAATTTTGAGTTTGTCTTTAATATCGTACATGGGGACCCGAATGGTTCGAAACCATTCAAGTTTGGCTTTCGACCATGCATAAGTTTATAACATGTTTTATTTAGCCTTTTAACAGTTAAAACACGATTAAGGATATAACAGGCTGTGGCAACTGATTCAGCCCAGAACACCACGGGAAGTTTAGCATCAGCCAGCATGGTTCTGGCTCCTTCAATTAGCGTCCTGTTCTTCCTCTCAGCCACTCCATTTTATTGCGGAGTATACGGGGCGCTGTACTGGTGGTCTATCCCTTTCTGTAAGCAGAACATCTCCATCTGGTAGTTCTTGAACTCTGTCCCATTATCACTCCTGATGTACTTAACCTTTCTTCCCACAATATTTTCAACCTTGGTAATCAGGTTAATTACTAACTGAACCGTCTCATCTTTTGCCTTCAGAAAGTATACCCAAGAGTATCGAGAGTAATCATCAGTTATTACCAAGCAATATGATGTTCCACCTAGACTTTTTACATTCACGGGACCAAAGAGATCCATGTGGAGCAGGTCTAGTGTACTGGCGATTGAGTTAACCTTCTTGGAGTGATGAGGTTTCTTGTGTTGCTTTCCCTTCTTGCACGACAAGCATTGATCTTCAAAGTTAAAATTCTTCAAGGGAACACCCAGCACCAGGCCATTCTTGACAATGTAGTTCATTTTTCGAAGATGTATGTGTCCCATTCTTTGATGCCATAACTCGGACTCAGATTCAGTTGCCTTCGACAGAAGACATGATTCTTCTGTAGTCATCTCAGTTGACCTCATATCCATGACGTATGTGTTCTTTTCTCTTGGAGCTTTCATCAACACCCACGCCTCTAGTATCTTGAAACCAGTATACAGAACAATTGCTTCTTTTTTAGTAAAGTGCACTGTGTACTCTTTGTCACAAATCTGAGACACGCTCAACAAATTATGCTTCAACTCCTCAACAAAATTCACCTTCTCTAACTTCATTTTACCATTTGTCACAGTCCCAATACCAGTAATTCTACCACCACTCTCTCCAGCAAAACTTACCCTACCTCCTTGAACAGGTTTCCATTCGTGTAACAAATTCTTGTTACCAGTCATGTGCCGGGAACAGCCACTATCCACAACCCAACGATTGTTTACAGTTCTGTTCAACTGTTCTTGCACAGTTAACGAAAAGATTAAAATCTGGGGACCCAAGACCTACTGGTCTTGGGTCGATTAAATCTGTTAAACGGCATCCCGTACTTTGACTGCCCAAAGGCAGTTTGAGAGTGATTTCTGTAAGTTCTGAAAGGATACCTTCTTGAGAATTGACTATAAGGCCATCCAAACCTTAGTGGATTTACTGAGTTATAATTGTTGGTTTGGTTGTTAACTGGGAAAAACTGAGATCGATTTCTTTGAAATCTTGGATTAGTCCAATATCTGAACTTCGGTGAGTAAGCATTCTTACCATTATAGTAGTTACTGTTCATTTTATTCTCAGTTTTCAGAGGCCTCATACCTCTGAATCTCTGATTCAGATGACAATCTGCAATTAGGTGTCCTATTTGATTGCATCTGAAACAACTCCTGTGTTCAACCTTCGACTCAACAGTTGTTTCAGATGTTGAGGTTGCATTACTATTCGTTTGTCTAACATATGGTGGGACAAACGGGTTTAGGTGAGAGTTCTTTTCAGTTGGCTTATATTCCTCCCCACATTTTAGTAACACTACCTCTTCTTTTATCTCACTAGATTCGGATGTCTTGTCCGAATTTGATGAGACAGAACTAGGAACAGAATCTTAACATTCGGAACAGGCTTACATGTTTCGCTTTTACTAACTTCAGGTTCTTTAATCGAAACTTTGACAGGAACTGTCTGACTAATTTCAACATCAACAGATTTCTGATTACTAGGATCATACGTATAGTTATGGTTATATGGTGGTGGAACTTCAGAAAATCCAATTCCCCCTTTGTTAACTGGGGAACGTTGAACACTTAGGATGTGATCAAGCATTGCTGAGAAATTTCTAAACTATTCAATTTTTCTGTTTAATTCCACCACTTTTACCTGGTAATCAGCTATCTGTTTATCCCTTTCAGCAATTAGTTCGGTTTTTTTCCTCTAACACTTCATAACTAAGATCAATTACTTGTATTTTATCAGCTAGACTGGCTTTAAGACTTCTGATATCCTTTTCACTAGCTTTATTTTTACCGAGTAACTGTTTTCTCTAGTTTTAGTGTAATGATGATCTTCTTTTAACGTTTTAAATTGAGCGTCCAAACTAACAAACTGATCAGTTACTGTTTTCAATTGTTCAGACAGATTTTCACATTTCATACAATGAAGTTCAGAACTTACCTCAAAGAGCTGATCGTTCACTTCTGCCATATAAGCTTGATTTTCTCCTGTCTCTTTCTCACTCCCTCCAGTTTCGATGTTTACCAAGTTAGCCTGTTCGAACACTTCCTCAACTTGCAGATTCCAGTTGTATCCCCCATTCTGTCTAGATACCATAGCTCTATTCTCACTACCTCCCCCATTCTGTTGTGCAGGCCTGTTCTGACTACGTTCGACTCTCTCATTTGTACATTCCTTGGCAAAGTGACCATTTTGTTGACAGTTGTAACATCTAACCTTTGATTTGTCAAAACTTGGTCTTTCGCCAACGAACTTTCTACCCGTTTTCTTCATGAATCTTTTAACCCGTCTTACTATCATAGCCATCTGCCACTGCAGATCCATCTCTTCTAGATCATCAGCATCAATCTGATCATAGTCTTCATCCAAAGTTGCGGGATCGACTATTTTACCTTTGATGTAATTCTCATAAGATGCAATGAAAGATGCATAGAGAGCAAACTGTTGTTCAGCTGAATTAACACTCATAGGCATCTGTGAGTAGTTGTTGGTTGGAACATTTGATGAAAAGTTACCAGTTGTGGCTTGAGGTTTTGAAGAATTATTTCCTGCAGCTACGAAACATACATCACCATCCATGTTGAGAGTCACATGACCATCCTGAGTTGAATTTGAGTGTGAGTCTCCCTTTGAGTAATATGCAGAGGATTCTGACTTTGAACTTGAACTTGAAGTAACTTTCGCACCATACATGCCCGGATCCTGAACCTGATCAGTTGGTGTCTCTTTCCGAACCATGTTAAGTTCAAAAGTTCATAATTTATTGACTGCTGTTTCCAAATCGATATTGGCAAACTCTTTATCTTCTCTCATAAAAACCGTGTACATTTCCCATTTCGGTGGAAGAGCATCAAGAAGTTTCTCTACTATCTCCTCTTCTTTGTATACAATGGAGTAATTGCTGAGTTCGGTCATCAGGTGATAATATCTTGTGATGATTTCATCAAGTGATTCATTTTTCAAATATTTGAACACCGAGAATTGGGTTTTTAGTAGCTTAATTTTGGATGCACGTATCCCCACATTACCTTCATATCGATTTTCTAGCGCTTCCCATAGCTCTCTAGCGGTTTTGTATTTCCTGAAGGTGTGAAGAATCTCTTGTGGAAGAGCCATGGTGATCGCCGCATGAGCTTTACTCTCTGCCTCATACATTTTCCTCTCCTCCTCATCCATCTTACTGTACTTCTTTATTTGATCACGACCCTCAAACAAGGCCGTTGGTGGAATGTATCCATCTTGAATGCACACCCACATCTTAGCATCTTGATATTTAACATACTGTTCAAACCGATCTTTCCAAGCAACAAAATCGGTACCCTTAAGCATTTTTGGAGCCTTAGTTGCTGAATCGGCCTCAACTTCCATTTTCACCAGTTCCGTAATGTTTATCGAAGTCATCGCTGAAAGAAACACGACTTGAAAACACACTAAAAAGTTTTTTTTTTTTAATTTGAACAGTGATCAAAAGGCGAAGTTATTCTTAACTTCGCTTGATTCCTTAACTTCGCTGAAACTCTTAACTTCGCTTGCTGATTAACTTCGCTTAAGCTTAACTTCGCTTGATTCCTTAACGTCGCTGAAACCTTAACTTCGCCTGCTGATTAACTTCGCTTAATGACAACTTCGCCTGATATCAACTTCGCTTGGTTGATAACTTCGCTTAAACTTATAACTTCGCCTAAACCCTACGAACAGTGACGACAACTTCGCCTGATGAACACAAGGTTTTTGCAGGTTTTAATTTGACGTATTGCGAGGTATGCGAAAGTGTAATGGGTTATATTTGATGGTGGGAGATGGGTAGGACACAAAAACTCGGTATTTCAACGTAAACTCGTCACATGAATAGTTGAACGGAACGATTTCTACACTCGTGTGATAATCCCGAACCACACAATCATGAGCAAAAGCTCTGATACCAATTGTAGGTTCCTAGCTGGATCTACACGGAAGTATCTCGTTCTACGTAGGTGCGGAATCCCTACGTAAGACGATACGAGCGTTTGATGCAATATACGTTAAAACCAAGCACAAATACACGTTACAATACTCAAAAGACACGTTGTATTGCAACACTTAACACGTGATGTTCAAATCACAATTACACGTACTACCCAAAAACTATTCAAAACAACCCGTAAGCCAAACATATATAGTTATCGACAACTTCGCCTAACAGACTAGGAAAAGTTGTCAATAACTTTGCTTGTCCACAAGTTCGCTTATATTAGGCGAACTTGTGAGACAACCTTTACAAACCAAAACCAAACAAACTAACACGATTACAGACACTAGATACTGAACTACTGACATAATGCACCAACATAAGGAAACATCGGTTCTCGTGAGGGATAGGTATTGTAAGGCACCAACAAAAGCACGATATTGAGTGGGCGATGGTAAAGGTGTTCTATCGGTGGGTGTGAGATGATCCAAGAAGGACATTGGAGTGGACGCCGGTTTACAATCACTCATGTTGGCCCGTGTTTACAGATCAAGGACATATTTGGACTGAGAAAGGAAAAGACCATTCTTTTGGGGGATAACTTCAACACCTAAAAAATATGAAAGAGGACCTAGATCCTTGAGAGAAAAGTGGGATGCAAGGGATTTGATGAAGCAATTAATGATTGAGGAATCCGGGCCGGTGACAATAATATCATCGACATAGATGATGAGATATATAGGAGATTGAGTGACATGACTAATAAATAGAGATGGATCGGAAATAGTTGGTGTGAAACCATACGAGTGGAGGTATGATTTTAGTTCATCATACCAAGCACGTGAAGCTTGACGAAGACTGTAGATAGCCTTGTTTAATTTGCAAACGTGAGTTGGGAGGGATGGGTCGGCAAAGTCGGGTGGTTGAGACATAAAATCATCCTCGGTTAAGGTACCTTGGAGAAAAGCATTGTTTATGTCAAGTTGACGAAGTGACCAACTTTGGGAAGTGGCTAAGGAAAGAATAAGGCGAAGGGTAGCGGGTTTGATAACCGGACTAAATGTTTCGACATAATCTAGTCCGGGACGTTGATGAAAACCTTTGGCTACTAAACGAGCCTTTAGGCGATCTACGATTCCATCCGGTTTGAATTTTGATAGAAAAACCCATTTACAATCAACAAGGTTAGATGCGGAATCGGATGGAACAAGGGCCCAAGTTTTATTTCGTTGAAGGGCGTCAAATTCTTCTTGCATGGCTTTTCGCCATAGTTGACTTTTGAGTGCTTGAGTAATGGTTGTTGGTTCATTAGGATGAGGAGAGGTGGCGGTGTAGAGTACAAATGTATCATTGTGGTATTTAGGATTCGGTTTTCTTGTACGTGGTGGAGAAGCATTAAGTTCATTATTGGTGTTTGTGAGTTGTGATGTGGATGAATCAGATGGTAATATAACTGGAGGTTCTGTGGAAGGTGAGGTTGTAGGAGTACAGGCTGAATTGTTATTTGGATCGGGAAGAAACGATGGGGAGGAAGGAGTGGACTGGGGAGATTGAATTGTATTAATTTGTGAAGTAGACTGGTGAGTGGTGGGAGTATTTGGGTTTTGAGAGAGAGGCTCATGAATGGATGGGTGGTGTGGGCTTTGTGAGTTGATTGGGCTGGAATCAGAATGGGAAATTAATGGAGAATGTGTAGTAAGTTGTTGTGAATAATTATTGATAGAGTTTTTATTTGATGGTATGTCAGGGGTGGAATTAGGATGAATGCGAATGGTTAAAGGTAGCCAACTACCTGGTTTTGGAGGTGAGGGAGTATATGATTGAGATTGAATTTCATATGGGAATTGATCTTCAATAAAGTTTACATGAAGGGGTGTGTAAATTTTATTTGTTTGGGGATCAAGAAGATAATATGCGCTTTGAGTGGAAGAGTATCCAACAAAAACACATGGTTTGGACTTAGCTTGAAGTTTGTGGGAAGAGTATGGTCGTAACCAAGGATAGGATAAACAACCAAAACTTTTTAGTTTGTTGTAGTTTGGTAGTTTATGAAATAAACGGAGATATGGAGAGTCATTTTTGAGGGTTGAGGTAGGCAAGCGATTAATAAGATAAGCGGCAGCGGTGAAGGAAAAAGGCCAAAATTTAAGAGGCATTTTGGCATGTGATAGGAGAGTTATGCCGGTTTCAACTATATGACGATGTCGACATTCGACATAACCATTATGTTCGGGTGTATGGGGTGGGGATGTAAGATGTGAGATGCCACATGATGCGAGGTGGGAAGCAAGTTTAATATATTCACCACCATTATCCGAGAATAATTGCTTGATTTTGCATTGGAAATAATTCTCTACAAGATTTTGAAAACTAATGAATGTATTGAGAGAATCAGATTTCTTTCTAAGAGGGTAAATCCATATGTATTTGGTAAAGTGATCAACGAAGATTATGTAATATTTATAACCATTATGTGAGATAACCGGTGATGACCATATGTCCGAAAATAAAAGTTGAAGTGGTGCATTGGAAGAAATTGAAGAAGAAAAAAAAGGAAGCTTATGGCTTTTATTTATGCAACACGAATTACATGATTTATTAAAAATAGAAATAGACGGAACAATAGTAGATAAATATTGTAACACTTGTGCATGTGGATGTCCAAGTCGATGATGCCACAAGGATGGTTTATTTTGTTGAACATAAAAAACGTGAGGCGATGATTTTGGACGAAGCTCATAGATTCCATGTTCAGTTGTTCCTTGGAGGAGGGGGAGCTGAGTTTGACAGTCCTTGATAACAAAATTGAGAGAGAAAAACTGAATTAGTATATTGTTATCGACACATAATCGCGAAATAGAGATAATATTACAGGAGATGGACGGAACACATAAAACATTATGTAAAATTAAGGATACGATGTTAAAATGAAGTGTTAAAGAGCCAACATGAGTAATATTAAGAGATGAACTATCACCGATGATGAGTTCTTGGGTACCGTCATATGGGGCATGTAGGGATAATGCATTAAGATCATTGGTTTTATGGTGAGAGCGCCACTGTCGAAGAGCCGTGGGTGGGTGTTAGTAGTATTTGCGTTTGGAACCAGCAACATATTGGCTTGTGGAGAATTATTTTGGGTTCCTTTGAGAAAAGAAGGCAGGCCAATTTGAGGGCATTGTTTCTTGAAAGCAAAACAAGAAGTTAGTGAATGGCCTTTGGCAAAACAAATTTGGCATTTTCCTAAAAATGGGCGGTTTTGAGAGGCTGTTTGTTAAGTAGCCGGGGGTTTTGAGGGTGTGGGTAGTAAACCTGGGTTTTGTGAAGTGTTGTGGGTGTACCAAGGTTTGTGTGTGTGGCGAGTATTTGCTGCAAAAGCGGTTGTAGGTTGGTGGAGAATGGGAGTAGTAGGTTGTTTTTGGGCTAATATTTATTCCTGGTTAATGAGTTTTTCATGAAGTTCATGAAACGAGATGGGTGTATCACGGCCATGAACGGAATCAATGATAGATTTGTAGGAATTCAGGTCTAGCCCGTTGAGGACTACATTAGTAACATCTTCTGGATCAGGTTGTTTGCCAAGAATGGACAGTTCATCAGATATGGCTTTAACCGATTGCATGAATTCAGTTATGGTTTGGTTTGGGGCTTTGGTAGATTGCTTTAATCTATATTGGAGTTGTTTGATATGACCACATGAGGTAGAGGCATAGGTTTCAGAGAGGATTTTCCAAGCCTCAAGTGATGTTTTGGCATTTGTGATTAATGGGACAAGAGAGGAAGAGAGGCTGCCGACTAATGCCCCGTACAATAGCCGATCTTGACGGAACCAAGCATTATAGTCGACATGAGGAATTAAGTTTCCATCTTTGTCAACTGAGGGTTTCGGTGCTGGCAGTGTACCATCTATGTATTTGAATAAATCAAGACCGTAGAGGAGGGCTTCAAGCTGCGTTTTCCAAGTTAAGTAATTTGTGTCAGTGAGTTTAAGGGAGGGAGGAAAGGTAACAATTGTGAGAGAGGAGGGGGTGGAGGGGAATGGTTCCAATGGTTGAAGAGGAAACATAATTGTTGGTGGTCATGGCTGCCAAAAAAAATCGCTGGAGAAGATGAGTTATAATGAGTGGCTGTTGTGTTTTGGAAGGAAGATAGGGTTCCTGGCTGATACCATATGAAGATATACAACCGAATGATTTTTCTCATTAAACTAATTGCAAATATATACTAAGTACAAACAATAATCATGGCTATGAATCAGGGATTGATTACAACAAATAAGGAAAATGTATAACTGATGATATATGGTCAAATATAGATCAACAATTTGATATTCAAAATATTTTATTCAGTTGGCGGGAAACCGATT
Organism: Bidens hawaiensis; assembly: GCF_021521415.1. Lineage (NCBI taxonomy): Eukaryota > Viridiplantae > Streptophyta > Magnoliopsida > Asterales > Asteraceae > Bidens > Bidens hawaiensis. Next base: position 319,670 of record NW_027492467.1, read on the forward strand.
GTAATGTTAATATAACATACTTTGTGAGACATTAAAATGTGATCCAAATGTTTTGTCCTTGAAAGAAATTGATTTCTTGATGATTTGTTGTCCTTTTGATGATATCTACACGATGGATGCTAGGATATTGAATTCTAGATAGGATCCACAATCTTGAAAGGTTGATTGATTTAAGAGAGAGTTTTGGATGATTTTGGTGAATAGTGTAAAAGGTGTTAGGGTCTAAGAGTATTTATACTCCTTAAGTGCCATGGATCATTACTTATGATCGATTATTCCTCAATCCCATCTCATCTTTATATATTATTAAGATAAATATTATTCTGCCAAATATTGGGATGTTACAAGTCTTCATTCCGTACTGGGCTTTCGTCGTCGAAACGTGCTACTATGCAAATAATGTCAGGTAAAACTTGGTCATCTAATTTTCTGATTCCCAAGTTTCCTCAGAACCCTTGCGATGTTTCCAAATTACTTTTACCAATGAGATGACTGTATGAAGAAGTTGTTTCTCCTTTCGATAGACTATCTCCACAGGTTCCTCAATGTAATTCTGTCGATTATCAATCTTGAAGTTTTCTAACGGTATTAAGGTCTTATTATCAACCAGACATTTCCATAGATGAGACACGTGAAAGGTAAAGTGAATTCCATCCAATTCCTTTGGTAGCTTAAGCTTATAAGCCACTTCATTCACGTATGCCAATATCTTAAACAACCCAATATACCGTAGACTTAACTTTCCTTTCTTTCAAAGAATATAATACCCTTCCATCGAGATATCTGTAGCATTACCTTATCCCCAACTTTGAATTCGATTGGCCACCACCGCTTATCAACATATGACTTTTGCGGTCCTGAGCCGCTTTCATCCCAGCCTTTATCTAATTAAACTTGGATGAAGTTTCCTAAATGAATTATAAACTTCCTAATTCTTCTTGGCTAGTTTCACTCCTACATACGAGATTTCTGCAACGCCTCCTGTGTAATATTTCATAGGGTGGCATTCCAGTAACTACGTGACAGTTGTTGTTGTAAGAAAACTCTGCCAATGAAAAATGATAATCTCAGTTACCACCGAAATCTAAAACATAAGCATGAAACATGTAACACCCCGAACTTGGGTGTAATATGTCAGCGCGGAGCGTACATATTGCTCACAGGCTCATGACAATATTAATGTGACAAATACAACTATTTCATTTCATTAAATCACAAGTACACAATTTGGCATGAATCAAAAAACAATACAAGAAATTTGATTTTCATGTTGGAAGTTTTAAGTAAAGTGTGTGAATGAAGTCTTAATAAGGAAGTGGTAAATGTTGTACGTGGCCGCACGTCTCGCGGACACGAATGCAGTTCCAAAAACCTGAGCCCGCGTTAGGCAATTTTTTGGAATTCGTTTTGAAATTCAAAATTTTTAGTCCCGGTCAAGATCATTAATAATCATTATGATAATGATTATTATTACCGGTTTTCAGTTCTTCACTAATGGCCATTATTTGAATATTATTATTCTTTAATGGTCATCAATTAGAATTGATTATGTTTAATGAGCATTATTTGAATATTATTATTCTTTAATAATCATCAATGAGAATTGATTATGGTTATGATTCCTTGGTTATAAAACCATGATGAGTGCATCATTTTGAGATACATAAAACACCACCAACATACACACTTCTTTTTCTTCCTCTTTGCTGCAACAATATTATTATGGTTTCGTTTCAGACAAGTGATCAAGTCCGGCAGTACTACGTTTCTGCTTCGAATCGGAGTACCCTGGGAATAGACCGCGAATATGTTTAAGGGAATTGTGTTAAACACAATCCTGGTTTACTGTGTCGATTATTTCTTTATTTTCTGGTTATTATTAATACAAGATTTCTAACAAACTTAAACAAATTACTTATTATTTCTTGTATTTTCGTTTCAGAATGGAATCCCAAGCCATGAGTACTGCCGTTTCTGCCATCGTGACTACTGTTGTTGCTGTCACAACCGATTTGGTCGCTCCTCTGCCTGCTGCAGTCACGTCTCATGCTGAGAACCCGGAAAAGTTCACCGGTGTGAATTTCAAACAGTGACAACAAAAGATGTTATTTTATTTGACCACTTTGAACCTTGAGAGGTTCTTGACTGAAACCGTTCCCCAAGTTTATGAAGGGGCAATGGATGCGCTGTCGGTGAGCGCGGTTCACGCTTGGAATCATTCGGATTTCTTGTGCCGGAACTATGTCTTGAATGGCATGGTGGATGCACTTTATAATGTGTATTTTAAAGACAAGACTGCCAAAGAATTATGGGAGTCGTTGGACCGCAAATACATAACCGAAGATGCCGGTACTAAGAAATTCATGGTGGCTAAGTTCTTGGACTTTAAAATGATAGACTCAAAAACTGTTATGAGTCAAGTCCAAGATTTACAAGTTATTCTTCATGATATTCATGCGGAAGGGATGTCGCTTAGTGAGACATTCCAAGTTTCTTGTATTATTGAAAAGCAACTGCCAAGTTGGGTCGATTTCAAGAACCATCTCAAGCATAAGCGAAAGGAGATGACCATTGAAGATCTTGTTGTTCGTCTTCATATTGAAGAAGATAACAAAATTGCACTAAAAAGAATTGACGGTCCCGGAACAACAAAGGCCAATGTTGTTGAAAATGGCCAATCTTCAAAGGGTAAAAATGGTGGAAAGAAAAGTCATGGGAAAGGCTTCAACCTTGGTCCTAAGGGGGGAGTTGGGAAGAAAAAGAAGTTCCAAGGAACTTGCTATAATTGTGGAAAGCAAGGCCATAGGGCCAATGAGTGCAAGCTTCCAAAGAAAGAAAATGCTTGACAAGTTAACATGGTTCGTGTCACACCCGACCCAAGGGGGGGGGGGGGGGGGGCTAGTCGTGACCGACTGGTATCAACCATGAGCAGCGGAAAAATAAATAAACTTAAAAGGAAATTCATAACATGCTAAGAGTTTGCAAATTCAAAGATACAACTACAGCAAACAGGTCAACCATGACCCATAAATTGTCTTAGATGCATAGCACCATTAATTAGTCTAGGATGTCATCTAACGATTACATCTTTATTTATCAAGTAGTCTTCCATGACTACATTACTTTATTCTTGAAAACCAAGGCTTCTACGGTTCACTAAGGTGACTAAGGCATAACCTCATTCCCTTCCCCAATGGCTAAGTAACCTGAAAAGTACATACTAAAATACGTCAACATAATGTTGGTGAGCTCGTGAGTTTAAGACACATAATAATAAAGTTGACACATTATGGTATATCACATATCAAGTCCACAATCAAACCTGCAACTAGCATAAGTATCCCCCAACTCATACTAGAAGTTATACCATCCCAGACTATCGCCCTGCTAAAGCAATAATCAAACACGTAGGTTATATGCCGCAACGATTCACAGATCTCAGTGTGGTTTACCCAACATAGGGTCACTGTGCGTGAGGGTCTCCGATAGTTTCATACCATATAAAAAGTTTAGGAGTATGTACTAGTTCCCTAAAATTTAAGTAAAAAGGGATTACACGCGAGACTCACCGAATGCTCCAAGTAAATCAACGACTGACTTCCCGAAAGTGGTGGTTCCTATGTTAAATAACGAATTATAAATACTTAACTCAACTAGTTTTAACCTCAATAAGATTCAATAGTGAAACGAGTATTTATCTCTAAGCGTTGGCCCAAGTGTTAATTTCCCGGTGGATAAAGTTTCCTTTTATGGAAAGTTTACATTTATACAAGTTATAATGCTGGTGATGTGTACAAGTACTTAGTTTAACATCTAAATGTGTTAGATATCTCGTTTTACTTGACTGGGTTTTAATAAAGTTTCTATATTTAGAAAGTTCGGGCCTTATGTTCTGTTGCGGGTTACCGTATGACCATAAGAACTATATAATTTATTCACATCAGTAGCATGATCATTTCTGGTTGGAAACATCAGCCCTCTGGATTTCAAAAGTTAACAATACAGGTAGTTATCGGTGTTGTCGGTTTTTAACGACAAGCCTTTAAAATATGGTTTTCGTAAACACATTCCCTTATAATTAATACTCCAATTTTTCCAAAATATTAGGGTATAAGAAAATATATTATTTTCAGATATGAGATTTCAGAAAGTTTGGTGATGTAAGGACTTAGTTCCCGTACTATCGTTTAGCATTCGTTTTGGTGAAAACCGGGTTCAAGACTTGCTTAATTTTAGGAAAATAGGTAAACACTAAAATTATGACTTTATTACAATATACTTACTATAAAAAAAATAAATTCAGAATGTTCGTATTATTGTAGTTTTGAAACTGCCCGTTCGGTTTATGTCGGTTCGCCGTAACTAGCGGTTAAATGTCAAATCTTGTCCAAAGAGGTGTTGTTTTTCCATAAAATGTTTTTATACATTTATATTAAATATTTTAAACAAAATTTTCTGGAAAAATGTGGGTCTTATAGTTTTGAAGCGTTTTAGTCTTAAAAACCGGCCCGTTCGGTTTTAAACGAAACAATACTTTAAAGTTTGTAAACGGGTCCGTTTAGTAAATCCTACTTCCCTTATACATTTCATAGCTTATATTTATCTTTTTAAAATTATAAGCTTCTGTTTTAAAGGTCCGGTTTTATAATATTTGGAAGTTACGGTTTAACTAGATACCTTGTTCCAAAAATACCCTTTTTAAACAAAAACCCACTTTTTGGTCACCAAACCACTTAAGACTAGTTTTGATATATAAAAATAAGTTGTTTTTACATTACATAGGTTTTAAAAACATAACCTTGGCTGCATTAATGCTAACGAACTCGGTTTCGGCCCGTTTGGCTTCTAGTTCGATTTTTAATGCGAGGTTTCGCGAAAGACAGAGTTGGGCCAGCTTATTATTTTTCAAAATATCATTTTTAAAGCTGTACAATAATGTCATAATCTTATTTAGTTTTACGGGCTAATTTCTTAGTTAAACGAGTTATAAAATACGGGTTTTATAACAGTTTTTAATATACGGTTGATGTTACTTTCCGGGGCTGAACTTGTGCAGCTTATTGGGCTTATTTTTACGGTTTTTAAACTTCTGGAAATTATGTTAAAAAAATGGTCACTTGTCGGTGCGGTTTTCAAACTAGTTTATCTATTAAACGAGTTACCGGACGGATTTAATGTTAGCTTTTGGGTTTGGTTATTTTCCCGTTTAAAGACAAAAATAAAATACTTTTAAACTTCTGGAACTTGTGCTAACAGTTCAGAAGTTACAAATCGCATATTTGTTCGGTTTTTGAACTAGTTTGACTTTAAACGAGTAACCGAATGGCCATTATTTTAGCCACGGATTTGGGATTGCATGACATGTGATTTATAAGTTTCCAGACCAGTTATAGATTCTGCAGATTCTGGTTATTATGTAAACAAATTTTTAAGATTCGGTTTCTTGGCCCGTTTTGTTTAAAAACAAGGTTTTTGTTTATAAATTCTAATTTATTCAGAAAATTACTTTCCTATTGCTCTGAATCTGATTTATTGATATGTTTATTAAAAGTATTCAAATAATTTTAAGCAAAGCTATTTACTTATTCGTTTCACAGTTTACATACGGTTTTATCACGGAGCCAAAAGCTTAGAAAAATATGCGAATCAGAAACGAATATGGGCTGTGGTACCTGGTGTGCGTTAGGGGTTCACGAGCAATCTGATTCCTTGCTTCTGGACTGATTCCACGAGCAAGTCAGAAAGAGACACACACGAAGATGCGGGCTGTTGTAAGTGAGAAGAACATTAGAACAATCGAGTAGGGTTCGAATCAGAATAGAATAATAATAGAACAATGGATTACCAGATTATGGATGCTCCTTGGCTGGTTCAGAATCTTCAGCAGAGACAGAGAGAGAGAAGCAGATAACAGATAGTTTACCTTGTAGATGTTGTAAGAATAAAGATGATAACGTTGATTTAAATTGAGAAGTGGGAAGGATTTGATCAGCGAATTTCTTGGATACTGAAGGCATGAACAGGCTCTCATTGGGGAAGAGAATTGGTGGAACGTGAATGGGGGCAGAGATGGTTAGCAGATTTAATTGGGCTGCAGAAGATTTGTTTTGATTTTTGGTATATAATATCTTTTGTTATTATTATTATTATTATTATTATTATAAAATGTTCTAGATAATTAACATTGGGGCTAGTCTTTGTATATATAATAAATGTAACACCCCGTAACCGCAGCGGAAACGTAACCGGGATGCAACAGACACCTCTGATATCAACCACATTGTTTATAAAAAAAACTGAATACATTAATATACTTCAAATTACATTATCTCGTATTTCATTACCGTCTAGGTGATACACACATCATACAATACGATACATAATTCTACTTATTATAATGTATCCTAACATCCCGCACGCAAATCTTACACACATCAAGCACTTAGCACGTAAGCAATCACTTCATCTTAATCGTACCTGAAAAGCATGTGAGAAAACGGGTCAACTACGAATAGTTGGTGAGTTTCACAATTCGAGTAAACCATGATAAATCAATATCAATATATAATATTATCGATGTAATTATGCTGAGCCCACAAGTGAAACCTCTGTTAACCCAGTACTGTACCCGTTCCGGGGGCAATGTTAACCCAGAAACACTTCTAGGGACATCTGGGGACACTGTTAACCCAGTACAGTACCCATTCCGGGGGCAATGTTAACCCAGAAACACTTCTAGGGACATCTGGGGACACTGTTAACCCAGTACAGTACCCATTCCGGGGGCAATGTTAACCTAGAAACACTTCTAAGGACATCTGGGGACACTGTTAACCCAGTACGGTACCCATTCCGTACGATTCCCGTACAATCAAATATTTATAAATACACGCAAATCCATGCATTCAGTATGTACTTAAACATTTCAATAGTAACATGTTTTCCGCCCCGGGAAAATATTTAAAAACAATTCAGAAAAAGGGGCTCGTGAAACTCACCTTAGCACATGCAAGCAGGTAACAACAGTCATTATTAGTTAACACGTCCATTCTGTAATATGATCCCTACGATCGTTATTATACAATTATTGTTTATATAATCTTTAACCGTGTTAACCGGTACATCTGGGGACACTGTTAACCCAGTACTGTACCCATTCCGGGGGCAATGTTAACCCAGAAACACTTCTCCGGACTCAGATTGTGATTTCGTTTAGAGTTCAATAGTCAACATTAATATTAGTCGTTTTTCCCGTTTTGCGTGCCTAGCACGGTTATCCGTTTTTACGTTTCAAAAATGAGTTTGGTCACATACGACCCGAAAATAGTTGTTGAGTGATAATTTAATTGTAGTTGTGAAACTAGAGCTCGGTTTAGACGCCCCGTTTGGCCGCGGGACCCGTTTCCGTCTTTAGCGTACCGGAAACTGTTAAATCGGTTAAAATTACTCAAATCATCCGAATTATTTTCGGATGATTCATTTTTACTTGTTTAACTTAATTATATGAAAATAGTCCATTTTTTTAGGGTTTTTATACACCGGTCAGCTCGTTTAGGCGAACTTTACCGGTTTACGCGATTTAAACCTTAAAAGTTTGATAATTAGCACAAATAATTATCCGTTTAATCTCGGATCTTGAAATTTTGCACAAATCACTTTTTGACAGTGGGGAATTTTATAAAAATATTTCCAGAATTAATTTTTATATTTAAAATTTATTTATCTATTTTTAAACACCATTTAAACACTAAATATGTCGTAAATACCAAACGACCTTAGAAAAATCCCAAATTTTTCCTGGATGTCCCCTGCCATCCACATAGTCCCCTGTAATTTTTCCAGAACCAAAATCTCTTTTTACATGCCATTTTCACTAAAACCGAGCTAGAAAACCCTAGAACTCGTTTAACCGAAAAGCCTACTTAGACTTCTCCAACTGACCTAAACTTTTGTGTGTGACTTATACATGTTATAAACAGATTATCTGGAATTTTCCAGAATTTTTCATGATATTTAACTATTTTTCACCATTTTTAGCCAAAACCGAGCATTAAATTCACCAAATATTCATCCTTTGTCCAAAAATTACCAAAAGTCACAGAACTCTTATTTTCATGTATTTAACACCTCTGTAAAATTTCATGACCTAACTCTAAACCGTTCACAATCTGTCCAAAAATCCATAACCGAACATAAACCGACTATACCTTTCGTTTTCTGCCACTACAAGCTACAAACTCGTCTTTCCACCTTATCTACCACTAAATACAGAACCTACAACCAACATACCACAATACCAAGCAAGTTACACTCACAATCAAGCCTCTTACACTATAGTTTCGGTTATTGTTTCAAAACTAGAGTTTAAACCGTAAAAATTCGTTTTTGGTTCGTTTAACTCCTTTCTTGGACCAAGATCCCTTGTATAACCCGTATACATCACTTGATCATGTAAGAATCGGTTTTCATCTTTGAAACCTCATTTTCTTGCAAATAAACTCAATAAACGAAGATGAACACGTAATTAACTCGGTTTTTACCTCGGTTTTCTTGCTCCAAATATCGGTTTTGAGTTCATGAAAGTGGAGAGACTTGAAGATTGTTGAATGGTTGGATGAAAAAAAAGAAATGAGGGCTAGGGGAATAACCCCCAATCCGATCGGCATATCAAGAGGGGTGGGGTGGGACCCACTTCTCCAATTCTAGCCACATGTTTGGATTCTCGTAATCCGGATAATGTTTTGGATAATCTGGTTCAGTTCGTTTTTCGGTTAAATGTCTAATTCGGCTTAAAACGAGGCTAAAACGGTCGTTTTCGGCTTAAAAATGAAATTTATATAAAACCACTTTAAAAACTTTAAATACTTAAACCATGACTTCCATTAACTTAAAACACCATGTCATTAATATTTGCGCATCTTTTTCGGCTTGATCGATTGTCTCTTGCTCGGTTTGGTATTAAAGGTTTCGTTTAACGCACCGACGTACCATTAAATCGAAATTCTTTTTCTGTGCCGTACTTTACTTATCCTGAAGCATTAATGCTTCGTAAAATCACTAAATATTATAGATATCGTCTATAATTGAACCCTCGATTCGTTCGGGTTTCAATAACTATCAATCGATTAATCGCATATTCAATACGATGAATTATATATATTCACGTACAATCAATACAGTGAACCATGTATTCTCGTATAATTACTATGGTAATTCATGTACCCGACATTAAATATAACGTAACTATGGTTTACCGGTTAGGGTATACCTGGTTTAGTCGGAATCGTTACATTCTCCCCCCGTTAAGAAATTTCGTCCTCGAAATTTTACACGCCCACTATCCCTCTTCCGAGAGAAAGGTGGGGGTTTTTTCCTTCAGGATTCACCCTCGCGTTACCAGGTATAATCTGGTCCTCGCTGTGAATTCCACTTAATCTTAATCAATAAAGCGTGGTGTGTCCAAACTGTTTAGTTTTCCCGTCTACTATCTCTACGGAATTATTTATGATATCAGGCATGTCTTCTATGAGTACCTCCATTACTGGCACTTTCGTTGCCTCGTCGCTTAGGTACTTTTCAATCCGTATACATGGCAAAACATCATGTATAGTACTTAGCCCGTGGAGTACTTTAATCGATAAACTAAATGACCAATCATGGAGATAGTCTCATGAGGTCCAATATATTAAGGAGCTATTTTCGGTTTTGCCAAACCTTATATCACCTCTCTAAGGTGATGCCTTAAAATGCCTTGTCACCTCTTTCCAGTGACAATGGTTTCCTTTGAATGTTGGCATAAATCCTTTGCTAATCTCGTGCTGCTTTCAACTTATCTTAAATATTTTAAATCCGATTGGTTGTTTCTCGAATCAATTCAAATCTTATGGCTTGATTGACGCCCATTTTCAATTTAACAAATTGGTGATAATTACTTCACCCATAGAAAGCTTCAAGCTCTCGATGCTTCATTCCCCGCCTTCCAATAATGGAAGTAGGATGACCATTTCGATCTGAGATAATTGAAAATGGTACTCCACGACGAGATACCATTTCACCATCATGAATTTGGGCGAGAATTCATTGTGGTAATCGTCATGGATTGGGATGAAATGCGAGGATTGGTTAATCGATCCGCGATTACCCAATTTATCTCATGCCTTTGATATATTTTGGGAATTTGCATCCCGAAATCCATTGTAATTTATTCCCACTATCATTGGCGAATTTTCCGTCGTTGTGGCGTTCCCTAGGGTTTTCGGCGTGCAGTCTTATCTCTTGCATAACTTAAATATTCACCAACATACGTAACCATATCTTTCTTCAAACTCGGCCATTAATAAAATCCTTTCAGATATTCGTATCATCAATAGTCTAATCCGATCCCGGATGTATGGAATATTTCGATCTATGCGCTTCGTCCATGATTAATTTACGAAGGTCATGGAGGGTCGGGATCCAAACCCGATTTTTGAAATAGAGAATTTTGTCCACGCGCTGTTCGAAATTCTTCTCATTGCCGTAAAGTCCCTCCTTTTCCAATTGTTCCTCTTTCAACGCCTCACGTTGAGCGACTCGAATCAGGTCCGAAAGGTTCGACTGGACTATCATCCCAGCGCTCGCACTCGCAATGGCTTGACCCGATCTTTCCTACTCACGGCATCGGCTACGACGTTAGCCTTGCCGGGGTGATAACGGATGTCACAGTCATAATCGCTTAACAACTTGACCCATCTTCGTTGCCTCATATTCAGTTCTTTCTGATCGAATATGTGCTGCAAACTTTTATGATTGGTAAAGATGGTGCACTTCGTACCGTAGAGATAATGTCTCCAGATTTTAAGTGCGAAGATAACTGCTCCCAGTTCTAAGTCATGCGTAGTGTAATTTTTCTCGTGTACTTTTAACTGTCGGGAAGCATAGGCTATAACCTTATTATTCTGCATCAGCACGCATCCTAACCCTCTACGCGATGCGTCACAATTCGCGACAAAACCATCGTCTCCATCGGGGTGACTTAAAATCGGTGCTTGGCACAATTTTTGCTTTAACGTTTGAAACGCCGTTTCCTGCTCTTCTCCCCATTCATACTTTCGATCCTTTTGAGTCAGGAGAGTTAAAGGTTTGGCGATGCTGGAAAAGTTCTCTATAAGTCGACGATAATATCCAGTTAAGCCCAAGAATTGGCGGATTTTCTTTGGCGATTTAGGCGCTTGCAAATTCTTAATTGCTTCAACCTTACTCGGATCAACGTGTATTCGTTGATGGTTTACAACGTGACCGAGGAATTGCACTTCTTGCAACCAGAAGTTACACTTAGAGAATTTTGCATACAACTTCTCCTGATTCAGAGGTTCTAAAATTATTCTTAAGTGTTGCTCGTGCTCTTCTTTACTTTTCGAATAGATCAAAATGTCGTCAATAAACACGATGACGAATTTGTCGAGGTAGGGTTTACAGACTCGATTCATGAGGTCCATGAACACTGCCGGCGCATTTGTTAGCCCGAACGGCATAAATAAGAATTCATAATGGCCGTAACGAGTCCGAAACGCTGTTGTTGCAACGTCCTCCTCTTGGATTTTTCACTTGGTGATAACTATATCTAAGATCAATTTTCTAAAAATAAATCGCCCCTTGCAGTTGGTTAAATAGATCATTTACTTCGAAGAAGTGAATACCTATTCTTGATCGTCACTTTATTCAATTCTCCCTAATCAATACATATCCTAACACTTCCGTCCTTCATTTCCCAAATAACACTGATGCACCCCATGGTGACTAACTAGGTCGTATAAAACCTTATCCAATAATTCTTGCATTTCAGTTGGTGCAAGTCGGTAGGGTGCTTTAGCAACAGGGCCAGCTTGAGGCATTAAATCGATTCTGAATTCGACCTGTCGGGTTGGCGGTAATCCAGGAAGTTCTTCTGGGAAAACTTCTGGATATTTACGTATCACCGAAACATCTTCTATATGTTTTCTTTTAAATACTTTTCTCTGTATCTAATCGCTTCATCATCCGAAAGAGAGCTTCTAATCATCTTCTTTTCATATTTGATTTCAGCTTCATGTTGAGTTAGCCAATCCATGTTAACTATTACGTCAAAACTTCTTAACTTTACTGGTCGTAGGTCAATAAGGAAATGTTAATCGTTCAGAATAATAGGACAATTCCGAACAATTTAGTTAACCATTAGGGATTTACCGTTAGCGATTCTACAGTATAGGGTTCTATAGTTTCACTAATCGGTATCTTTCCAAGTGATAGGAGGTTAACAGGAACTAACTTCTATCGACGACCGTAAAAATATCACTGAAGCCTATTGATTTAAAACTACAACATACTTAATACCATCTTTGGATCATGACATGCTTTATTCGAATTACTCACAAAAGCACGGATCCTTGCTTGATCAGAGGTTGATGCTTGTTATGAGGTTCGTCTTCCAACGACACCTTGGTTCAACTTTGGGCAATTTCTCTTGAAACGTTCTGTACTGCCACATTCATAGCAAGTACAACTGTTTGACATAATTTGATTTCTTTGGATGGATTGTTATTGAAGCTGTTGGGTTCGGAGTGGTTGTACACGAATGGGTTGGGGTTGCCGGTTCACATGGCTTCAATTGGTTCTACAATTGGGGCATTACGTCCATCTTTACCACACCTGTGGCCTACTATCACTCGACATTCTTCTTCCTGCCGATAACCATATTTTCCACATTTAGGGAAGGACCCTTCATGCGGTTCATGTTTTCACACCAGAACTAGTCTTAGTATAATTCTGGGTTGTAGGACATACCTACTTATTCAAAAGCCTATCTTGCACTATACCTTTATCATTTCTCTTCTTTAACACTCGACGTCTCACCTAACGTCCTTCCATTCCGCTTCCCATAGAGTCAAATATATCAATGCTGGCTTGTGACACAACCCTTCCAAAGGTTGTATATTTTACAGGATTGACTATACTCCTTATCGATGGAGTTAGTCCCCAATATAGCGCTCACTTCGCTTAATTTCAGGAGTAATTAGCCATGTTACCAGACATGAAAATTCCTTCGAACGATTAGCGTGTTTTAAGTGATCAGTACACAACATTTCTATCTTCCATAGCTCAGTTTCCAATCTCTGAACTTAATTACTCGAATAAAAGTGCTCTAGCACAAGAATTTCAAATTCTGACCAAATCATCTGAGTAATAATTTTCTAACTATAATTTTGTACCGTTGTGTTCCATCACGATACAACATAATCTACCAACATATCTGTAGCATATTTCACTACACAATGTTCTAGACTCTTACCAATATCCTTAACCATTTCGATCTTTTCTATCCACCCGCTAATCTATTCCTCCCTTTACCATCAGTAAACTATTAATAATTTCCTTAACACAACCAACAAACATATCCCTCATACCGGAATCTAATTCATTACGACTACTATTCATGTTTAGTTTATAACTAATACCTGTAGTCATAATAGTATTCGGTGGGACATTATCACTCTTAGTAATACCACTAAGAATTGAAATATTCATATTCATGTGATTGCTCGATCTATAATTCTGCGATCACATTTGCATCAACACTAGCAGTGATCTGTGATACAACATTCGGTATCATCATCTGCTATCTTTGAGCAATCAACTGAATCATATCAATCTCCATCATTGGAGTTACTCTTTTTATGTCATTTTGCCGTACCCATCCCGTACGCAGTAATCAATACTAATCTCACCGTATAACTCGTTACCAGCTCAATCATAACAGCAGGTACACATACACACCAAATATTATCACACATATTACACATACTAGTATCTAGTATATATGTCCCACAAATATAATAACATATGGACTTAACCTGACGTCGGTTAACGTTTAAATATGTTTCATAACCCTTGTCACCAACTGACATATAGATCTTTCTCAATAAAGATTAATGTTTAATATGCTTGATTTCAATATCCTTCTGCATGTCAGCATAACCGATACATGCTCACCGTGAGCACCAAACGATTACGTACCACGGAGTTATAATATCCGTGTCTATTTGTATATCCGGCATACACGGTATACCACCTACGAACGAACAACCAACTATGCTATAATGATTCCAACGCCTCTTTGTGTATGGGTAATCATTCTATTCGAGTATACATGGGTATAGGCATCTAACGGATGTAAGGATAACATAGGAAGTTGCAAGGTTCAAGGTAATCGCGCAACCCATGTTGCCTTCAAACATTATCAATTACTATTATGGGAAATTCTATCACTTGCTCAGTCAATGTCCTCAGGCGTTCTAGGTTCGCTAAAATCGGTAATTCTCGATCTGGAGGTGGTATGTCTTATATGTTTGAGAGTGAAAAATACACATATATATTTCTATATATTATTTTTATCTGCTCATCATTTTTTTTTACCTAATGGAATAAGAATGGGTTCAAGTACAGGTCCGTCCGTACGTGAGGGTCGGCGGTTCGGGTGAACATAGGGGGTTATTAGGATATACGGTACCGGTGTTGGTAGGGTAAAGGATTTATCAATTTTGGTTGGGAGTGACGGTCACTAGATATTTCCGGTTAATGTCAAACGGGAGATCTAACTTGGTACTATCATAACTATGGCCCGATAAGTCAGACTTATCATCAACCGATGCTCTAGAAATTTCAGCATCCTCGGTACTTTTATTATTTCATCCCCCGGTTCCTTATCCGGGTCCTATTTCTCAATACATGTACCCACAAGATATGTACATACATATATATATACACCTTAGCACGCATAAATAATATTATATACTTTACACATATGTTGCCATTTTTACCTATTAATGTACCCCGTGACTTCCCCTGAATTCCCTCGTGCGGACAAGTCTGTTATTATGTTCCGGACCATAATAACTCACTTGTCCATCCAAGTTCATCCAGATCTCGTCACTATAAATTATTAGTTGATATTCAGATCCTATAATACTTGAGCTACTGGTTATATTTTAGGTATCTTTTAAAGATATCCTAATTGTTTATAACCAATGGCTCTGATACCAACTTCTGTAACACCCCGTAACCGCAGAGGAAACGTAACCGGGATGCAACAGACACCTCCGATATCAACCACATTGTTTATAAAGAAAACTGAATACATTAATATACTTCAAATTACATTATCTCGTATTTCATTACCGTCTAGGTGATACACACATCATACAATACTATACATAATTCTACTTATTATAATGTATCCTAACATCCCGCACGCAAATCTTACACACATCAAGCACTTAGCACGTAAGCAATCACTTCATCTTAATCGTACTTGAAAAGCATGTGAGAAAACGGGTCAAATACGAATAGTTGGTGAGTTTCACAATTCGAGTAAACCATGATAAATCAATATCAAAATATAATATTATCGATGTAATTATGCTGAGCCCACAAGTGAAACCTCTGTTAAACCAGTACTGTACCCGTTCCGGGGGCAATGTTAACCCAGAAACACTTCTAGGGACATCTGGGGACACTGTTAACCCAGTACAGTACCCATTCCGGGGGCAATGTTAACCCAGAAACACTTCTAGGGACATCTGGGGACACTGTTAACCCAGTACTGTACCCATTCCGTACGATTCCCGTACAATCAAATATTTATAAATACACGCAAATCCATGCATTCAGTATGTACTTAAACATTTCAATAGTAATATGCTTTCCGCCCCGGAAAAATATTTAAAAACAATTCAGAAAAAAGGGCTCGTGAAACTCACCTTAGCACATGCAAGCAGGTAACAACAGTCATTATTAGTTAACACGTCCATTCTGTAATATGATCCCTACGATCGTTATTATACAATTATTGTTTATATAATCTTTAACCGTGTTAACCGGTACATCTGGGGACACTGTTAACCCAGTACTGTACCCATTCCGGGGGCAATGTTAACCCAGAAACACTTCTCCGGACTCAGATTGTGATTTCGTTTAGAGTTCAATTGTCAACATTAATATTAGTCGTTTTTCCCGTTTTGCGTGCCTAGCACGGTTATCCGTTTTTACGTTTCAAAAATGAGTTTGGTCACATACGACCCGAAAATAGTTGTTGAGTGATAATTTAATTGTAGTTGTGAAACTAGAGCTCGGTTTAGACGCCCCGTTTGGCCGCGGGACCCGTTTCCGTCTTTAGCTTACCGGAAACTGTTAAATCGGTTAAAATTACTCAAATCATCCGAATTATTTTCGGATGATTCATTTTTACTTGTTTAACTTAATTATATGAAAATAGTCCATTTTTTTAGGGTTTTTATACACCGGTCAGCTCGTTTAGGCGAACTTTACCGGTTTACGCGATTTAAACCTTAAAAGTTTGATAATTAGCACAAATAATTATCCGTTTAATCTCGGATCTTGAAATTTTGCACAAATCACTTTTTGACAGTGGGGAATTTTATAAAAATATTTCCAGAATTAATTTTTATATTTAAAATTTATTTATCTATTTTTAAACACCATTTAAACACTAAATATGTCGTAAATACCAAACGACCTTAGAAAAATCCCAAATTTTTCCTGGATGTCCCCTGCCATCCACATAGTCCCCTGTAATTTTTCCAGAACCAAAATCTCTTTTTACATGCCATTTTCACTAAAACCGAGCTAGAAAACCCTAGAACTCGTTTAACCGAAAAGCCTACTTAGACTTCTCCAACTGACCTAAACTTTTGTGTGTGACTTATACATGTTATAAACAGATTATCTGGAATTTTCCAGAATTTTTCATGATATTTAACTATTTTTCACCATTTTTAGCCAAAACCGAGCATTAAATTCACCAAATATTCATCCTTTGTCCAAAAATTACCAAAAATTCACAGAACTCTTATTTTCATGTATTTAACACCTCTGTAAAATTTCATGACCTAACTCTAAACCGTTCACAATCTGTCCAAAAATCCATAACCGAACATAAACCGACTATACCTTTCGTTTTCTGCCACTACAAGCTACAAACTCGTCTTTCCACCTTATCTACCACTAAATACAGAACCTACAACCAACATACCACAATACCAAGCAAGTTACACTCACAATCAAGCCTCTTACACTATAGTTTCGGTTATTGTTTCAAAACTAGAGTTTAAACCGTAAAAATTCGTTTTTGGTTCGTTTAACTCCTTTCTTGGACCAAGATCCCTTGTATAACCCGTATACATCACTTGATCATGTAAGAATCGGTTTTCATCTTTGAAACTTCATTTTCTTGCAAATAAACTCAAGAAACGAAGATGAACACGTAATTAACTCGGTTTTTACCTCGGTTTTCTTGCTCCAAATATCGGTTTTGAGTTCATGAAAGTGGAGAGACTTGAAGATTGTTGAATGGTTGGATGAAAAAAAAGAAATGAGGGCTAGGGGAATAACCCCCAATCCGATCGGCATATCAAGAGGGGTGGGGTGGGACCCACTTCTCCAATTCTAGCCACATGTTTGGATTCTCGTAATCCGGATAATGTTTTGGATAATCTGGTTCAGTTCGTTTTTCGGTTAAATGTCTAATTCGGCTTAAAACGAGGCTAAAACGGTCGTTTTCGGCTTAAAAATGAAATTTATATAAAACCACTTTAAAAACTTTAAAAACTTAAACCATGACTTCCATTAACTTAAAACACCATGTCATTAATATTTGCGCATCTTTTTCGGCTTGATCGATTGTCTTTTGCTCGGTTTGGTATTAAAGGTTTCGTTTAACGCACCGACGTACCATTAAATCGAAATTCTTTTTCTGTGCCGTACTTTACTTATCCTGAAGCATTAATGCTTCGTAAAATCACTAAATATTATAGATATCGTCTATAATTGAACCCTCGATTCGTTCGGGTTTCAATAACTATCGATCGATTAATCGCATATTCAATACGATGAATTATATATTCACGTTCAATCAATACAGTGAACCATGTATTCTCGTATAATTACTATGGTAATTCATGTACCCGACATTAAATATAACGTAACTATGGTCTACTGGTATACCTGGTTTAGTCGGAATCGTTACAATAAAAATCATGGGTAATATATTGTAGGTGATTGTATTACAAATCACGATTCTCGTTCATCGGTTTTTGTTTCATTTGATTCGGTCATCGGACATAATATAGAATGTCGTTTGGTGTTTGAGTTATATATTTTCGATACCCCGTAAGATTAATAATTGTTGGAATGTTTCTTAAAATTTTGCGTTATCGGGCTCGGGTTCGTTTGGGTTAAACTAGTTCCGGTTCGTTTTGTTTTTATTTGGGCCAAACCTATCGACACACGGTTCGATTCGACCAACACTATGTTCGGTATCTATTGATAAAAAAAATTAGCCCTATATTTGGGGTTGTCACAGTTTGTGAGGTTGAGAACCTTGTTGCGGTGGTCACGGACCTCTCGATTATGGTCACCGAAGTTAACTTGGTTGGGCAAAATAACAAAGAATCGAACCTTGAAAGAAATGATGAATGCCACGATGGTAAGTTCTGGGGTAAGCCCGGACATGTGGGGGGAAGCAATCTTATCGGATAATTATTTCTTAAACATGATACCGAATAAAAAGAAAGATCTAACTCCATATGAGTTATGTACGAGAATTAAACCACCATATAAATACTTGCAAGTGTGGGGGTGCCTAGCCAAGGTAGTGGTGACTCCACCAAAACGCCTACTAATAGGACCCAAAACCGTGGATTGTGTATTTATAGGATATACCCTTCCCGGTGGTGCATATAGATTTCTTGTGCATGATTCCAAGAATCCCTGAATAAACAATGGCACCATAATAGAATCAAAGGATGCATCATGGTTTGAATAAAAGTTCCCATGTTTGGATAAAGGAAAACCGAGCTATTCTAGATCGGTTGAGGAAAGTATTCAAAACGAGAGTACTGGAGATGAACCTCGAGAACAATCTGAGACAAAGGAGGTTGAAATCCGAAAAAGTAAACGGAAAAGGACTGAAAAATCCTTCGGCCCTGATTTCCTTACCTACATGGTACAAGAGGAACCTCAAACGTATCAACAAGCGGTGAACTCCGCTGAAGGACCTCAGTGGAGGGATGCCATCAAATGATCTTAAAAAATCATACGTGGGAACTAGTGGATCTTCCTCAAGGGTGTAAACCACTAGGATATCTATGGATCTTCAAGAAGAAGATGAAACCTGATGGCACCATCGATAAGTATAAGGCAAGGTTGGTGATCAAAGGATGTAAACAACGGGAAGGTTTAGATTACTTTGATACGTATTCGCCGGTTACGTGAATAACATCTATAAGGTTGGTGCTTGCCATTGCCGCCATTAGAAACTTGAAATTTCACCAAATAGATGTAAAAACGGATTTCTTGAATGGAAATCTAGAGGAAGAGATTTACATGGAACAACCTGAAGGCTTCATAGCCGTTGGGTAAGAAAAGAAAGTGTGTAAACTTGTGAAATCCTTGTATGGATTGAAACAAGCTCCAAAACAATGGCACCAAAAGTTTGATCATGCCATGCTTGATGCTGGGTTCAAAATCAATGAATGTGACAAATGTGTATACGTGAAGGACACATCCGATGGATATGTCATTTTGTGTCTATACGTAGATGATATGCTCATTGCTGGAAGTGATGAGAAAATCATAACGTCCACAAAGAACATGCTAAAAGCAAGATTTGACATGAAGGACATGGGTTTTGCGGATGTGATTTTGGGAGTTAAAATCACATGAACCCAAAATGGACTTGTTTTAAGTCAATCCCATTACGTGAGCAAAATTCTTGAGAAGTTTAATGTGAATGACTCTAATGTAGCTAGAACACCCATTGACACAAGTCAACATCTAGCTAAGAATAGAGGTGAACCCGTTAATCAGTTGGAATACTCAATAATTATTGGCAGCTTGATGTATCTTATGAGTTGCACTAGACCCGACTTAGCATATGCTGTGAGCAAGCTAAGTAGATACACAAGCAACCCAAGTTCAAGTCATTGGAACTGTGTGATTCGGTTGTTTCGGTACCTAAGATACACTAGGGAATACGGGTTACATTATAACAGATATCCAGCAGTTGTCGAAGGACATTGTGATGCAAATTGGATATCTGACATGAATGATTCCAGAGCAACAAGTGGGTATGTATTCACACTTGGAGGTGCTGCTATATCGTGGAAATCGTCTAAACAAATGGTGTTAGCTAGATCCACGATGGAATCAGAATTCATCGCCCTAGATAAAGCGAACGAAGAGGCAGAATGGTTACGTCAATTTGTTGAGGATATACCAAGATGGCCTAAGCCGGCATCGGCCATCTGTATACATTGTGATAGCCAATTGGCAATTGGCAGAGCCCATAGCACAATGTATAATTGCAAGAATAAACATATTAGACGTAGACATAATACGGTACGACAACTAATATCTACTGGAATTATCACTGTTGACTACATGAAGTCAAAGGATAATATTGCGGATCCGCTAACAAAAGGCCTAAGTAGAGAGTTAGTTCAGAAGTCGTCCATGGGAATGGGACTGAAGCCCTTGAAAAAGTAAAGTTCATGTGAAGGAAACCTAACTCAACAGACTGGAGATCCCAAGAATTGAGTTCAATAGGAAAACCTAATTGTATGAATTAGTGCGGTCACTGTGGGGGGGGGGGGGGATAACACTACAATTTTAAGAGGGAGTGTACCACATAGCTAGGTAACCTTCCTAGTCCATTCCTAAAATGACTAGTGTGAGGCTAAGCATATGGCTTTTAATGATTCGACCAAGGTAGTCATACATGGTGAATCACCTATGTGAGAGAGAAGTGGGGTCGCTTCGAAGGGTGTTGTTGGGCACAATACTTAATAGCTCTTGCAGAACCAGGCGCATGTTCATGACCATAACGAACATAACTATGAGGAATTGACTTTTTCAGGGAGAGTCTTGTGTGAAGTGTATTGTCGTCTACACAAACGACAGACGAGTTCAAAGACATCACTGTCTACTCAGAGCCAGTGGGCTAAGTATGCTTCATAAGCAAAGGTTCAAAGGATAACACCTACCTATTGTATGCAAGATTCAACCGCTGAAATCTAATCGGAATAATGTTGTTTAGACCTCCATTCATGTGGGGGATTGTTGGAAGTTTTAAGTAAAGTGTGTGAATGAAGTCTTAATAAGTAAGTGGTAAATGTCGTGCGTGCCCGCACGTCCCGCGGACACGAATGCAGCTCCTAAAACCCGAGCATGTTAGACAAATTTTTGGAATACGTTTTGAAATTCAAAATTTGTTGGCCCAGTCAAGATCATTAATAATCATTATGATAATGATTATTATTATCGGTTTTCAATTCTTCACTAATGGCCATTACTTGAATAAATTATTCTTTAATGGTCATCAATTAGAATTGATTATGGTTATGAATCCTTGGTTATAAAACATGATGAGTGCATCATTTTGAGATACACAAAACACCACCAACATACACACTTCTTCTTCTTCCCCTTTGCTGCAACAATATTATTACGGTTTCGTTTCAGACAAGTGATCATGTCCGGCAGTACTACATTTCTTATTCGAACCGGAGTACCTGGGAACAGACCGCGGATTTGTTTAAGGGAATTGTGTTAAACACAAGCCCGGTTTACTGTGTCGATTATTTCTTTATTTTCTGGTTATTATTAATACAAGATTTCTAACATTTCATTATGAGATGTTCTAATCTCCTAATGGTCCAACTATCTAGTCTTCAATCCTCAAACTAAACTTCAACATGCAACTATGGTCATGAATATTATTATTCTTTAATGACCATCAATTAGAATTGATTATGTTTAATGACCATTATTTGAATATTATTATTCTTTAATAATCATCAATGAGAATTGATTATGGTTATGACTCTTTGGTTATAAAACATGATGAGTGCATCATTTTGAGATACACAAAACACCACCAACATACACACTTCTTCTTCTTCTTCTTTGCTTCAACAATATTATTACGGTTTCGTTTCAGACAAGTGATCAAGTCCGGCAGTACTACGTTTCTGCTTCGAACCGGAATACCCTGGGAACAGACCGCGAATCTGTTTAAGGGATTTTTGTTAAACAAAAGCCCGGTTTACTGTGTCGATTATTTCTTTATTTTTTGGTTATTATTAATACAAGATTTCTAACATTTCATTATGAGATGTTCTAATATCCTAATGGTCCAACTATCTAGTCTTCAATCCTCAAATTAAACTTCAACATGCAACATATTTAAAATAATATACTTTGTCAACAATAATGACGTTGGTGATAATTCATAAAGTTTTGCATATGTATATAACATGAAAAAGTGTGATTCAGTTATCATCATGCAATATATATTCTGACATAAAGTATATGGAAGCAAATAATGTTGTCCTCTCGTTCCTTTAGCTGAAGCTGAAGTAATAGGGAAATGAGATCCATGATGCATAACAACCAAAGTTGAAGCGTTAGGTGGTGCGGGTACGTCCCGACGAACCATCCCAGTATGTGTATGCGTTTGCGTATGCGTCTCTTTCACCATAAAAACAGTAAACACATTGCACGTAATTAACGTATGTATAATTAACAATATGAAAGATTAATATTAACATGAATAATATAATGTGAATCGGTTTGTAAAAAGTGCATAACTAACGAGATAAAAATTGGTAACGTGCTACACCCTAAAATGTTTAAAGATGAAAAAGGGGTTATGAAAACTCACTTGATAAAGCTAAGCGAACAAAAGATGAAACTAATCGTTTCAGCGAGCTGAACTGGGCGAGTTCGGTCGACGAGCGGTTATAGAAAATATTTATAGGTTCACTAAAGGATTCAAGAAAATAAACGGAAATGAAAGACTTAGAAGATTCGGTTCATGATTTAGTGTTTTAAAGGGGGTGAAAGTGGAAGGTTGTAAGGCATTGACTGGATTGATAGCGGGCATCACTCTCGCATAGTTTTGATTGTGAACTTAGATGTAGTTTTCATTCAGAATTATAGTTATGTTCGTCATTCAAGTTTGAGTCTCATGCCGAAGGACATCCCCGATATATTTGATAGAACTATGGCTTATAAATTTGTACCTCTGTAACGAATTTAAGACTGCATATGATATCAAATTATAGTCTCATATTATATAGACAAGCTACAACATGCTTAATGACTATAGGTGATGAAGGCCCAAGTATTGACGAACAAGCCATGTTATATTTGGAGGCCCATGATCGTGTCTCCAAAGTTTGCCCACGAAAACGGGCATAACTTGGCCCACGAAGCTCCGTTTCGGGCCTATTACTAGTCAAATCGAAGCTTGAGACGAGGAGCCCAAAAACGCTTTCTAAATAAAGTTATGGGCCTTTTAATATTTTTTCAGCAGTTTCTATGTTTTTGTTTTTAGGTTTATGTTTGGCCCATGGCCCGTTTTAGGCCCATTTCGTATTAGAACACTTATTTATATGTTGGTTATGTAATTCAGAAAGGCAGACTTGAATTTTAATAAATTTCGTTTTTCTCTTCATTTTCCGTAGACCTTTGGGTGGGATTTGGGAGTTTGAAGTTCATCACGGGTATTCACTGAATCAACGTGATTCGTTCTTCGTTTTTGTTTACACCATTGCATCAATAGGTTAGCCCTTATTATATAGACAAGGTATAAGTATTAGGGCATATTGTTTTTTATAAGTGGACAAAATGATGCCATTAGTGAATTAAACTTAGTTAGAGGCTAATTATTGTCCCATTTGTCTATATATGTTTTAGTTTTCAACTTGAGTTATTGAATTTATGAAAAAACATTTGCATACACCTTTGTAACTTTAATGCATCTATGTTAATTGATTAGTTGGCAGGTGTCTCTATTCCATGATTTGGATAAAAAAACTCCTATAGATAGTATAGATAGTATAAAGGTAGCAAACTCAGATGCAATTGCTTCTGCTACAGTTAATAGGCTCATGGAACCAATTATTAATTATAGTTATCATTTGTTGTTTGTTTACTAATTATCATATATGTTTAACAAATTTATAGATTCAACTTTAAATGGAGGTCGAAAGGAGAGCATGAAATGCAACAAATATGGACAACGCAATGCTAAAAGGTGTAGAAGTGGTCGTAACCTTTTGATCAAGATAGTAGTTTTTATGTATTATTTTAGACATGTTAGTTTGTAATGGTTTTGTAATGACCCGATTATATTTGAGTTTAAATTGGTAAAACTTGTTTTGTGAGTGAATTTGTGGTTGTTTTGTTAAAGCATGTTGGCTTTATTGTGTATTTTCTAGAAATGTGGATCATCCTAATTTGAAAATAAATATACGGTAATAAACGCGCAAAAATTCCATCGAAAAAAAATTCATATATGCGTTGAATTTTCGCCGTAAAACAATTCAAATACGCGCCGAAACTGTGTCAGAAAATAATTAATAAATACGTCGGAAAACAATTTATATGTGTGTTAGAATTGCGTTGGAAAACCGTAAATTAATACCCTATTTATACATATATGGTAATATTAATACAATAATTATAATTATTAAAAGTTGTTAAAAAAGTCAAAAAGTGTCGGAAAAATTGCGAAAAAATTATGCGTCGGAGATTTGTCTTAATATGTGTCGGAAATGTGTAATAAAGGAATTTCCGACGAGGGTTTTTCTGACATGCCAAATGCGTCGGAAATGCGTTGGAATCGCTCGTTTATGACACTTTTTCGACGCAATTTGGTGTCAACACTATTTTCTGGTAGTGAGAACTCATATGATACACAGGTTGGTCAACAAAATTAATACACAACCACCATTTTTAATAGACATAATTACAAATTTTATAACATATGCAATTTATGGATCAGGTCCTTTAAAAACTTTATTTGCAAGCTCTGTCCTTTACATGACATGTTTGTTTGATTTTCGTCCTTTTGACTAACTGCCATCCAAAAACCCCGTTAAGTCTTGGCATGTGAGGACATTTAAGTCTTTTTACGAAAACTATTTAAGTATTTATAGTTAAAAAACAAATTAAATATATTATTAGATAAAGAAACTAAATAAAATATGTTAGACAAAAACTTCGTTAAGTCTTGCCATGTTTGGATTTAACTGAGTTTTTAGATAACGGTTAGTGTAAAGGACAAAAAGCCAATGTATTTTATCATATAAATGACATCACCCGCAAATAATTTTTTTAAATTACTTGATCCATAAATCGCCTATATCTGAAGGAAAAAATTTGTAATTATGTCTTTTTAATAATTATGAAATAATAAAGAACTTATAAAAAATAAAATCAAGAATAAATATATATTGTATAGAAAGTATAAATAAAAATATAAAATTAAAATTTCATAATTTTGATATTGTTAACCATAACATTAACTATTATTGTCATTCATAAAGTTATTCAAATGTCACATAACTAAAAACCCATCACACATAACACCGACACAATATTACCGGGAAGCTCAAAGACAAAACAAACATAAATATTGTTTTTTAGACTCACCCAAACAAATCTATCCTTTTCTTCTTAGGAACTAATAGATTTTTTTAACTTCCGCAACGTCACCTGAAACATCTTTACCTTGGTTTAATTAGTCGATTTTAAAATTGCGGCATGTGCAATTTCAAATATTTCTTTGAGGTTCCTTTTTAAATTAAAAGTGGAAGAACTACACAATTGTAACATCCTACTTTTTATAATAAATAAAAATAAATTTTGTTTATTTAATGGAGTGTTAATATCAAGTTAAGTTAAATAAATAATAGAGTGTGGGCTTGGTTAATAAAAGATGTAATAAGGGATGGTGATGGACCTTAGGTGAATGGGCTTAAGGGTATATAAACCCCTTAAACCTCCTGAAAACCCTAAAACCCTCATTCTTATCCTCTAGCCTCCTACACACTCAAAAACACACACAAACACTCCTCTAACCTTACGGCTTATATCTGAATCCAAATAAAGAAGGATTTGCATTAAATATTTGATTATACAAGCAAAAAACAAGTCCAAGGTCACGTATTGAAGCTAACCCGTAGCCCGTAGTAACCCTAAAAGGTACATTTTAGTTTAAAGATTACGTTTTTTAGAGTCCGTTTTCCCTAAAGGTTGATACGAAGGAAAATCGGGCATTCTTATGCAATAAAAATGTGAACTTGATGTTAAAAACAGACTTATTCAACTCGTTAGTTAAGATCTAGCTAAAACAGGTTTGAAATTGATAAAGATTAAAACTTTATTGTCAAATGAGCTAGATCTGGGTCAAGAATATAAATGGAAATGATTAAAAGATGAGGTGATGGTAAAATATTATAACGGATGGAAAAACATGAAGTAATCATAATAATAAAAATAATAGTGTTAGTATGCTACAGTAGGGATGTTCGAATGAAAAAGTGTTCGAATGAATGTATTCGAATGAAAAAGTGTTCAAATGAAAAACATTTTAATAGAAAGTGGAAAGCCTGGAAACACGTGAAAGAAGTCTTTAAACGAACCTTTGAATCTACAAGATAATCGAATAAGAAAAGTAATCGACTGGATAACGTAAACAAATAGAAGTGTTATCGATTCGAATGAATATTGTAATCAAATCGAATGAAGAAAGTGATCGAATCGAATGACCATTTGATTAAAACAACTGTTCGATTCGAAAGGAACCATTCGAATAGAAAGCCTATTCGAATAGAATCTGCCATTCGAATAGAAGGTCCATTCGAATAGAATCTACCATTCAAATAGAAGGTCCATTCAAATAGAATCTGCCATTCTAATAGAAGGTCCATTCAAATAGAAGGTTCATTCGAATGGAATCTGCCATTCGAATAGAAGGTGCAATAGAATAGAGTCTGCCATTCGATTAGAAGGTTCATTTGAATAGAATCTGCCATTCGAATGGAAGGCTCATTCGATTAAAAATGCCATTTGATTGGAAATGGTCATTCGATTAGAACTCGAAATTCGATTAGATTAATCAAGAATTAGAATTTTTGGATGAATTTTTAGTAAATGGTTGTTAATGAAAATAAAATTTTTCAAAGCTCGACCCCAGCCAGGGGATCTTCACCTTGAACCTTGCTAGGGGCTGCCGCCCCTAGAACCTACTGCCCCCGGACCCCGTAGCTAGGGGTAACAATAACTTAGAAGTATGATATAGTTAGAAATAGTTAATTGATGCTTGTAATTATTATACAGATAGCCGTGCACAGCTAAAGAGAGGTATCACTATAAACTCATAAAGAAACAGGATCCATGTGAGTTTCTAGCCCTCTTTCCTTGTTATGTTTTCGGGGCTGTGTGCATACTCATTGTGATCAGTTAATACACTTACCTTAAGTGGTTAGTGTATGATATATGAAGTATGAATGATGTATGTATGCTATTGTAAAGATTGAAAGTATGTGTGAAAGTTTATAATTATAAATATAAAGAAAGGTAAGGTATAGTTGTATGGAAGAAAAGGGAACTGGGCCCTAATTATACTCGACGAAGAAGGGAACCGAGCCCTAATAATACTTGAGGAAGAAGAGAACCGGGCCCTAATAATACTCGAGGAAGAAGGGAACCAAGCCCTAATAGTACTCTAGGAAGAAAGGGAACCAGGCCCTAATAGTACTCGAGGAAGTAGGGCGAAATGCTCTTCAAAACGTAAAGATTATTAAGTATGTGTTAATAGACTAAAATAAGAAAGCATGAAAGAAAGAAAGTATGAAAGTACGAAAGAAAGTATGAAAGTACGAAAGAAAGAAAGTATGTAAGTATAATAGAATGAAAGTATGAATGTATAAAGTATGAAAGTATGTATGTATATATATATGAATGAAGTATAAAAAAGTAATATGTGTCTTTGGATACATATAAGTAAGTTGGTGAACATATTTATGTTGCGTGATTAACTAGAAGTCACTCAGCGTAACTGACTTTTAGTATGCACGCAGGTGAGTAAAATGAGACAGCTGGCTTGAAGAGGGGCACATGGCAAAGGAATAAAGAGGCTGGCATTCGAAGACTTGATTTTATGATGTTTTAAATTAAGACATATTTTATGTAGTCTAAAATTCTAAAGACTTATGTAATGAATGCTTTTATTTTATCTATTCCGCGAAAGTTTTATTTAACTATGATATTTAGAACTGTGTTTATGAGTAAATCCAATGTCCAAGTAGGGCACCTGATGCAGCGATATAACGACAACGAAGATCGAATCACGTTGATTCAGTGAATACCCGTGATGAACTTCACCAAAACTCCCAATTCCCACCCAAAGGTCAAGAAAAGCGAGGAAAAAATATTAAGTCTAACCATTCATATTACATCAACATCATATAAGTAGAGTTTCAAATATGAAATGGGCCCTAAAAATGCCATGGGCCAAACGCAAACCCAAAAAGAGAATTGTAAAAACTGACAAAAAAACATAAAAAGGCCATAACTTTATTTAGGAGGCGTTTTTGGGCTTCGAACAGGGGCCAAACCACCATAGGCGTTTGCCACAATGTGCTCATCGTCTCAAGCATCGATTTGACTAGTAATGGGCTTGAAACGGAGCTTCGTGGGCCAAGTTATGCCCATTTTCGTGGGCCACCTTTGGAAGCACGATCATGGGCCTCCAAATATAACATGACATGTTCTTCAATGCTTGGGCCTCCATCATTCCCTCCTGAATAGACAAAATTCGACCTCGAATCTGCCGTGACCTCATCATCAGACGAATCCCCATGAAACGACAGCAAGTGTTTAACATTAAAAACATCCGAATAACGAATATGACTTGGTAACTTCAGACGGTAAGCATTCAAATTTATTTTCTGCACAATCTGCACTGGCCCAATTTTCTTTGCTAACAATTTATTATACTCCCCAACTGGAAAACGATCTTTAGTCAAAATAGCCCACACAAAGTCACCCACTTCAAAATCAACTCGCCTACGCTTTTGGTTTACAACTCGCCTGTACTTTGAATTAGCGTTGGCCAAGTTATCCTGCACAGCTGCAAGAACTTCATGTAACCCCATCACAAAATATTGTACCTTCTTGAAAACAGAACCCGGAATAGGAAGTGACATCAAATCGAGAGGACCCCGTGTCTTAATAGAATAGACCACCTCAAACGGGCTAAAACCAGTACTCCGATTAACCGCGTGATTATGAGCAAACTCCGCCTGACATAACTTTTGATCCCAAGACTTCACTTGATCACCCACAAGACATCGTAAAAGATTACCAAGTGACCGATTAACAACCTCCGTTTTCCCATCTGTTTGAGGGTGGTAGGCACTGCTGAAGTTAAGATGAGTGTTCAACATTTTCCATAGGTTGCGCCAAAAATGACTCAAGAAATGAGTATCCCAACCAGAAACAATAGAAGATGGTAAACCATGCAATCGATAGACATCCCGAAAGAATAACTGAGCCACATTAACTGCATCTGTCGTCTTCTTGCAAGGAACAAAGTGCACCATCTTAGAAAACCGATCAACCACAACAAAGATCGAATCGTTTCCCCTCTGAGTCCGAGGCAACCCCAACACAAAATCCGTACTAATATCAGTCCAAGGTTGTGAAGGGATAGGAAAAGGCATATAAAGACCCGCATTACTAGCCGTGTCCTTTGAGACTTGGAAAATTCAACACATTTTAACATAACGATCTACCTCTTTCCTCATAGTAGGACAAAAGTAGGAAGACTGCACCAAATGTAAAGTACGGTCACGACCAACATGACACTCCCCATGTAACTCCTGAATGATTTTCAACCGCAGACTGGATTCAGGAATACAAAGTTGATTCCCTTTGAACAAAAATCCGTCATGCAAAAGAAAGTCTGACTTCTGACCCGCTTGTACATCCTGCAACACAACTGAAAAATATGGGTTAGTGGCATCCTCACGAATAACTTCCAACCCCAGCACATTGACTCTCACAGAAACAAGCAGATTTCCCCTCCTGCTCAAGGCATCAGTAACTCGGTTTGAAACACCAGTCTTGTGTTTGACCACAAAACTAAACTTTTCAAGAAATGCTAACCAACGTCCTTGTTTATGAGATATCTTGTATTGCGTGCGAATATGCCTTAGAGAATCATGATAAGTTAATAAAACAAACTCTTTATGAAACAAATAGTGACACCAATGCTTTACAGCTTGGACCACTGCATAAAACTCCAGGTCCTAAGTACTATATCTCAACTTTGCCCCTGTTAACTTCTCTCTAAAATAAGCAATAGGTCGACCCCCTTGACTACTAACCCCACTAATCCCAACCTTTGAGGCATCGGTATGAAGTTCAAAAACTTGCGAAAAGTTAGGCAATACCAAAATTGGTGCGGTAGTGAGTTTTTCCTTAATAACCTGAAAAGCTAATTCTGCCCTCTCTATCCAAACACAAGTCTTTCCCTTCATGCAATCTGTAATAGGGGCCATAATAGAACTGAAGTGTGGAATGAACCGTCTATAAAAAAAAAGCAAGCCCATGAAAATTGCGGACTTTAGTAATGGTTGTAGGAGTTGGCCAGCTTTGAACAACTGCTACTTTAGACTCATCCACCTATATCCCATCACCAGAAATGACATACCCCAAGAACAAAAACTGTAGGGGTCATGAACACACATTTCTTTGTTGCTGCATAGAAATTGTCTTTGCGAAGTATGGCCAAAACCTTCCTGACATGCACGACGTGCTCACTAAAAGAAGCACTATAAATAAGAATATCATCAAAATATACCACCACAAACTTCCCAATAAATGGCTTGAGCAACTGATTCATCACACCCATAAATGTACTAGGCGCGCTTGATAAACCAAAAAGCATCACCAACCACTCGTACAACCCTTCACGAGTTTTGAAGGCCGTTTTCCATTCATCCCCAGGTCTGAGACGAATCTGGTATTAACCACTCTTCAAATCCAACTTTGTGAAAACAATAGCACCACTAATATGGTCAAGCAAATCATCAAGTCGAGGAATAGGAAACCTGTACCTCACAATAATCTTGTTGGTGGCTCGACTATCAACACACATTCGCTAGGTGACATCCTTATTTGGAGTTAACAAAGAAGGAACCGCACAAGGGCTCATACTTCACGAACACGACCCTTAGAAATCAACTTCTCAACCTGTCTACGCACCTCTTCATACTCTCTCGGTCTCATTCATGTAATGTGGCTTATTAGGCAATTGTGAACCAGGCTCGAAATAAATTTGATGTTGGATGTCACGCAAAGGTGGCAGCCCATCCGGAAATTCATCATCGAAAACATTAGAAAAAGTTCCTCAAGTAAAGGAATCATAGCTTCAGGAATCTCAACCTCCCCGGGCACCGGCTTCCTTATCAAAACCAAAACACTTTTCGTCTCCACCAACTCATCTTTGAAGTGACTAATGGTCAACAGGTTACCCGAATGCTTTGTGGCTAACTGCTTGGGCTTGCTAGGAACAAGAGTTATCTTCACCCCACCAAACAGGCTGCTATAAGAATTGGACCGCCCGTTATGTTCTATACTTTGTTCATACTCCCGAGGTCTACCCAACAACAAGTGACAAGCATCCATAGCAACCACATCACACCAAATATCATCTTTATATGTTGTAGTAACATAAAAAACAAGGGCCCACTTAGAGACCGTTACCTCACCACCATTTTTAAGCCATTGAAGCTTATAAGGTTTCGGGTGACTCTCCGTCTTCAAGGCTAACTTTTGGACGGCCTCTTCAGATTCCAGATTGTCACAACTTCCAGAATCGATAACAAACGTGCAAACCTTCCCCAGAATGGTATATGTGGAGTGGAAGATGTTATGCTTATGACATTCATCCCCATCATCCTTTAGTGTATAGCATGAGCGCCTGACCATCAAGTTCACCCCCACATCACCGGTCACAACCTCCTCCTCATACTCGGGTTCATCATCATAATCTGAGGCCTTTTCATACTCTTCATATTGTTCATTCTCAGATTCAACAAACAAATGCCTCTTACCCGCTTATTTACAGTCAACTTACCGATGGCCTGTCTCACCACACTTGAAACACTTAACCCCGCTGCTACTAGCCCCTTTAAAAGTTGACCCAGTGTTGTTAACCCCCGACCTCTGCTGATTAGGCCCGCCACGAGGTCCTCCACTAGCCGACCCCAAATTTCCTCCAGCAGGGGCTGGTGAATACGAACCGCCCACCCAACAGTTTTGTTTTTCAAAAGCCAAGGCCCGTTGGTGCCCCTCGGAGATTGTTAACGGATCAAAAAGATTTACAGAGTCCATGATCTGAACCCTTAAACCCCTAATATACCGAGCAACTAGTTGCTCATGGGTTTCTTGAATATCATTTCGAGCAACCAAGTGGTAAAACTCGGTCGTATATTCATCAACCGATCTGGATCCCTGCTTCAGATTCTACAGCCGTTGATACATCAACCGTTGAAAGTTGTGAGGCAAGAAGTTTGTCCGCAAACACTTTTTCATCTTGGCCCATGTCACGATCTATGACTTCCTGTGTTTATTTCGTGTCAACTTCAATTGTTGCCACCACGCTGACGCCCTCCTGCGTAGCCCGGTAGCGATCAAAGGTACCCGCTTATTTTCAGGAACCTCTCAGAATTCAAACACATCTTCTACAATAACCAACCAATCAATGAACCCTTCCGGATCCAAACTAGTCCCATCAAATTCTGGGATATCAATTCGGATCCCAGCATCCCAACGCCGGTTTCCATCTCGATGTTCTTGCCTCGGTCCTCTCTCATACCCCTTTTTGGAAGATGAACCATCATTACCAAAAAATGGATTATCATAGTCACGCCCTCCCTGTTTTCAAGGCCCTGTCTTCTATGATGCATTAAGTCAGCCATTCATGAGTTGATCGACTACTTGATCCAATCGTTGCTCCACTTGTGCCATAAATCGTTGCTCCAACTCTCGCTCATAAACCTCATCGATCGGTCTGTTTCTCCTTGGAGGCATTTTGAGCCAGGAATTCGCCTCTGATACCAACTGATGCAACGGTATAACGACAACGAAGATCGAATCATGTTGATTC
Organism: Bidens hawaiensis; assembly: GCF_021521415.1. Taxonomy (NCBI): domain Eukaryota; kingdom Viridiplantae; phylum Streptophyta; class Magnoliopsida; order Asterales; family Asteraceae; genus Bidens; species Bidens hawaiensis. Next base: position 352,728 of record NW_027492467.1, read on the forward strand.
AGTGAATACCCGCGATTAACTTCATGAAAACTCCCAATTACCACCCAAGGGTCAAGGAAAGTGAAGAGAAAACTATTTATTATCAAAATTCAAGTCTGACCATCCATATTACATCAACATCATACAAATAGAGTTTCAAATACGAAATATGCCCTAAAAAGGCCATGGGCCAAACATAAACCCAAAAAGAAAATTGTAAAAACTGACAAAAAACATAAAAAGGCCCATAACTTTATTTAGGAGACGTTTTTGGGCTTCGGACAGGGGCAAAACCACCGTAGGCGATTGCCACAATGTGTTCCTTGTCTCAAGATTCGATTTGACTGGTAATGGGCTTGAAACGGAGCTTCGTGGCCAAGTTATGCCCATTTTCGTGGACCACCTTTGGAAGTACGATCACGGGCCTCCAATTATAACATGACACGTTTTTCAATGCTTGGGCCTCCATTAGCACCGGAAATGGGGCCTTACAACAATTTATGTCACCAATTGTTATAAGAGTAGAACCATTCTCACCTATGAATGATATCATCTCATTGAAAAAGATAAAAATAATGTTAATAAAAATGTTGTGACGATCGTAAACATACTTTTTAAAATACTTCAAAAATATCTCATATGAGGTAACATTTTGATATTACTAATACAAAATATTTAAAATATTATTAATACAACAGAGTAATTTTAATATTTGGTTCATTTTGAAACATATCATATGTATATTTTACTAATATATATATACACATAGAAGATTTAATATTTTGATATTTATCCTCCTACACTTTATATTATATTAATTCTATTTGAGAATAATTACAATAAATAAATAAGGTAGCTCTAATGGACTTTCCTTTAATGTTTTTTTCAAGCTTCATTTTGTGAATTGTTTTCTAATTTTTTTTTAATATATTAATTAGTTTTGAACATAATTTGTTTTCTCCTTGTAGTAGTATTTAAAATGTATTTTTATTAGAAAATTTAGAATGTATTTTTGTCAAATACTCATTCTAATCTTTATTTTGATATGAATTTCACTAAAATCTAGCCGAGTCATATATAATACATTTTTTTTATTTTAGGGATCAAGTGGCATTTCATCCCTAACCGCAATTCATCAATTGCACATAATGTTTTTCTTAAAATGTTGAATATACCTTTGCAATGTCGTTATTTTTATTTACGTTTCGGTATAATATTAAGGTCAAATACTGTTTTAGCCCATATTTTGACCCAAATTACCATTTATTCCATATTCAATTGTATATATGCAATCATTATCTCCAATTTCAATTGTATATATGCATCCATTATTTCCAATTTCAACTTGTCATTTTCCTCGACAAAATTCTTTGTAAATTCCATTTCGACGGGCTTCAATCCCGTAAAATTCCTAAGTGTTTTAAACAAATGTGTGGTCCCACAAGCATGATTTTCTAGTTAAACTTACAAACCAGGTGTCATTCATCCCTTTCCATACGTTCCTTTAATCAAGAATTCTATGTCTCGAATTCTTTATCGACAAACATCGTTTGAATGGCCGGATTGTTTGCACCAATAACTTGTATGATTCTAAAAATAGTACCTTTTATGCTTCCTTTTACCAATCTTCCTCTTGAAATCTTTCATTGCCCTTTCTTGCTTTTCTTTAAGAGCTTACTCAACTGTTGAATGGCTTTCCAAACTGCATTCATCGATTCTATCACAGATAACCTCTATACCTTGATCATCAGACAGATCTTGTCGTCCATGTTTATGTACATGCATTTTTATTGCATGAATTTGCACTTGAATCGTCGAACTAAGTATTTAGGCCTATAGAAGAATTAGGGTTAGGATTACAGGAGAATTAGTGTTAGGTTTCACGAGCGAACATGTTGTGATACCAAATTGATAGATGTAGGGCTTAGGATATAAGAAGTTTATATGTATAAGTGTAGATATTATTTGATAGAAAATAGGTAAAACAAACAAATCCCAAATTTTTGATTGATAACATGTTAGGGTATTTATACCCATTGCTTTGACAGTTAAATAACAAAAATACAGTTACAAACAACTTTAAACAGTATTGGCGGTTTAACTAACTCCTAACCACCACGTTAATATGAACTTACCATAATTATTATTTGACATCATATTAATGTAAATATTCAAGTAAATTATTCTAGCTAGAATGATGTCAATGTTTATTTTTCAACATTGCCTCCCTTGAACTTGACATAAACATTCCAATCTTCATAGCCTCATGATCTTGAAATCTTTTATCCAGCATTCGTTTTCTTCCATCTTGGGCCTACATCATCTTTGTTTACAAGTTCATCCATTGCAACCTTTCTTTTCTTTGATCCCCTTGCATACTTGATTGCCCTTCCATGAAATTTGGTTTCTTATTGTAATACTCGTTGTGACACAAGTCCAACATATCTAATTATTTGATGTAGATGGCTTTGACTTCTTGTGAGTGATATGGTTTTATCCCAATTCTTTCTGCCATAACCCCCCAAAATCTATTTTTCAATAATCTTATATTTTCCTTCCATGGTTATCACCATTACATATAGATCAAACAAATCTACTTTCACAGTATCGCAGAACGGTGGCATGTTGAGTCAAGATTTGACCTAAGAGAAGTATAAGAAAGATTGGAATCTTCTCAACTTCCTCAGAATTCGCTAAGTATGGAATCCGAGCACACTTGGATTCCTGGGCAAGGTTTTACTTAGCCGGGCACGATATTTTGCCAATCGGGCAAAGTTATCTTCTTTAGTGAATATCCGAGCAGGGTTCACTATGTCTAGTAGGATTGTTCTTCATAGCCGAGTAAGGTTTACCTCCAGGTAAGTTCTTGGCTAACCAAGCTCATGAAGCCAAGTGATTGGAAGATCGGGCAAGGTATTTATCAATAAAAAGTGGTCCGAGTAAGCTGTATGTAAGCAATGAAATATCTCAAGTAATATCGGGCAGGGTTCAACTCTAGCAGGGTACAGTGCAACCTAGCACACTTTGCTAATAAGATTTTCTTAGCAAGGAGTTGAAGGGACCAGTGAAGAATAGGGTTGCTCGTAAGATCATGTCGAGAAAATTCTGATATGATCAAGAAGATTGAAGTCTGCTAGGTGAGTATTTTCCTTTGGAAAATACTCCAAGTAATGTCTACCCGGAAAACTGTTTCTAAGCACACTTCAAGGTTACCAGGTCTACTCGAAGAAGACAAGGCACAAACCTACCCGGAGAAGACAACTTATGCAAAGTCTACCCGGAAGACCTGTTTTTACACTTAGTATAGTTATGAATATGTAATTTGAATATGTATTATTTATTTAGGGTTTCTAGAAGGAATGCCAGCTGTCAAGAGGTGTCAGGCCTATAAAAGGAATAATTTAGGGCACGCCTCCTACGAACAAGCCAATTAATTCTTATAGAATATTATTGAGAGTGACGGCTGTCATAAGAATCGTACAGATATAACTTACCCATCAAGAAAACCTAAATTGATTATCATTTGTATGATTTATATTATATGAATGGAAATATTATGAGTGAATCTTGTGTGTGTTAGTTACCTTTGATTAACCTATTAGAAACTAACACTGTTTGTTATTGATTCTGCCTTTAACAAACGGTTTTCTTTTCAAAATTAGCAACCTGTCATTAACTCCCTTGTCAACACATTAATTGTGTGAGTTATGACTTGATTCATAGTAAGATCTACCATCAATCGGGGACCTGACATGGCATAGAAATCATAGTGGTTTTTAAGAAATCCTTCAGAAACTATTTCACTATTTATCTGAAACTTTTTTTAAAATTTATCCTTATGATTTTCAACTTTCATCACAGTTTGAACAAGATTTAACATTGTAAAACAATCTTTTAGATTATCTATGTTGAGATCGTTTTAGTATGAGCTTTTCCAATATTTTCCCTTTCTAAATTCTTTGTTGCTTCAAGATCAAGTTGTTTAAAATGATCTTGCCAAATATAATTCTTTGATCTTGGGATTACTTTAGTTTCTAGTATGATTTGTTTCTGGCCTTTCCAAATGTTTTCTCAATTGTACATGTGACTCCTTTAGTAGTAATATAAATCCCTGATTTGAAAGTTAATCCATACTTAAAACATTCCTTCTAAAAGTGGGCATATAATACACATATTCAAATGTATATATGCAACCATTATTTCCAATTTCAACTTGTCCTTTTCCCCGACAAAATTATTTGTAGATTCCATTTTGACGGGCTTCAATCCAGTAAGATTTTCTAAGTGTTTTAAAAAAACGTGTGTTTCCAAAAGCATGTTATTATCTGGTTAAACTTACAAACCATGTGTCATCCCATCCATTTCCATCTGTTCCTTTTATCAAGAATTCTGAGTCTCGAATTCTTGATCGGGAAACATATTTTGAATGGCTGGATTGTTTGCAGTTTTAACATGTATGATTCTTAAAGGTGTACCTTTTATGCTTCTTTTTTTTACCAATCTTCCTCTTGAAATCTTATATTTCCCTTTCTTGCTTTTCTTCAAGAGATTTCCTAACCGTTGGATGGATTTCCAAACTAAATTCACCGATTCCATCAAAGATAACCTCTATACCTTGATCATCGGATCTTGTATAGGCATACAACTTCCAGGCATTATTTCATCATTTTCCATGTTTATTTTTAAGTTTTATTCTTCCATGACTTTTCAATTGAATCATCGAATTGATTATTTAGGCTTACAGAAGGATTAGGATTAGTATTATAGAAGAATTAGGGTTCGGTTTCAAGAGAAAACAAGCTCTGATACCAAATTTATATATGTAGGGTTTAGGATATAAGCAATTTATATGTATATGTGCAGAGATTATTTGAGAGAAATTATGCAAAAAAAACAAATCATACAATGTCGATTGATAACATGTCAGGGTGTTTATACACATTGATTTTACAGTTAAACAACTGAAATACAGTTACAAACAACCTTAAAAAATCCTCGCAGTTTAACTAACTCCTAACCACCACTTTAATATAAACTTTGGATAATTATAATAATACTGTATGTGACATATTATTAATGTAAATCTTCAAGTAAATTATTCGAGCTAGAATGATGTCAATGTTTATTTTTCAACATTTCCTCCCTTAAATTTGATGTCAATCTTCCTGATTTGTGTCTAATGGGTGTCTCTTTCTACGTGACTCACAACTAAGCTTTATTATTAAAACAAAAATTCCTAATAACACCACACACAACCGGCAAGTGTACAGATCATAAGTAGCATAGATCTAAGAAGTCCAAGTATCGAAAACAAGGACACGTGAAAACGCTATGATTACTAACCCTAGACAAGACCCCCCCGAAGAATAAAAATTTTAGTTTGATTTTTAATAATTAAAATTACATGACCTAAATGACTTTGACTAAGCTAATTAACTGGACTAACTGAACTGACAGACAAAACTTTCCTAAATTAGAGACTTAATTTACTGTGACTGAAAATGGAGAAAAAGTCTACCTAGGTAAGACTCAAATTGACGGTCTGACGAGCAAATGGATTGAATGATCTCACGTTAGCTAGATCACCTCTCGGTCTCACTAACAAACCCTAACTTACACTTAATTGATTTTAAAAACAAACCGGAAAACAATTGCTAAGTTGTTCTAATGCCGACTCTCCTCTCAGACTCATCGACACTCAACCCTAATGGAAATGAATAACACACAACCAAGAATAGAGGAACAATTTAGTTTAACACAAATTAGACCAACTAATCACTCACAAACCGAAAACTGACAAGAACCAAACTCTTTCTCGCGCAATTCTAATCATAGCATGCCAAGGCTATGAGACGACGTACTTCTTAGCACCCCTCGGTCTCTAAGAAGGTGTTTACCCGCTGAATTTAACCAAAAAACACTAAACAAAACCCTACAGTTGTATCTATCGCAAACAAATTCTAAACACCAAGTAAATAATCAAACAAGCTACAATTAATCAAAACAAATTCAACCAATCGAAGCATGAGGTCATTGAGATATTATTAATAAATTTCCAGTAAGTAAACACAACCTAATTCAATATTAAACCAAACTTTACAATAGTAATTCTCGTCATTTGGTCAAATAATCCATATAACTTATCAAAACCGAACAATCATTATCAAACCTAGGTAGAACTAAAAGTTTAGCTTGATATGTTATTTGGAAAGCAGCAAACCATCAATATAACCATCATAATACTCATCCAATTCATAATCAAACTCAATCCACAATCAAATATAATCAAGCACAACTTAATCCTTAACTCAATTGCAAAAGAAACCAATTATATGATCCAAAAACAAAGTAAATATGAACCATTAACCAAACCAAAGTATATGGGGATGTAGTATAATGTTCTTGGCTATGAAAAACACTCAGAAACACTTGTAATCTTGGCTGCAACACTCCTTTCTTCAGAAATGGGGAAAATGATCCCCGCGTCAAGGAGTTTAATGATATCCTTCTTCATAACCTCATGCATATTCGGATTAAGTCGCCTTTGCGGCTGAACGAAATTTTGAAATTATCCTCCATGAGGATTTTATGAGTGAAAAATGAAGGGTTGATACTTTAATGTCGATAATCTTCCATGCAATCACCTCCTTTTGCTCTCGTAGCACCATCAACAACTTCCTCTTCTCAACCTCCTTCAAAGCAGATGCAATAATAACTGAGTTTCCTCTCTTCATCTAAAAACACATACTCTAGATGGCAGACAAATCCTTATGCTCTAAGGAAGAAGAAGGACTCTTGATGGAAGGTTGGTCCATCGGATCATCTTGTACGATCCTAGAAGACACGCCAGATTCAGGGCCATGTGACTTGGTTTCGTCATCCAAGGACTGATCGGCCATGGAAACCATCTCAATATCCGGATCTCCCTATCGATAATCCGGGTGTCGGAGGCAGATCCTCCACAGATCTCGCTGAAAAACTCCCCAACATGTTCCATGATGATATTGATTAAGTATAAGGAGTCATCAGCAGACTTGGGGTGTTTCGGTGACTGTCGAACGTCAAAGATGATGTTCTCATCCCCAAATCTCAAAATCAACTTACCCTCGCAGACGTCGATCAACGCATGTGCAGTGGCAAGGAATGGTTGGCCTAAGATAAGTGGGAAACTATCATTATCGTTCATGTCCAAGATGACAGAGTCCACCAGGAAGATGAATTTGTCAACACGAACAAGCATGTTCTCGACCACCCCTCGAGGGTATTTCACAGAATGATCAGCAAGCTGGATACTCATCCTGGTAGGCCTCAGCTTGCCTAAACCCAACTTGCTGGTGTGTTGGGTAACTTCTGGTTCTCGGCCTGTGCTGTACTTCCTGGGTCGCGCCTCTGATGCACCTTGGCCGACGGAGACTCCATCTGAATCTCCTCATCCACCTGCTCCTTGACATCGACCTTGGTCTCCTCAACTCCTCCTCCTCTAGTCGCCTTCTGAATCATAGGCTCGTTGCATGCTCCTGCACCGCTCCTTGTTGTCACATCCTTCGCGAATCCCTTCGAGTTATGCTCGGTATTACCCGGAAGTGTACCTGGGGGCATCTCATTTAATCGAATCGCTATCTCTCCCATCTGCCACTCAAGATTTTGAATTGTCGGTCCCTGATTTCTCATGAATAACTCATGCTTTCGAAATTTCTCTTGGGTCTCTTTGTGATGGGAGTCCTCTTGAGTCATGAGCTGTTACAACATCTGTGTCTGCTGTGCCATCATCTCCTTTAAAGTGGGTTTCTTCTCCCCTCTACTCGCTCCCTCACCAGAATCCTTGAATAGAATCTGACGCTGCTAGAACCCGGTATAATTTTTGCTCTTCCAGTTGGAATTTTGATTGCCTCTCCACCCTAAATTATAAGAATTGAAATAATTTTGATTTCGATTCAGACTACTAACAAAATCAACCGCCTCCTCCTGGAAACCTATGCTGAATTAAACAATATCATGCCCTCCTCTACAAATCTCGCGCAACTTGCCATTAACCTACAAGTCATTCACAATCTTCGCTAACGCCTCAACCAGTGCCGCAAGTGTGGTGTTCGTGTCAATCGTATTCATTACCTCGTGATGTAGAACCGCCACTCCTATTACTTTTAGCTGGTGGTCGCTGGTATCCACTCATGGCTAACCCGTTAAACAAAGAAATGCACTCATCCGTATCATTCGACGTCAACAAATTACTTCCTTCCGCTGTGTCAAGCATACTCTTGCCTCGTGTACGTCACCCCATTATAGAACTTCTCAACAACTTCCCAGTCTTGTAGGCCATGGTTTGGATATAAAGCAAGTAGATTTTTGAATCTCTCCCATGCCTCGTAAAAACTCTCGGTGTCCTCCATCTGAAAAGAATGAATCTGATTACGCAAATGAGCGGCCTTATACGGAGGATCGTATTTCTCAAAAAACTGGGTCTGCAAGGCGGCCCAAGTAGCTATGGAGCCCTGTAGGAGAGACTCAAGCCACATACTCGCATGATCAACGAGCGAGAATGGAAAGACGCGAAGTTTGACGACGTCTTCGGATACGCCAGCAAGATGGAAAGTGTCGCAAATACGTGCAAAGCAAGTGAGATGAGAATGCGGGTTTTCGTGGAGCAACCCGTGAAATTGAGCCGAATGTGAGATGGTGTTCAGAATGTTCGATGGAATCTGCCAATTCGTGTTACTTGCTATGGTGGAGGAACGATGTTGGATCTCGCGCCAACATCGACTGGACGGGCCCGGTCTGCAACTGTCCTCCTCAGTGGTGGTGTGTCGGCCATAATCCTATCCCTAACAAAGAATTCAGAAAAAGTAGGAGAAAAGGATGTATTACCAACAAACGAAGAAGAACTAGAAGGTGGACTGGTACGACGTCTCTCACGCAACATTCTCTCTGGTTCGGAAAATGCTTCAGTTTCAGGTGGTCCAAGAGATCGTGTATGTCGCATACACTATTAAACTAGATGAAAATGATCTAAAATTAGCTAAAATATTCTAACTAACAAGCAAAGCAAAAGAAAAACAAGTAGCAAACATGGTAGGTCCTAACTTGATTCGTTCTCAATACGCCTCAAACCGTGTCCCCGGAAACGACACCAAAAACTTGATGTGTGTCTTATGGGTGTTTCTTTCTACGAAAATCACAACTAAGCTTTATTATTAAAACGGAAATTCCTAATAACACCACACACAACCAGCAAGTGTACCGATCGTAAGTAGCATAGACCTAAGACGTCCGAGTATCGAACACAAGGACTCTTGAAAAGGCCTATGATTACTAACCCTAGACAAGACCTCCCGAAGAAGAACAATTTTAGTTTGATTATTAATAATTAAAACTAATTGATCTAAATGAATTTGACTAAATTAATTAACTGGACTAACTGAACTAACAGACAAAACATTCCTAAATTAGAGACTTAACTGACCGTGACTGAAAATGGAGAAAAAGTCTACCTAGGTAAGACTCAAATTGACGGTCTGACGAGCAAATGGATTGAATGATCTCACAACACCGGTATCAAAATATGAAACAACTAAGGTTCGCTCAAGCTAGCTAGATCACCTCTCGGTCTCACTAACAAACCCTAACTTACACTTAATTGATTTTAAAAACAAACCGAAAAACAATTGCTAAGGTGTTCTAATGCCGACTCTCCTCTCAGACTCACCGACACTCGACCCTAATAGAAATGAATAATACACAACCAAGAATAGAGGAACAATTTAGTTTAACACAAATTAGACCAACAAATCACTCACAAACCCAAACCCGATAAGAACCGAACTCGTTCTCGCGCAATTCTAATTCCTAGCATGCCAAGGCTATGAGACGACCATACTTCCTATCACCCCTCAGTCTCTAAGAAGGTGTTTACCTGCTAATTTTTACCAAAAAACACTCAACAAAACCCTACAGTTGTATCTACCGCAAACAAATTCTAAACACCAATTAAAGAATCAAACAAGCAACAATTAATTAAAACAAAATTCAACCAATCGAAGCATGAGGTCATTGAGATATTATTAATAAATTTCCAGCAAGTATGTAAGGCCCCGTTACCGGTAGCCCTACTTTAACGTTGGATTTACTCATAAACGCAGTTCTAAATATCATAGTTAACAAAAATTTTCGCAGAATAATAAAAGTTCAACCATAACATTTTACATAACCATCAAGTCATGTCTTATAAAACATTCGTAGTCAATTAAAACAAAACATAGTCTTTAAAATATCACAACATTTCTTCGAGATGCCAGTATCTTCGATTTCCATGCCATGTGTTTTCAGTCACGCGAGCTGCCTCAGCCTATTTGCCTGCGTGCATACTAAAAGTCAGCTATGCTGAGTGGTTCTAGTTAATCACATAACTTACTTTTCATACACATATACGTGCCCGAAGGTATGCATTACAACATATCAAGATCAGCATTCGTCCATACACATTCATATCTAACCATACATTATAAAGGGCGTTTCACCCTACATACCTGGATATTTTTAGGGTCCGGTACCCTCCATCCTTGGATATTATTAGGGTCCGGTCACCCTTCATCCTCGGATATTATTAGGGTCCGGTACCCTTCATCCTCGGATATTATTAGGGTCCGGTACCCTTTCTTCCATAGCTTCACACTATACTTGTCCTTAAATATTTTTCCTGACAATACGTGCAATCTCCGAAGAGCGTTCACGTACCATTAACTTATCATACGTACATTATGCATACATCATAAATATTCATACATGCATCTTATCTTACATCATACATAGCAATCACGTCTTTAGCTACCACCTGACGGTACATGCAATATCCGAAGATCGTTCACGCACCGTCAAGCAATCATCATACATACATCATACAAGGCATACACTTACCACTTAAGGTAAGTGTATTAACTATCACATCGAGTACGCTCACAGCCCCAAAAACATAACAAGGAAGTGGGGCTAGAAACTCACCTCAATGCGTTTGCGTTCACCGTTTACGGTTATTCCCTTCTTGAGCTGTGCACGACTAACTGTATAATAATTATACGTTTCAGTAAACTATCACTACACATATCGCCTTTCTACTTTAATTATTACCCTCAACGAACGGGGGTCTGGGGGCAGCGGGGTTCTAGGGGCGGCAGCCCCTAGCGGGGTCCAAAGGGCAGAGGCCCCGGCTGGGGTTAAGCTGCCAGGTCAGCTTGAAAAAATTTTATTTTCATTAACTGTCTTAACACATTTTCCATTAGAATTTTGAATCATTGAATAATATGCTACTTAAAAGTTCAAGGGATTATTTGTAATTAAATCATTCTTTTCTAAGTCCTGGGACCATTCTGTCATTCTGTTAAACTTCTAATTCGTTACTTATCCTTAACGAACTGACTTGCCATGACGAACTGGTTCTTGTAACGAATTGGAACCTTTAACGAACTGGTTACTTACACGAATTGGACTTTTAACGAACCGGACTCTTAACGAATCAGTCCATGTAGCGAACCACTCCAAGTAGCGAATTGGACCTTCTAATTCGTTATCTCCTTTAACGAACTAGTCATAACGAATCAAGGGTAATTCGTTACCCTTTTCCCTTAACGAATTGGATACGAACTACAACTAGTTCGTTAATCTTTCCTTAGCGAATCAGCTGGCGAATTACCTCTAATTCGCTAGTTATTCCTTAGCGAACTAGGGTTAGGTCAGATTTGTCAGAACATTCCCTGACAACCTCGTACACGTTTTTCCAGCGCCGCCATTGCCGGAAAACTCACCGGAAAAACGTATCTTCACCGTTTTACACCGTTTTTCATCGTTTTTCGTCTCGTTCGATCCAGATCTGAGCTAGGGTGACCCCTAAGCTCATATTAGTTTCGGTTTATACCTGATTCCACCCGGATCTCATGACTTAAACGGTTTAACGGTGTCGGCTCGTCGTTTCATGATTATATCTAACGGATTTAAGCTCAAACAATAAAATACTATCATTACCTCGGGTCGGTTCTCGGTTTCCTTCTTGATATCGGTTTAGAAAGAGAAAGAGAACTAGAGAGAGAATCTTAAGTGTGTGTTTTGGATGGTGTAAGGGATATGTGTAAATGAATTAAATGGAGGATTAAGGGTATATGTATTTTTGATCATGGGCTTAAGCCCATGGTCTTTCCTTCATTCCTCCATAACCCAATTCCATAACCCATATCCATTTACCCAACACAAGTCCATCTCGTATTCTATTCAACTAAACCGATAACGACCCGCTATAAAATAAACGAACTTTATTTTATTAATATAACCGAAAGTAGGATGTTACAAGTCTTCCCTCCTTGAAGAGGTTTCGTCCCCGAAACCTAACTATTACATAAACAGATTCGGATAAAACTTGCGCATCTCATCCTCAGCTTCCCATGTAGCGTCCAATCCCTTGTGATGCTTCCATATCACTTTCACTAGGGGTATAACCTTGTGACGAAGTTGCTTCTCCTTGTGATCGACAATCCCTGTCGGTTGCTCAATGTAGTTCAGCTGTTCATCAACCTCAATGTCCATCAATGGAACGTGCGACGTGTCATCAGCTAGACACTTCCTTAGATGAGAAACATGGAAGGTTGAATGAATTCCTTCTAACTCACCGAGTAAATCCAGCTTATAAGCTACTCCCCCCATACGATTTAAAATCTAAACGGTCCAATATACCTCGGACTCAACTTTCCTCTCTTCATAAAACGAATAATTCCTTTCCAAGGCGAGACCTTGAGCATCACATTGTCACCAACGTTAAACTCAATCGGTCGTCGCCGCTTATCAGCATGCGACTTCTGTCTGTCTTGAGCAGCTTTCATCCTTGCCTTAATCTGATAAAACTTTGAAGAAGTTTCTTGAACAACTTCTAGGCTTCCCATCTCCTTCTGACCAATCTCTCCCCAGCATAATGGAGTTCTACAGCGTCTTCCATACAACATCTCGAACGGTGGCATCCCAATACTTTAATGGTAGCTGTTGTTGTAAGAGAACTCTGCCAGATACAGATGATCGTCCCAACTCCCTCCAAATTCCAAAACACAGGCACGTAGCATATCCTCAAGGGTTTGGATCGTCCTTTCAGACTGCCCATCTGTTTGAGGATGATACGCCGTACTGATGTTCAATCTTGTTCCCATAGCTTCATGGAACTTCTTCCAAAACCTCGAAGTAAAACGAGTATTTTTATCAGACACGATCGATAACGGCACTCCATGCTTAGATACAACCTCTTTAATGAACAAGCTTGCCAACGTTTCTGACGAGATAGCCTCTTGTATAGGCAGAAAGTGAGCACTCTTGGTCAAATGGTCCACAATCACCCAGATGGTATCATGATGCTTAGCTGTACGAGGTAGCTTAGTTATGAAATCCATGGTGATGTGTTCCCATTTCCATTCTGGTATCTCTAATGGCTGCATTTTCCCATAAGGCTTCTGATGCTCTGCCTTGATTTCTAAACAAGTTAAGCACCTACTGACGTAATCTACCACATCATTCTTCATTCCTGGCCACCAGTTGTCTCTTTTCAAATCTTGGTACATCTTCGTAGCTCCTGGATTAATAGAATATCTTGACTTATGAGCTTCATCTAAGATTCGACCTCTGAGATCTCCATGGCGTGGAATCCACATGCGGTCAAACCTAGTCTTAACACCATGCGTGTTTTCCATCAACTCGTCTTGCTGACCAAAAATCCTTTCTTTCTTTACTAGCCCTTCATCTACCAGCACTTCAGACTGCACCTTGATGATTTCTTCAAATAAGCTTGAGTTCATAACTAGCTGATATGACTTTACTATTGCAATGACTTCCTCATTCTTACGGCTTAGTGCATCAGCGACCACATTAGCTTTACCAGGGTAGTACTTAATATCGCAGTCGTAATCCTTTATCAATTCTAACCATCTTCTCTGCCTCATGTTCAATTCCTTCTGCTCGAAGAAGTACTTTAAACTCTTATGATCTGTGTAAATGGTACACTTAGTACCATACAGATAGTGTCTCCATATCTTGAGAGCATGCACTACTGCTGCTAGCTCCAAATCATGCGTCGGATAAGTACTTTCATGGACCTTCAACTTTCTAGACGCGTAAGCTATCACCTTTCCTCGTTGCATCAACACGCAACCTAACCCACGATGCGAAGCATCAGTACAAACAACCAAATCCTCGTCACCATCGGGTAAAGCAAGGATTGGAGCTTGCGTGAGTCTCTTCTTTAACTCCTGGAAAGCCTCTTCCTGAAACTTACCCCAACTGAATACTATCGACTTTCGGGTCATGCTGGTCAATGGTGCGGCTATCTTGGAGAAACCTTCGATGAATCTCCTATAGTAGCCAGCTAACCCTAAGAAGCTTCGTATATCAGTAGGATTCTGTGGAGTCTTCCAATTTATTATCACTTCAATCTTAGCTGGGTCCACGGTAATCCCTTCAGGATTGATCACGTGACCTTGAAATTGCACTTCTTGCAACAAGAACGCACATTTCGAAAACTTAGCATACAACTTCTCTTTCTTCAGAGTCTCCAATACTTCTCGCAGATGCTTAGCATGATCGGACTTGCTTTTGGAATAAATCAATATATCGTCGATGAAGGCAATAACCGACTTATCCAACATTGGCCGACATACCCTATTCATCATGTCCATAAATGTTGCGGGAGCATTCGTTAGACCGAATGACATTATGAGGAACTCGTAGTGTCCATACCGCGTCCGAAACGCTGTTTTAGGAATGTCTGCCTCTTTCACCTTCAACTGATGATAGCCTGATCTGAGATCTATTTGTGAGAACCAGCTTGACCCTTGCAGTTGGTCAAACAGATCGTCAATCCTTGGCAAAGGATATGTATTTTTTACCGTAAGCTTGTTCAACTCGCGATAGTCTATGCACATTCTCATACTTCCGTCTTTCTTCTTCACGAACAACACTGGCGCGCCACAAGGAGAAACACTTGGTCTTATGAAACCTTTGTCGAGGAGTTCTTGCAGTTGGGACATCAATTCTTTCATCTCAGACGGCGCTAGACGGTAAGGCGCTTTCGCGACGGGCTGGGCTCCTGGTATTAAATCTATCTGGAGTTCTATCTCACGTTCCGGTGGCAACCCCGGAAGATCCTAAGGGAATACTTCTGGCTAATCGCGCACAATAGGAACATCTTTCATTTCTTTCGTCTCGGCCGTAGCGTTGACAACATACGCCAGGTAGGCACCGCACCTTCGCCTTAACAAACCTTCGGCTTTTATCATTGAAATGACGTTAAAACCTGAACTTTCCTTATCGCCATAAACCGTCACGACACTACCATCCAAGGACTTTAGCTTTATTATACTACTCTTACATACTATCTGAGCTTCGTATTCAGATAACCAATCCATTCCCAAGACTACATCGAACCCTCCAAAGGTCATGATATACAAAGTAACAGGGAACTCTTGTCCCTCTAATTCTATCTTACAATCCTTAACCATTTTCATTATTTTCACCGAGGTGTCACTAGCGGTTTCTACTATGAAGGTTTCAAACACTCGGCAACTTTTTAGTTTACTAAACGCCGTAGCTACAAAACTCCTATTCGCACCCGAATCAAATAATACTGAAGCAGAAATACCGTTTACTAGGAACGTACCGGTCACAACATCAGGAATCTGTCTAGCCTGTTCCTGGGCCAGCATGTAGGCTCTAGTCTTCTGCCTTGCTTGATCAGCATCTTTCTTCCCACTACCTCCAGCCTCACCGTCGGCGCACTCCCTTGCCATATGGCCTGTCTTACCGCACTTAAAGCATGCTGGTTTTGCATTACATTCATTAGCATAATGACCCATCTTCCCACACTTATAGCAGGCATTTGTCCCCATCCTGCATTCTCCACCATGAGCCTTTCCACATTTGTGGCACACGTCCGAACCAGTACCCCACTTGCACTCGCCACCGTGTACCTTCCCACATGTCTTGCATGTCTTTTTCCCCCACACCTTCTGCTTCTTGTCCCTAGGGTTCCATAACTGAGTACTAGGTCATTTGGCAGGCACGACCCACTTCTTCTCCTTCTTCTCATCCATAGCCACCTCATCTATCAAGTCCTCATAAACCGTTTCCGCGAGCCCCACAGCAGAATCAAAAGTACCTGGTCTACCAGCCTTGACCAAGACACGAACATTCTGTGGCAGTCCCCGGAGGTAGCATTTGATCCGCTTGGCCTCGGTGTTCACCATGTCTGGCACCAACCTTGACAGACGGTTGAATTCAGTGAGGTATTCCCGGTACGTCAACTTACCCGCCTTCAGACTTAAGAACTTCATCTCAACCTTCTCTATCTCTGCATCAGCACAGAATCGTTTCATCACTAACTCCTTCCATTAGCATTAGCATTTTGAATCATTGAATAATATGCTACTTAAAAGTTCAAGGGCTTATTTGTAATTAAATCATTCTTTTCTAAGTCCAGGGACCATTCTGTCATTCTGTTAAACTTCTAATTCGTTACTTATCCTTAACGAACTGACTTGCCATGACGAACTGGTTCTTGTAACGAATTGGAACCTTTAACGAACTAGTTACTTACACGAATTGGACTTTTAACGAACCGGACTCTTAACGAATCAGTCCATGTAGCGAACCAGTCCAAGTAGCGAATTGGACCTTCTAATTCGTTATCTCCTTTAACGAACTGGTCATAACGAATCAAGGGTAATTCGTTACCCTTTTCCCTTAACGAATTGGATACGAACTACAGCTAGTTCGTTAATCTTTCCTTAGCGAATCAGCTGGCGAATTACCTCTAATTCGCTAGTTATTCCTTAGTGAACTAGGGTTAGGTCAGATTTGTCAGAACATTCCCTGACAACCTCGTACACGTTTTTCCGGCGGCGCCGGAAAAACTCACCGGAAAAACGTATCTTCACCGTTTTACACCGTTTTTCATCGTTTTTCGTCCCGTTCGATCCAGATCTGAGCTAGGGTGACCCCTAAGCTCATATTAGGTTCGGTTTATACCCGATTCCACCCGGATCTCATGACTTAAACGGTTTAACGGTGTCGGCTCGTCGTTTCATGATTATATCTAACGGATTTAAGCTCAAACAATAAAATATTATCATTACCTCGGGTCGGTTCTCGGTTTCCTTCTTGATATCGGTTTAGAGAGAGAGAGAACTAGAGAGAGAATCTTAAGTGTGTGTTTTGGATGGTGTAAGGGATATGTGTAAATGAATTAAATGGAGGATTAAGGGTATATGTATTTTTGATCATGGGCTTAAGCCCATGGTATTTCCTTCATTCCTCCATAACCCAAGTCCATAACCCATATCCATTTACCCAACACAAGTCCATCTCGTATTCTATTCAACTAAACCGATAACGACCCGCTATAAAATAAACGAACTTTATTTTATTAATATAACCGAAAGTAGGATGTTACAAAGTAAACACAACCTAATTCAATATTAAACCAAACTTTACAATAGTAATTCATGTCATTTGGTCAAACAATCCATACAACTCATCAAAACCGAACAATCATTATCAAACCTAGGTAGAACTAAATGTTTAGCTAGAAATGTGATTTGGACGGCAGCAAACCATCAGTATAACCATCATAATACTCATCCAATTCATAATCAAACTCAATCCACAATCAAATATAATCAAGCACAACTTAATCCTTAACTCAATTGCAAAAGAAATCAATTCTATGATCCAAAAACAAAGTAACTATGAACCATAAACCAACCCAAAGTATATGGGGATGACGTATAATGTTCTTAAATGTGAAAAACACTTTGAAACACTTGTAATCTTGGGTGCAAAACTCCTTTCTTCCTTGAACTTGAAGCTGCCGATCGGAATTCTCACAAGGATTGGGGTTTATAATTTATTTTCCTTCTTTTGTTCTTGCTGTAGCTGCTGATTTCAGCCATAATGGGGCTCTAGGGGCTGCTAGGGTTTCTTATTTTATGTTATTACATAATAGAACATGCATGGGCTTCACACAAATAGATACGGGCCGTGCCTTTAACTCGGTTCTTCAAGAATAGTGCATAAAATGCCTCTAAGTTTCTTGAAAAGTCGGTTGTTTTCTCTCTATACCCATAATCTACAAAATACATATTCATGTAATATCAAACTAAAACAAGTTAAAAACGTTAAATATTAGATAAATAAGCAATTAAAACAATGATAAATAGCGCGGAAAACTAGTGTGTTTTACAACACATCACTTCCAATCTTCCACCGCCTCACGATTTTGAAATCTTTTATCCAACATTCGTTTTCTTTCATCTTGAGATTGCATCAACTTTGTTTACAAGTTCATCCATTGCATCCTTTCTTTTTCTTTTATCCCCCTTGCAGATTTGATTGGCCTTCCACGGAATTTGGTTCCTTATTGCTATACTTGTTAGGACATATTTTGTGGTTTATTCTTTGTAGTGTTTACGGTTTTTTTTTTATTTACCAAAATTCCACAAGAGATTTCGGTGGGCTTGACGGGTTATTGTTTTATTTTGGGCTTAGCCTATGTGGTTTGTAATACCCTATATATTCATATGTTTATCATTGTTTAGGGTTAGATATCACGTGGAACGTCGTTTTATAATTTGTTTGCTAAAGGGACTTAATTTACTGACGTTATAATACATGTGCTTTGAAGTCCATATCGTGTTCTTTATTCCTTGTTTAATATAGTTCTTGAATCACCACTTTGTTAGTTTCCGCCTAACTAAGTCTTCACTTGATATTCTAGGCTCGATTGTGATATCAAAGATTCAAGAAACTGGTGTTTTTGGACCCTTTGGGTTCTTGGAGTTTTGAAGAGTTTTGTGGTTTTCGGCTGTATTATGGTTATTTGATCTTTGCAGGCAGTTGGTAACTGAAACACATGAAGAACATCTTCTTCGTGTTTATCGGATCTTGTGGTTGGTTGAGTTGGGATATGATTGAGCAAAATTTTCATTAAAATACTAAAGATATCAAGATCCCTTAGAACTCGAGATTTTGACTTATCTCCAAATTTGGTTCTCGGCTTCTTCAGTATTCATCAGCAAGGATATATCAGTCTGAACCTAATCTCAGCCATCAATAGTTTTAGATCAATTTAGTTCTCGGTGATAATTGGTTCTCGTTAGCATCAAGTTTTTGGTAACAACAGGTTTCCGGTGATAGTGAGGGTTTTAGGCTCACTAAAGGAGCTCTCGGTGTTATTTTTGATTTTTGGTTTAGTTAAATTTTGTACGATGGAGTCAATGGATAGCAGTGTCTACAAAAATATTCATCAAGAGCTTGAGTCGGTTATGGGGACCATGACTCAGATTCCACGGTTGTTGAATGCTGAAGGTTATGATTAATGGAAGTTTAGATTTGAGAAATACATGAGAATGAAGGACTCCAAGGATTGGAGGAGTATTCTAAGGGGTCCTACCATCATTACTTATGAGTTAGATGATGAAGAAAAGATTGTCGCCCCAAAACCAGTTGAACAATTCACTGATGCTGATATTGAGAAGGTTGATGATGATGAAAAAGCCTTATTCACTGTTACTCTAGCTCTAGCACATGATATTCCTCTTGTCATTAGAGAAATCAAGTCAGCCGAGGCTTTGTGGGAGGCTTTTATTGATGTGTTTGAGGGAAATGAAGAGATGCAACAAAGTAAAAAGGAATCACTGCGTCAGGAGTTTAATATGTTTAATCACATTTTGGGTGAATCTCTTCATGCACAACTCCAAAGATTCACCAAGATTGTAACACGAATGAGATTGGCCAAATTGAGTTAACCATCTTGGAAGTTAACAAGAAGCTCCTAAATTCACTTCCTTAAAGCTGGGACATGAATGTTGCTATAAGTAATGAGACTAAGGATCTGTACAAGATGACCATAAATGAGACGAAGGTTGTGATCAAATGCCTGTGAAATGGATGACAAGAAACGTGCTATTAATCATGCTAGATCCTTAAACATTGTTGGTTTGAACTCATCCACCAACAATTCCTTTTCCACTTAGGATGAGTTTGCTATATTCAGATCCACATTGAACTAGCCCATAACTCAATTTTATCACTCAAACTGTAAGGCCCCGGTCCCAGTGCTATACTTTAGCGTTGGATTTACTCATAAACACAGTTCTAAATATCAGAGTGAACTAAAAATTTTCACGGGATATTAAAAGTCAACCATTTCTTACAAACCATTAAATACTTGTCTTAAAACATCACAAATTGTCTCAACATAAAATGTAAAAACAAAAATCCTATCTTCCTTCCTTAGATGCCAGTCATTCAATCTATACCATGTGCCATCCTCAAACTAGCTCGTTCAACCTATTTTACCCGCGTGCATACTAAAAGTCAGCTACACTGAGTGAGTTCTAGTTAATCAGGCAACATACATTGCATTCACATACTGCATACTTTACCTACTTTACTTTCTTTTATACACACATAAGTATATACCTTCATTCTCACTTTCGTTCTTTTATACTTTCATATTTTATCCTACTTTACATCCATACTAATACGTTTTAAAGAGCCTTTCCCACTATAACCTCACAGATATTATTATGGTCTTCCACCGTCCTTTCACAGATATTAATAAGGTCTGCCACCATCCTTCACAAATATTATTAGGGTCTGCCACCCTCCTTTCACAAATATTATTAAGGTCTGCCACCCTCTTACCATACAACAATACATACCTTTCTTCATATTTACATTTATATACTTTCATACATGCTCTTAATCTTTTCTATATCATTCATAAAACATTCACATATCATACACTTACCACTTAAGGTAAGTGTATTAACTAATCACATTAAGTATGCAGACATCCCCCAAATCATAACAAGGAAATGGGGCTAGAAACTCACATGTGTCTTGTTCTTCTCCGAGTTAACGGTAATACCCTTTCTTACCTGTGCACGGCTAACTGTGTAATAAATATAAGTATCACTTAACTACCTCTAACTATATCATACTTGTAGGTTAGTGAAACCCCTAGCTAACGGGTGTCCAGGGGCGAGGTCTAGGTGCGGCAGTCCCTAGTAGGGTCCAAGGGGCAGAGGCCCTAGCTGGCGTCGAGCTGCTAGGTCAGCTTGGAACACAGAAGTTCAAACTAATCGAAATTTCAAAACGATCAAATCGAATCTTCAAACCAATGGAATTGGATTTTCAACATAATCGAATCGAATTTTCATACCAATCAAATCGAATTTTCAATTTGATTTGATCGTTTTCCAGTTTGATTCTATTCATTCTTCCTATTCGATTCGAATTGTTTCCCAGTTCAATTCATTTCGTTCCAAACGAAACGAGTTTCTTCCAGATTTGGATTCAAACATGGTTTTTCATATATTTCCATTCTAATAACTTCCTTGCATCAAATCATTCCTGTTTTATTGACAATACGAGTTCCGGGCCATAACAACTTTGTTTACTCATTCTAACACGGCCCAAACGCCATTCGTTTTGTTCCATTTCATTCCAAACAACTTTTTACGTTAAAGTTTACATTTTTCTTTCATAATCAGGCCCGATTTTCCTTAGTATCAAATCCTAGGACAAACCGACCTAAAAAACTTAACCTTTAATCTAAAACGTACCTTTTAGGGTTTCGGTTTGGTTTGGATATGGACCAACACGTTATCCTAGACAGATTTTTGTTGATTGATGATGCTTGAACACGAAATCCAACCTTTCTTCAGCTTGGATATTGGTCCGAAATGATGAGAGTGTTTGTGTGTGTTTTTGAGTGTGCATGGAGGCAAAGTTGGTGAAATGAGGGTTTTAGGTTTTAGGAAGGTTTAAGGGTGTTTATATATCCCTAAGCCCATGGACCTAAGTCCCATCACAAACCCTTATACCATCTTTTAATTTCCAAGCCCACACTTTATGATTTTTATTTAACTTAGCTAAATAATAACACACCAAAAAGTAGTAAATGAATGACTATAAGATGGGTTTTGACAAAGGAAAGCTCAGGTGCTAGAACTACCACGAGACAGGTCACTTTGCTCATGAATGCACAAACTCTGCTAAGGAACCCAATAATGAGAGGGCACTGATTCCAGTATGACAGACGGGAGCAGCTGGGTCGAGCACTGAGAATGCTATGGTGGCTCAAAAATTTGGATGGGAGGAGCAAATTTTAGCCTTTAACTTAGGAGAAGAGTTGGCTAACTTGGCTTAGTTTGATGTAGTTATAGAGAATAATGAGACTGAAGAGAATGTGAAAGAGCTTCAGTTCGCCTTTATGGTATCTTCTATCCCTATCTCCAAATAGGTAAATTCTAAACTTTGCTCTCAAGCCTACATCAATAAAGTTGGCATATATAGAATTCATTACGATAATCTTCTTAGGGGGATGGAAGATATTCAATGATCTAACAAAAATTTTAAGGCTAATGAAAAATTATACAAAGATAAAATAGATGCCCAAAAGGGGATATTGCCAAACTTCAAGAAGATCTAAGTAGGCAAGGTTATATTTAAATTGATGCTAAAAATAAGATAGCCCAATTAACCGCTGAACTGAACGTGTCAAGATTATAAACTGTCAAAATAAATGCTAAATTTAATAAAACTGAGTTTAATTTTAAGAAAGTTGACCTATTTAGTGTAGTGGTTGAAAACGTAATTGAGCATCAATTTAATTACAAAGATAATAATGGCATGGGTCTTGGGTTTAATCAGGTTCCGTTTCATTCAATAACAATCACTCTTCATTTCCGATAAATATAGAAGATGAGGAGAGGGAACATCATTGACATGGTAAGAAAGAAGAAAATGAGACTGTGGGAAAAGGCTCACTCAAACCCATTAAGCCTATTTTTAGTCAAAATGGTGATACCAATGTCTCTACTTCACGTGCAGATGAAGTAATAGTCAAAGATTGATCAGAGGATGGGGAAAAGTTATGTGTTTTGAATAATTCTGAACTTAAGACTTATTCCTTTTCTGGTTGTGTTAAAACTGATGTTTGTGTGGGCTCTGTTTTTAAGAGCAAAAACTGTGTGCTTGAACCATCCACTTTTGCTATTGATAATAATTTGGTAAATGTTATTGCTGCTAATCCAACTAAAATTGGAAAATATAAGGTACCGAAGATTATAAAAGAAGGTACTTCGTGCACATGTTCTTGTGGTAATGATACTAAAACTGAAAAGGTTTACAGGAAATCCACAAGTCCCCACAAATCATCAAGTTCAGGAGTTGACCATAATGTGTTTCGTGTAAAGAGACAAACTTGCTATTGTTGTGGAACTTCTAGTCACATAGCTAGAAATTGTCCCTATCGTACATATGTTCCTTATTATGGATGAGGACAAAGGGGTATGCCTAGACACGGGTTTCAAAATCAATTCAATAGAAAACATTCCAAGGAAAACTCCTTAGAGGGTGACTGAACTCCTGTAAATTTGCAAGTCAGCAACATAAACGAAATAAGCTAGTCATGGCAAATGAATATGAAAAGAGGCAAGATTCGACCCCAAAACCGAATCCTTGTTTGAAATTTGCCAAGAGACCAAAATCTAAATATGTATCCGTTCCCAAGGTTGATGTCAAAAAACCTGCCTGTGTTAGTCACAAAGTCATTAAACCCGACGATTGTTGTCCAAATCTGCCAAGGACCGACTCATCTAAAGTTCCTTGTCAAACTCATTGTGAAATATTTGATAACAGGGAAAATATGACATAGAAACAAGTGTCATGTGTAGACAAGTCAGGTTTACCCAATGTTACAATGGACTAGGTACCTAAAACTAACTAATCCCACATATTGTGTAGGAAAAATATGGAGGAATCATTCAGACTTTGGTAAGTTGATAGTAACTGTTCCAGGCACATGTAAGGAGACATCTCTCAATTACATGTCATTCAAACTATTAATGGATGGTGTGCGTCCTTTGCGGGAGGAGAAAGAGGAAAGATCACTTTAAAGGGTACCGTAAATTATGGTGTTTTATAATTTTAAATGTGAATTATGTTCCCTGAGTTGAAACACAGTTTCTTAAATGTTTCTCAGCTTTGTGTTAAAGGCTTCTCAACTCATTTTACAAATAAAATACCTTATTTTAAAATCGGGCATTGTGATACCTGATGACTGGGTTCTTGGTTGATCACAAAGAAATGATAATGCATACGTGATCGACATGAATCAATGTGTTCCTAAAGAAATTACTTGCTTATTTTCAAAGGTGTCGGAACACAATTCCATGCTTTGGCATCGTCGCATGGGCCATGCCAATGTTAAAAACCTTAACCAACTTATTAAAAATAACATTGTTCGTGGTTTGCCAATCAGGGATTTTATAACTTTTGAGAAATGTGTTGCTTGTGCTCAATGAAAACATCATCGTAAATCTCATAAACCAAAACTGATTAAGACTATTAATTCTTTGCTTCAACTACTTCACATTGACTTATTTGGTCCTGTTAAAGTGCTTAGCATCTCTCATAACTCTTATTACTTAGTTATTACTGATGATTACTGACGTTACACTTGGGATTCTTTTGTCCAATAAGAATGAGATAGCAGAGCTAATTAAAAGGTTCATATTGTTGATGGAAAATCATAAAAACTTGAGGGTAAAGGGAATACAATGTGACAATCAGACTGAATTTAAGAACGATGTGTTGAATCATTTCTTTGCTGAAAAATGGGGTGCAACGACAATAAAGTGCTGCCAGAACACCACAACAAAATGGAGTGGCTGAAAGGAGAAATCATGAAGCTGCTCGTATGATGTTATGTGACTCAAAACAACCCTCCTTTTGGGCTGAGGCAATCAATACTGCTTGCTATGTGCAGAATAGGGTACTCAACAAACATCATATGAAGGCACCCTTTGACTTGCTTTATAGACATAAACCGACGGTAGCTCACTTTCGTTTATTTGGATGTCCGTGCACTCTTTTATATTTGTTAGCTACCCCAAAGTTTGATTTAAAGGCTGATGATTGTTATTTCGTTGGATATGCTGGACGCACTGCCTTTCAAGTCTATAACAAGGTCACAAAATAGATTGTGTAGTCCTATGGTGTGCATTGGCTAGAAGAATATGAGACGGATGCACGAGTTGGTCTTGATTGGTTGTTAAATTATAATGAAAAACTTAAACCATTTAATGTGTTTTCAGATGTTGTTGCAGATACTGTAGGTCCATCACGTGGTGTTGATTATGAAGATGAGGTTATTGTTACAACTGCTGTTATGAATAAACCAATGGTGCTAATTGATGATTCTTCGGAAATGGATGATGAGGCACTTGCTTCTTCAAATTCTGTTCAAAAGCCGATTCCTATGACAAAATGTTCATATGGTGAATTTGAAAATTCTACACAATCTATAGCTCGTACTGAATCAAACAAATGTTAATGACCTCGTTCGTCAAGCGTTTGGAAGTTACATTTTCCCAGAACCAATTCCTAATAAGTATGTTGCAAGTACCTTGTACTCGCTAGATCTTCATCTAGGCAGTATACTTCCACATTTGGATTCCAAGACACATTTACGAATCTTCCAGTCAGCAGTTCAGTTCAAAATCATCAAGTTCCTACCATCATTCAAAGTGATATCCAATAGATGTCATTGGTCCACTTAAGGTAGGAGTTTCTACCATAAGTCCGGTTGGAAAAATAAATGAATGTCTTTAGTCATGTTTTATATCTCTGGTTGAGCCGAAGAACATTGACATGACACTACAAGAACCAAGTTGGGTTGATGCTATGCATGAGGAGTTGAATTGGTTTGGCAAGTTGGGAGCCTAGAATTTGGTTGAATTGACAGAAGGAAAGAAGTCACTTGATACAAGATGGGTTTTTTTGAAATATGCAAGATGACAGTGGGGTGATTGTGAGAAACAAAGCAAGGTTGGTGGTACATGATTTTCATCTGATTGAGGGTCTTGATTACACTGAGGTTTATGCTCCCATGGATCGACTTGAAGCTATTTGATTTTCTTAGCATATGCCTCCTACACGTGATTTAATGTTTATCAGATGGATGTCAAAACGATTTTTCTTCATGGAGAAGTCAACGAAGAGATATACGCGAATCAGCCACCTGAAATTAGTTATCCAAAGCATCCAAAACATGTTTATAAGTTGGATAAAACTCTCTACGGCTCACATCAAGCTCCTCGAGCTTGGTATCCCACTTTAACAGACCATCTGCTAGAACATGGGTATACGCGATGTACAATTGATCAAACTCTGTTCATCAAGAAAATCAACAAGGATATTATTCAGGTCCAAATATATGTGGATGATATCATTTTCGGGTCCACGAGTCAACAATTGTACATGAAGTTTGAGGGAGTAATGAAAAAGAGGTTTGAGATGAGTTCACTCGGTGATATTACTACATTTATGGGTTTTTAGGTTCGTCAGAGTTCGGATGATATTTAGTTGCATCAAGGGAAATATGTTGAAGACATTTTGTTCAAGTTTGAGATGCAGGACTCCAAGACTGCTTCGACACTAATGGCTGAAAGACCAATGCTTAATTTAGATCTGAAAGGGAAGCCCGTAGATCAGACTCTATATCGATCAATGATCAGGTCCTTGATGTATCTGATCATCATTTGTCCTTACATCATTGTGGAAATATTACACGAGCCAAGATCTAGTCGCAATTGGATACATCAATGATCTATGAGACGATAAATAACGATGATCGAGCCGAATGATTACTTTATTAATAACTTTACGGATTCATACATTAATACGGTTAAGCTCTATTCTAGAGAGAATCCGACAACATAATGTTACTTGAGGACTCCTCATTCATTAACATCACTAATGAATGAGGCTTCTCATAATGAATGACCTCCCATTCGCTAAGCACCCTTAGTGAGTAGGCCTAGGCTAACGAATGAGCTTAGACTATAACGAATGACCCCCTTCGCTGTACAATCCATAGTGAATGGATCGTATTACAATGTAGCATAAAGACTAAACTACCCGTATCCTATTCGATCAGCTATAGACAACAAATCATGTTTTCTCGAATACTTTAACTGCAAATCATCAGTCCCAATAAATAACTCCCCATCGACTGATGATTCTCAGGCTTGGGCAGACAGGCAAATCTCTAAGTATTGTACGTGAACCAATAACTCGTAGATTATCGTATCAGATCTCCCCTCAAAGTAAGCATCTCCAGATAATCATCCCGATCATCCAACTGGCATATGATATGGATCAATCTTTCAACAATCAGTAGCAAGTCATCAGTTATCCATCAACACTGGTTAAGCAGAGATATCTTTAAATTTGACTTCGTCACAAATATTCATGAACAACCTGATCATTCAAAATATTTCACTTCGGTTTTCCTTCTCTTGATAAAGTTTATCCCAAATTAACTCTTTGAAGCTCTTTTAGATCCCATTCGTTGTATGTACTAATGGTTTGGGCATATTATGCAGAGTTCCAACGTCTATTAATCAATCCCGAACAAACTGATTCTTCAATAGAATGACAAGACTCGTATTGCATTGTCCAACAAGATCAACCCATACGAGAATTTTCCTCTTCAACAGAAGTAATCCGACGAATACTCGTAGCCAACATTGTCAGGTGATGTGCGAAAATATATATATAAATATTAAACACAAGTCGCAACTAAGCTTTAAAAACCAAACAATCTATCCTAGTTCACACAAACGGCAAGTGTACCGATCACGTATAGCACAGATAAGGAAAGTCCGGATATCGAACTCGAAGACACGTGAAAACGTTTTTAATTACTAAACTCTAACTAAGACTCACCAAAATAATATTTAAATGATTTTAATATTTAGAATTGATTAAACTACTTAACTTAATTAAACGAAAACTTTTGACAAAATACTTTGAAAACTTTGACTGCAGTGATAAAAACGTCTACCTAGGAATGAATCATGTTGATAGAAATAACAAGACAACGGATTGAAAATATTCAAGACACCGGTTATAAAGGATGACACAACTAAAACTTGTTTAAGAAAGTCAAATTACCTCTCAGTCTCTCTAACAATCTCTAACTTATTTTAATTGATTTTAAAGAATAAACCGGGAAAACAATTATTAACGTGTTCAAATAACGACTCACCTCTCGGTCTCACCGACACACTAACCTAATGGAAACGAATACTACGCAACCAAGGATAGAGGAACAATTTAACTTAACCCAAATTAAACCAACTAATTGCACATAAACACTCAAACTTGACAAGACAAAAACCCGCTCTCGCGCGGTCTTAATTCTAACAAGTAAAAGCAACGAGACAATATTACTTCTTATCACCTCTCGGTCTCAAAGAAGGTGCATTTTAACTGATTTTAGATGATTATATTACCCACTTATCCCTACGGTTGTACACCCCGCAAATAAACCCTAAACACCAAGTCAAGAGTCAAACAAGCAATCAATTAATCAAAACCGATTCAATTAACTAATGCAAGAGGATTATAAGTAATAACAAATAAAACACAGCCATCACACACAATCTAATTTATGGTTTAGTTAAACTTTACATCAATAATTCAAGTCTTGAACATTAACAATCCATTAAACAAGTTAAAACCACTCAACAATCATCTATCCTAGGTAGAACAAACAAGTTAGCTACTCATTACTTTTGGACAGCCATGCTTACTTAAGAAAAACATCACAAACATCATCATAAACATTATAAAACTCATTCAAGATCCAAACACAATCAATTATAAGTCAAACTATCAATCAATTGCAAAATAATTCAAATCAAAAGACCAAATCAATAGAGTTAGGGTTCTTGAACAAAAAGTAAAGTTTAAAGATGTATACTTAAGGTTTATGGCTGAGATTTGTGATTGTTTGAAGCCCCTAGCTGCTGCCCAAGATCACCTCTTCCTTCTCCAGCCGTCACAAGATCAACAGCCGCCTCCTTTCTTTCTTTTTTTTCTTCTTTTCTTGCCGGCGGCTGACTTCCGATCGCAAGGCTAGGGTTTTAGGGTTCTTTCTTTTATTTTCGGGATTATTCAATGATTAATGGCTGGAAACTCCTTCAATTAACTTAATATAATATTATATAAGGCCTTTAAGATGTGGGCTTGGGTCGGGCCTTGACTTATAAGTTTGAAAGTTGCACAATTAAGCCCCTAAACTCTTCAATTTGACTCTTTTTTTCACCAAACTTCACAACCTACAAGTAAACAATTATATTTGTAAAATCAAGCATAAACAAACCATAAAACTTAATAATTAAACTAAAAAGCAATTAAAACATGATAAAAATGATACGGAAAGTAAGTGTGTTTCACTACACATCATCAGGATCAAAGTCCTTTAGAAATAAGTAAACGAACAGACACTCGTAGCCTACATAATCAGGTTCCTTGCAATTTCATAGGAAGATATTAATCAAATAAACTCCTTGAAATTTTTATCTATCCCTTTTCTTGACAAATTTTAGCAAGGTGTTGAACAAATCTTAAAAAAATACCAATAAACTCCTCTTTAAATTAATCATGTTCTCCCGCTCGGCCAATAGATACACGTGAAAAGTCGGCCGGAAAAATATGTTACCAAAATTTTCAAGCAGAGTTCCCCACTTATTAGAAATTTCCCAAGAAAATTTCTATTATTTTTTTTCTAAAATACTTTTTTTTATCGGTGACACCCGTCTTCCGTGTGGTACGCATAAACACCATCCTCATTCTCTATATAATATCCACATTCTCTAAATTATGTCCTCATTCGTTAAACAAGTCCACACACGTTAACTATGAATGAATGAGGTTTCATTCATTATAAATACCCTCATTCATTAAAATGGTATCCACATACGTTAACCAAGTCCTCATTTGCTAGATAATTAAACGAATGAAGTCTCATTTTTCTAAAATACTCCACATTCGTTAAACCCGGTTAACGAGTGAACTCATACGTTAAGAACCCGTAGAGAATGTGCAAAGTAATTAACGAATGAGTGGTTGGAGCGGTTAATGTAGCCACCGAAAAACGCGTTTCGCCGCAAATTATTGTTACAACGCTAGTATAATAGTTTTCATGGCCGGAAACTGCAAATTAAGCTCCATCCATGGCGGACATCATCAATTAACCTTCAAATCATCAAATTAACATAACAAAATCATCACGAATGTTCGGATTTTTATTAGGAACACAAATCTTCTATCAATTTCATCAGTTACACTCTGAATCACCATTAAATTAGATCAAACATTATCCATGGCTACAATAGAAGAAAACATTCAATCTCACTCAAATCACCACAATTAATTTACCAAAATACATGTGAATATTCATATTTCATCAACGAACATGAATATATCTTCAATTCCATCATTCATGTACTCATTTGATCCCAACTTGATCAAACAGTAATTTAAACTTCAAAAACATGATGAACATCATCTCATATCGGAATTTGCATTGAAATGATGTATCACAAGAAATCATCTGCTCTGATACCAATTATGGAAACGTTACACGAGCCAAGTTCTAGTCACAATTGGATACATCAATGAATAATGAGATGATAAATAACGATGATCGAGCTGAATGATTACTTTATTGATAGCATTTAGGATTCATACATTAATATGGTATAATGAATGAAATATTATGCACATTCACTAGGGTAGGCCTAACGTTACTTAAGAAATAAAATATTAACGTTACTTAAGAAATAAATAAGCACATATCTCTATGCACATTCACTAGGTAGGCCTATTTATAGGCATCCTCCTCATTCGTTAACATCACTAACGAATGAGGCTTCCCATAATATATGACCTCCCATTCGCTAAACACTCTTAGCGAATGGGCTCTAAACTTCACGAATGAACATTCATTCACTAAAACCAATAGTGAATGAGCTCTCTAACTTAACGAATGCGCCACATACGCTACATCCTTAGTTTATATGCTCCTAGGATAACGAATGAGCTTAGTCTATAATGAGTGGACCCCATTTGCTATACAATCCTTAACAAATGGACCATATTACAATCTAGCATAAGACTAAACTACACCTAGCCTATTCAATTAACTACAGACAACAAATCATGCACTAACAACCATGTATGCAGTCTGTAAATGTGCTCGTTATCAGGCTAATCCTAAAATCTTTCATTTAATTGTTTAACAAATTTTTAGATATTTGAAAGGAGTCCCGAAGTTAGGTCTTTGGTATCCTAAGAATTTAGGGTATGTTTGGTATGTGGTAATGGAATACATTAAGAAATGGAATAAACGTGGTAATGGAATGGACAAATGAATGGAATGTATCATTACCATTCCATTGACGTGTTTGGTTACATGTAAGAATGAAACGATCCTCATTTTATTAATAGTGTTATTAATAATATTATTGTTATAGTAATAATAATAGTGATAATAAATAATAGTATTAGTAATAACAATATTCATAGTAAGTGGTTTTTAAAATCGTAAACTACAGTGAAATCGTTAAGCAAAAAAACAATAACCATTGAATCACGCATGCGTATTGTGAAGTGTTCACTCGACAAATATAGAGAAAGGTAAAGAAATTTATATTGGCTATGCTCCTATGGATGTTCAAGCTCTACCACATAGAGTATTTGCGTTGGAACAAGAGTCGGTGGTTAAGGAAGTGCGGATTAATCAGTTGGAAGAAAGTAATGCTGAGAAATATGGTAATATTATGGAATTACATGCTAATATGGGTGGATTGACAACTCTTTATTATGATAAGAATCATAATTTGGTCAAACAATTTGGTGATTGTTTCAAGCATGCTCAAGAATCTGGTGCTGATATAGTTGGTACTGCTGCTGATGTTCTAGATACTCCCAGTTTTCAAGAATATCTTGCCAGAGAACAAATGTCTGTTGAACAAAGAGTTAGAGTACACAAGAAATTATTGATTAAGAAAAACTCAAATCAGAATGTCATATCATCATTGAAGTTGGTAAGAATTACTATGATAAATATGGTGATAGATTGGGAATTGTGACTTGGGGATATGATGGTGACAAAGAGATGTGGTGGGTAAAAAGGAAAAGTAAGAACACGTGGTACTACTAGAAGCAAATGGATTTTAGTTCATGGACCAAATTTTATCTAACTGAACTATCTAATGCTCCATTTCATAATCCAACTAGTGAGCCTAGGGCTTGGAAGTTCTTTAACTTTTTGAGTGCTCAAGCTTCAAAGGGGTTTACTGATATGCCCACGGCAAGACAAACAAGACAATGAAAACACTAATGTGGCCTCCTACTTATAAGGTGAAATCTATTCCTATTACTAAGAGATATCCATATGGAGCTTTAGATAATATGATATTTTAGGCATTTGATGGAGAAACGACCACAGTTGTGATTCAACTGGATCAAGGGGAATACGAAACTGTGGATCCTAGAGATTTGTTGAGGTTTGGAGATAGGGATATTAAGAAACTTGCCATCTTTCAGGTTCAGGCTGGTCCATTGTATGAGCCTGCTACCAAAGATTTTACAGGGATGGTTGCATCCATGATGCGTACTCAACTTTGTGTAGGAGCTTTGAAGGAAGTAGATGCATATCTTGTTGATAAGCCGTGATATAAGGAAAACAATAAACCAAGGGGGAGAATGTTAGGACATATTTTGTGGTTTATGCTTTGTAGTGTTTACGGTTTTGTTTAGTATTAACCAAAACCCCTTGTGGGATTTCGGTGGGCTTGATGGGTTTTGGGTTTAGTTTGGGCTTGGCCTGTGTGGCTTGTACTACCTTATATATATATATATATATATATATATATATATATATATATATATATATATATATTTATTTATTATTGTTTAGGGTTAGACATCACGAGG
The DNA here is from genome assembly GCF_021521415.1 of Bidens hawaiensis. Classification (NCBI taxonomy): domain Eukaryota; kingdom Viridiplantae; phylum Streptophyta; class Magnoliopsida; order Asterales; family Asteraceae; genus Bidens; species Bidens hawaiensis. The sequence continues at coordinate 385,581 of NW_027492467.1, forward strand.
AACATCCTTTTGTAATCGGTTTTGCTAAATGAACTCAAGTACTCGACGTTCTAATACTTGTGCTTTGAAGTCATATCGTGATCTTTATTCCTTGTATAATATAGTTCTTGAATCACGACTTTGTTAGTTTCATCCTATCAAAGTGTTCAGTTGATATAACACTAGTATTTTAGCCCATGTTACCCACGGGTTGAAAAACATATCAACAAACCATATACATATAAACAACATATTCAACCAACACAAATATATTCCGAGCAAGATGATACTTTTCGGCTGGCAAAACTAATAAACTAATTAAACTTTATACAATAGGGTATAAGAGATCAATAGGAAACTTTAAAAAATATAACTAGCAAGTTACAAAGATGATTGTTCAAATCTCGCAAATATTATAGAAAGATGTTGCTTTCAAAAACTCTCCATCAAGAGATGACAACAACTTCAATTGAATTGGTCTATGAATGCTCAAATCATTGCCATTTAGCAATACAAACAAACTGCAAATGACAAATATTGTTATTAAATATAAGTAATATAAGTAATATATTCAAAAATATTAATAAATATATATATATGAAGAAAAAAACAGACAGTAATTGTTATATAACTGTTTTTGTATTCTTCAATTTCAAATAAGCAGTCATTGATAAATACACGGCTGACATCCGAGCCAAATAAATCTTTTTTTTAATTATTGATTGAAATAATATGAGTTTCATTTCAATATTAATAGATAAATAAAGGCATATTTTATTATAAATTAATTTTTAATTAAACTTTTGTTTTATTTCGTATCAAGGACCTTTTAGTTAAATGTATTAAGTTTAATCGAAACAATACACTTTTATTCTTCTAATTTCACTAATTAGTTATAATTAAATAATATAGAGATAATTAAAATTAAATTGGTTAATTTTAATTTTATTACATAGAAGTGTAACATCCTACTTTTGATAATAATAAATAAAAAGGATTGTGGGTGTTAATATTTAATTAAGTTAAATAACATAAAAGAGTGTGGGCTTGGTTAATGAAAGATGGACTAAGAGATGATGATGGGCCTTAGGTCCATGGGCTTGAGATAGTATAAATACTCCTTAAACCTCCCTAAAACCTAAAATCTCTCATTCTTATCTATAAGTTTCCTTACACACTTAAAAACACACACAAACACTCTCAACCTTATAGCCGAGATTCAAGGTCCAAGAACCAAGCTTAGATTTTAATAGATCTTTAGCTAAGTAAGCAAGAACAAGTCCATAAGCAATACGCGGAGATAACCCGTAGCTTAACATACGTCAAGAGGTACGTTTTATGTATAAAGATTGTGTTTTTAAGAACAGTTTTCCCTAATACTTGGTACTAAGGCAAATCGGGTATTATTATACCATAAAAATATAAAATTGATGTTAAAAGAGGACTTAGCGAGCTTAAGGATTATGTACGGTTCATATAGAAACCCTAGATCTAGCTTAAACGGGATTGAAATCAAGAAAGGTTTAAACTTTATAGTTAAACGAGCTAGATCTTGGTCTACGATAGAAAGGAAAATGTTAAAAAGGTAATATAATACTGAAATGTGAGAATGTATGTTAACATGTGTGGTAATAATGATATTAAAAAGCTACAGTGGAAGCAATTGAAGAGAAGTGTATTTGAATAGAAGGTTTTGGAGTACAAAGTGTTTGAATGAGAAGTATTCGAATAGAAATTGGAAAGGATAGAGGCATATGAACCAAGTTATAAAGGAAACCTCTAGTTTAGCAAGTAATCAATTTGAATGTGGAAAAGTGTTCGAATCGAATGACCATTCGAATAGAAGTCCATTCGAATAGAATCTGACCATTCGAATAGAAGTCCATTCGAATAGACACTGACCATTCGAATAGAACCTGACCATTCGAATAGAACATGACCATTCGAATAGAAGTCCATTCGAATAGAATCTGACCATTCGAATAGAAGTCTGTTCGAATAGAATCTGACCATTCGAATCAAATCTGATCATTCGAATTGGTGTCCATTCGCATAGAATCTGACCATTCGAATAGAAGTCCATTCTAATAGAATCTGACCATTCAAATAGAAGTCCATTAGAATAGAACCTTCCATTCTAATAGACTAAAGCTCGACCCCAGGGGCTCTGCCCCTTGGACCCTGCTAGGGGTTGCTGCCACTAGACCTCGCTACCAGGGGCGCTGCCCCCGGACCCACGTAGCTAATGGTTACAATAACTTAGAAGTATGATATAGTCAGAATTAGTAATTGATACTTGTAATTATTATACAATTAGCCGTACACAACTAAAGAGGGGCATTACTGTAAACTCAGAAAGAAACAGGATCAAGGTGAGTTTCTAGCCCCACTTCCTTGTTATGTTTTCGGAGCTATGTGCATACTCAATGTGAATGTTAATACACTTACTTTAAGTGGTAAGTTTATGCTATAATGACAGATGTTATAGTTATATTTATTGACGTTATGAATGATTTCTTGTCGATACGTGAACGATCTTTGGATATTGCACGTATTGTCAATGAAGGTAATGTATAGTATGTATGGTATGAGTATGTAAAGAAAGGTATGTATGTAATGTGTATATATAGAAAAGTATGTAAGATTGTGTAGACAAAAGGAACCAGGCCCTAATAATATCTGAGACAGAAGGGACCAGGCCTTAGTAATATCTGAGACAAAATAGGCGGTATGAAAGTATGAAAGTGTGATGTTGTGAGAGAATATATGTAAAAATGTATGTATGTATGTATGACTGTAAGAAAGAAAGGTAACATGTAAAGTATTTGAATATGTATCTTTGGATACACATATATATGTAAGTATGCGAATGTATTGTATGTTGCTTGATTAACTAGAACTCACTCAGCGTAGCTGACTTTTAGTATACATCCAGGTGAATAGGTTGAGGCAGCTCACTTGATACGGACACATGGCATTGGAACAAAGATACTGGCATCTCAAGAAAAATGTTATGGTGTTTATGTATCTATGTTTTATTTTGAAAGACAAATTTGAAAGATGATAAGACAAGATTTTAATGTTATGTTATATATATGATTAAAGGTTTATATTCCGCGAAAAGTTTTAATTAACTCTGATATTTAGAACTGTGTTTATGAGTAAATCCAACGTCAAAGTAGGACACTGTGAGAGGGGCCTTACAAGAAGTCCTTCCCTAAATAAAATTTTATTAAGGTGACTGCAATCTGCAGTAAATTATGTTTCAAACTCATTAACATTACTAGTTTATTTAAAATAAATTTCATTATATAATTCTTTTTTAATTGTATACATTAATCTTGACATTTATACGTAATTAAAAATTGTTCACATGTTAAGTAAATTGTAATTGCATCATTTGGAATTAAAAGTACAACTCTAATATATAATTAATATGTTATAAACAAAATGAATTCATGTGTTATAAACAATTACAAAAATTTAAATAAACATACATATCTACCTATACTATTAAAGCAATAGACTTTTTGGATAAATGACATATTTCTATTGGTTCATCATTATATCAAAACAATCTCCTTTACAAATGAAATATTAGTAAAAACGTTATATTTTGGGTAAAGTTTGTCATTTCACATGTTTCTAAGTTCTAATGTTAATAATTGACAAATTCAAAAAGATCCTATATAATATTAAAAGACGTTTCTAGCAAATTTGATGCCCACCAATTTTTTGTTGAAATGGTTGTTATGTTTAGTTTGATGTATGCTATGTACTGTCTGATATTACTTAATTATTTTGTAAAATGGAACACATTATTATTTTTTCATCTTACCAGTTACAAACTTAATATGTATCCACATGTGTAGATGAAGAAAAAAATGTTTGATTTTCGAGTACATCAATTTATCAATTATTTTGATAACATGTTTTATTAATCTACCACAATTTAATTAACAATTTACGTCAAAATGTGTTTCAAATTATTTATTTGCACACATTTGTAAATTCTATTATTAGTAAGTACTAGTTATTATTTATTAATAATTATAATTAGTAATAACAAATAAAAATCAATTCTAAGTGAACTACATCTCAATATCAATTGATTAAGCATTCTTATTAATTTGAAAAATGTTATTTTCAATATCATTCATGTATAATTATTACACAAAACTTTATTTTAGGAATTGTCTAAATAAAGGTTTTTCATTTTTCTGACTTAAAAATTAAAATAGATCTATCAAATATGTAATTTTTGGCTATAATTGAATGGTCAACTTATTTAAAATAAAAACTTCATTTTCGGCCATAAATAAATGGTCAACTTATTCTTAAAAATACATGGAGTTTTGCCTATAATAGAACGGTCAAATGTTTTTTTTATGAAAGCATAATTTTAGGCTATAATTAAATGGTCAACTTATTTTTAATATATCAATTAAAAAATAACTTTTAATATTAACTTACCTCTTGTGTATGTGTATGCAGAAAATAAGATGAAAGTGTATTCAGTTACTAACACAGTTAACAATAGGACTGATAAATCATTTGTGGTTGATAAGGTATGTTTTATTAGCTATTATCATGGAGCATTGTTTTATATATACTTATAATAGTTTGTTTTGATAAATGATTGATATATGTGTTGGTGCATTTTGTGACCGTCGCTATGCAATTCTGATCAGCGGATACGATGTACGAAGTTAGGACAACTTCGCCATAGGCGAAGTTAGAACAACTTCGCCTATGGCGAAGTTGTAACAACTTCTGCCATAGGCGAAGTTAGAACAACTTCGCCATAGGCGAAGTTGTAACAACTTCGCCTACAGGCCCAAGCCCGCGAAGTTTATATATATATATGTGTGTCTTGTTTAGGTTTGTGAATCCAGAAATTGAGAGTGTTTTGTGTTCAGTTTATTTTGTCTAGAGAGAAACCGAGAGTGAGAGTCGTGTGGGACGACCCGAGGTAGAGCTCACCTCGGGTCGGCCGTCATTTGTTTTCATGTTTGGTATGTAAGTGTTTCGGTTATTATATAAAAGATCTGCAGATGTGTTTATCTCATTCGTGTGTTTGTTCGTGTATGTGTTTGTGTGTAATCGTGTTCTTCGTCTTCCACACCATTAACGAGTCTAGGAGGATTCCGCACTCCTAGACCTCGTGCGGATCTCGTATCGATCGGCGACGCCCCGGGGGGACTTACAAGTGGTATCAGAGCCTTAGGCTCTTATGCTATGGTTCGAGATCTGCGTTTTGGTGTTTCTGGCACGTTTCTGATGCGTTTCTGGCCGAACAGCTGCTACAGGCGAAGTTATGGGGTTCAGGCAAAGTTGCCGCTACTGTTTGTAGGGTTTCGGCGAAGATATAAGGTTAAGCGAAGTTATCCACAACTTCGCCTACCTCACAAGTTCGCTTATTAGTCAGGCGATGTTATGGACAAGCGAAGTTATTGACAGGCGAAGTTTTAGCCAGGCGAAGTTATAGCCAGGCGAAGTTATGGACAGGCGAAGTTAACGAGAAAAAAAAAGTGTTTTGGAGTTTTCGTCTGTATGGCCAGGTGTACACGATTATTGTGAGACCGAAAACGTTGTTCCGTCAAAGAGTGAAATTTGTTATCTCTTGGTCTTACGTGTGAACAAATACGTGTCAACTCTAGATATGGAGTTGAGGTTGTGAATGGGATATTGATTGAAACTGGATATTGACACATATTTGGTTGTTTGTGGGCAATAAAATAGTTGTTGTTCGAGGTTGACCAACTGAAGAAAGTCAAATTGAACTGAAGGATTTTGTGATTACTGGATTGCGGTCAGAGCATATTATTTATGTTATTTTCAAGGCGTTCGAGAATTGGATCCTGAAACGTGATGCTTATTTATTAAAGTGAAAATTCTGGAACAAGTTGGATTTAATCGGGAATTAAAGTGTTTATGTTCTTGATTGTTATCCCTGGTGATTGAAGATGCTTCGGATTAATTAATGGTCATGTGTGTTAGATTCTGTCAAGGTGTTTTGTGATGAAATTGATCACTTGATGTTGAGTAGTTGAAGATTAAACCTTATCGTATGCCGACTTGTTGGTGAAGTTGTGGAGGGAGCCCAACTTCACGTGTTGTGAAGTCAGAAGGACTCACGTGATTGGTTGAGATGATTAATTAGGCACGGGGATGCATGCATTTCAAAGACCTCAATCTATATAGTCGGAGAAGCTTACACTGAAGGGGAGATCGGATATGGAAGACGCTGGGTGATTGGTAGATTTGTGAAGCTACAAGACAGTTTCAGACACGGCTGGTTGTAGGGCAAACAGAAGATCATCAGTTAAGAGGGAGTCTGTTGGTGCATGTTTTGTAATAGATGATCTTTTGTGTTTGTTAGAATTGAGAGCAACGGTCAAAGGGGAGTCTGTTGATGCATTTTGTGACCGTCGCTATGCAATTCTGATCAGCGGATACGATGTACGAAGTTAGGACAACTTCGCCATAGGCGAAGTTAGAACAACTTGGCCATAGGCGAAGTTGTAACAACTTCTGCCATAGGCGAAGTTAGAACAACTTCGCCATAGGCGAAGTTGTAACAACTTTGCCTACAGGCCCAAGCCCGCGAAGTTTATATATATATATATGTGTGTCTTGTTCAGGTTTGTGAATCCAGAAATTGAGAGTGTTTTGTGTTCAATTTATTTTGTCTAGAGAGAAACCGAGAGTGAGAGTCGTGTGGGACGACCCGAGGTAGAGCTCACCTCGGGTCGGCCGTCATTTGTTTTCATGTTTGGTATGTAAGTGTTTCGGTTATTATATAAAAGATCTGCAGATGTGTTTATCCCATTCGTGTGTTTGTTCGTGTATGTGTTTGTGTGTAATCGTGTTCTTCGTCTTCCACACCATTAACGAGTCTAGGAGGATTCCGCACTCCTAGACCTCGTGCGGATCTCGTATCGATCGGCGAAGCCCCGGGGGGACTTACAAGTGGTATCAGAGCCTTAGGCTCTTATGCTATGGTTCGAGATCTGCGTTTTGGTGTTTCTGGCACGTTTCTGATGCGTTTCTGGCCGAACAGCTGCTACAGGCGAAGTTATGGGGTTCAGGCAAAGTTGCCGCTACTGTTTGTAGGATTTCGGCGAAGATATAAGGTTAAGCGAAGTTATCCACAACTTCGCCTACCTCACAAGTTCGCTTATCAGTCAGGCGATGTTATGGACAGGCGAAATTATTGACAGGCGAAGTTTTAGCCAGGCGAAGTTATAGCCAGGCGTAGTTATGGACAGGCGAAGTTAACGAGAAAAAAAAAAGTGTTTTGGAGTTTTCGTCTGTATGGCCAGGTGTACACGATTATTGTGAGACCGAAGACGTTGTTCCGTCAAAGAGTGAAATTTGTTATCTCTTGGTCTTACGTGTGAACAAATACGTGTCAACTCTAGATATGGAGTTGAGGTTGTGAATGGGATATTGATTGAAACTGGATATTGACACATATTTGGATGTTTGTGGGCAATAAAATAGTTGTTGTTCGAGGTTGACCAACTGAAGAAAGTCAAATTGAACTGAAGGTTTTTGTCATTACTGGATTGCGGTCAGAGCATATTATTTATGTTATTTTCAAGGCGTTCGAGAATTGGATCCTGAAACGTGATGCTTATTTATTAAAGTGAAAATTCTGGAACAAGTTGGATTTAATCGGGAATTAAAGTGTTTATGTTCTTGATTGTTATCCCTGGTGATTGAAGATGCTTCGGATTAATTAATGGTCATGTGTGTTAGATTCTGTCACGGTGGTTTTGTGATGAAATTGATCACTTGATGTTGAGTAGTTGAAGATTAAACCTTATCGTATGCCGACTTGTTGGTGAAGTTGTGGAGGGAGCCCAACTTCACGTGTTGTGAAGTCAGAAGGACTCACGTGATTGGTTGAGATGATTAATTAGGCACGGGGATGCATGCATTTCAAAGACCTCAATCTATATAGTCGGAGAAGCTTACACTGAAGGGGAGATCGGATATGGAAGACGCTGGGTGATTGGTAGATTTGTGAAGCTACAAGACAGTTTCAGACACGGCTGGTTGTAGGGCAAACAGAAGATCATCAGTTAAGAGGGAGTCTGTTGGTGCATGTTTGGTAACAGATGATCTTTTGTGTTTGTTAGAATTGAGAGCAACAGTCAAAGGGGAGTCTGTTGGTGCATTTTGTGACCGTCGCTATGCAATTCTAATCAGCGGATACGATGTACGAAGTTAGGACAACTTCGCCATAGGCGAAGTTAGAACAACTTCACCATAGGCGAAGTTGTAACAACTTCTGCCATAGGCGAAGTTAGAACAACTTCGCCATATGCGAAGTTGTAACAACTTCGCCTACAGGCCCAAGCCCGCGAAGTTTATATATATATATGTGTGTCTTGTTTAGGTTTGTGAATCCAGAAATTGAGAGTGTTTTGTGTTCAGTTTATTTTGTCTAGAGAGAAACCGAGAGTGAGAGTCGTGTGGGACGACCCGAGGTAGAGCTCACCTCGGGTCGGCCGTCATTTGTTTTCATGTTTGGTATGTAAGTGTTTCGGTTATTATATAAAAGATCTGCAGATGTGTTTATCCCATTCGTGTGTTTGTTCGTGTATGTGTTTGTGTGTAATCGTGTTCTTCGTCTTCCCCACCATTAACGAGTCTAGGAGGATTCCGCACTCCTAGACCTCGTGCGGATCTCGTATCGATCGGCGACGCCCCGGGGGGACTTACAATATGTATAAAGAAATCGAAGGTAAGAAAAAGGATTATTTATTTATGACGAAATTGTTACATTTTTTAAAATATTTTTCCTTTCTTTATGTTTTGGAATATGCACATGTTGAATAATTATAAGGAAATATTTCACAAAATAACAAATTATCAAATATGATTAATAAGAAAATATTTAGTAGTTTATAAACTTTATGGTTTAAAATTTAAATTTTTGTTATTTTGAGAATCCGAATTTGATATTCGGCTATATATATATATATATATATATATATATATATATATATATATATATATAGATAGATAGAAAAACTCCACTTCTTATTTTAGCCCCACCCTATATATATATATATATATATATATATATATATATATATATATATATATATATATATATATATATTATTTTTGACATCTATAAGTAAATATATTAATGAACTTAGTTGAAAGTGACATTAAAATCATAATAACTTGAAATATTTAGAAATGATTATTAAAAATAATTTTTATTTATTTAAGGCATGGATATTGAAAAATTATGAAATGGTCAAATTAATTAAAATTCGGTTTTTGGTGAAAGTCAAACTATATAACATATTTTTTTAAACCTTATATAAATGGTGAAAATCCGAATTTGAATAGTGAAAATCGGTTTCTAAAATGTCATATTAAATGTGTATTATTTTAAAATGTAAAGTACGATAATATTGGAAAGTATAATAATCTTTTAAATTGCGTTGACATTGGTGATTTAATTGGCTATGATATTAAATTTCAAATGAATCAAAATGATTAAAATATATTAAATGGACTTTAACCAACAACAATATATGAATGATTATATAAAAATCAAATAAATTAAATGAATTGTGAAAAATACATAAATACATTAATAATAACAAAAACGTACATCAGTATTAAACAAAAAATAAGAAATCTTATCAACAAATCCTTAATCCATGAAATTAGCTATATCAAGTTAGGGACATAACCTGAAATGAGAAAATTAAATATTAATATAATATCACATAATAAATAAATTACCAATTGTGGAAGATTTGAATTATGTAAATAAATGTAAAATTGATAACCGGAATATTTGAATCGTGTTACCGGAAAAATGAAATTGGGAACATCTCCATTGTATCTTCGATTTTGATATAGAACCTAAAGAGATTATAAGAAAATCATATATTAATAAATATAAATACAAACAAAAACGGAAAACAAAAACAATTGTAAATGAAATAAGGAATAATATGATAAACGGACATTAGAGTAGCAAATAAAACCTTATCGGAAAACCATAATAACTTCAAAATATTAATTCAATCTTGGATATTGATGTACAACCTATAAAGATTATAACAAAATCATATAACAATTAAAATAGATATTAAACTTTACGGGAAAATCGTAATAACTTTAACATATCAATCCAATCTTGAATTTTGATATACAACATAAAGAGATTATAACAAAATCATATAACAATTAAAATAAATATAAAACCTTACCGGAAAAAGATATAACCTTACCGGGAAATCATATAACATTGTTGGTCATTAGAGTATAAAATATAACCTTACCGAAAAACGATTAATCCCCGTCTATATTACCGGATATAGGAGATTGTAGAGGTAATCAGCCGAGAGAGAGAGAGAGTAAGAGAGAGAGAGAGAGAGAGAGAGAGAGAGCTTCAAATGATTAGGGTTGAAAAATCTTAAGATTTAAATAATGTGTATGAGATAATTTGGCAATAATAGGAAAAGAAATATGTGAGTTGGCAATGATGTGGCATGATGTGGACACCCTAGTTGAATGCCATGTGGAGCATTGTATTGCTTTATTAGTATTATAAGATTGAAAGATCCTACATTGGGACTTACAATTCTCTATGTGACACCAATCTAGCATATCTAACTATTTTATGTAGATGGCTTTAACTTCTTGTGAGTGATACGGTTTTATCCCAATTTCTTCTACCACAACTCCCCAAAATATGTTTTCTGTAACCTTATCTTTTCCTCCCACGGTTATCACCATTACATATAGATCAAACAAAATCTCATTTCACATTATCACAGTAAGGTGACATAGAAATCATAGTGGTTTTCAAGAAATCCTTGAGAAACCATTTCACCATTTTTTGAAACTTTTTCTTGAATTCATCCTTATGATTTTAAACTTTCACCATGGTTTGAACAAGATTTAACATAGTAAAACAATCTTTAAGATTATCTATGTTGAAATCTTTTCTAGTATGAGCTTTTCTAAGATTTTCCTTTTCTAAATTCTTTGTTGCTTCAAGATCAAGTTATTTAAAATTATCTTGCCAAATATCATTCTTCGATCTTGGGATTACTTTAGATTCTGGTATGATTTGTTTATGGATCTTTTCAAATGTTTCTCAATTGTACATGTGGGTCCTTCAAAAGTAATTTCAAATCCTTGATTTGAAAGTTGAGCCATACTTAAAATATTCAATCTAAAAGCGGGCATATAATACACAGATTCAATTGTATATATGGAGCCATTATTTCCAATTTCAACTTGTCCTTTTCCTTGACAAAATTCTTTGTAAATTCCATTTCGACAGGCTTCAATCCCATAAGACTTCCTAAGTGTTTTAAACAAATGTTTGTTCCCACAAGCATGTATTTTTCTGGTTAAACTTACAAACAAGGTGTCATCCCATCCCCTTCCATCCGTCCTTTTAATTAAGAATTCTGAGTCTCAAATTCTTGATCGACAAACATTTCTGAATGACCGGATTGTTTGCAATAATAACATGTATGATTCTTAAAGGGGTAACTTTTATGCTTCTCTTTACCAATCTTTCTTTTGAAATCTTTCATTGCCCTTTCTTACTTTTCTTCAAGAGTTTGCCCAACCGTTGGAGGGCTTTCCAAACTGAATTCACCGATCCCATTACATATAACCTCTACCTTGATCATCATACAGATCTTATACATGCATTAATTCATTGCCGTCGATGTTTATGTACATGTATACGTATAAGTGTAGAGATTATTTGAGAGGAAATAGGTAAAACAAACAAATCCCACATTTTTTATTGATAACATGTCAGGGTATTTATACCCATTGTTTTGACAGTTAAATAACTGAAATACATATTGTATACCCGGTATAAATAAAAATATAAAATTAGAACTTCATAATGTTAAAATTGTTAACCATAACATTAACTGTAATTGTCATTCATAAAGTTATTCAAATGTCAAAAAATCAACAACCCATCACACATAACACCGGTACAATATTACGGGAAGCTCAAAGACAAAACAAACATAAATATTGTTTTTAGACTCACCCAAACAAATATATCTTTTTCTTCTTAGGAATTAATAGATTTTTCTTAACTTCCGCAACGTCAACTGAAACATCTTTTACCTTGGTTTAATTAGTCGAATTTGAAATTGCGTCATGTGCATTTTCAAAAATTTATTTGAAGTTCGTTTTTAAATTATAAGTGGGAGAAACTACACAACTCATGTCACAAAGTGGACTATTCTTATCTATGAATGATATCATCTCATTGAAAATGAAAAAATAATGTTAATAAAAATGTTGTGATGATCGTAGGTATTAAACATACTTTTTAAAATATCTCATATGAGGTAATATTTTGATATTAAAAATACAAAATATTTAAAATTTTATTAATACATTAGAGTAAATTTAATAATTGGTTCATTTTGAAACATCTCATATGTATATATTACTAATATATACACATAGTAGATTTAATATTTTGAGATTTATCCTCCTACACTTTATATTATATAACTTCTATTTGGAAATAATTAGAATAAATAAATAAGATAGCTCTAATAGTATTTTCTTTGGTGGTTTTTTCAAGCCTCATTTTATGATTTTTTTTAATTATTTTAATATATTAATTAATTTCAAAAACAATTTGTTTTCTTCTTGTAGTAATATTATTTAAAACGTATTTTTATTAGAAAATTTAGAATGTATTTTTTGTTTATTTAGAATATAATTCATCAGTTGCATGTAATGTTTTTCTTAAAATTCTGAATATACCTTTGCAATGTCGTTATTTTTATTTACGTTTCAGTATAATTTTAGGTTAAATACTATTTTAGCCCATGTTTTGACCCGAATAACCATTTTATTCTAGATTCAATTGCATATATGCAACCATTATATCCAATTTCGAATGTATATGTGCAACCATCATTTCCAATTTCAACTTTGTCCTTTTCCTCGACAAAATTTTTTGTAAATTCCATTTTGACGGGCTTCAATCCTGTATGATTTCCTAAGTGTTTAAACAATTTTTTGTTCCCACAAGATGTAATTTTCTGGCCAAACTAACAAACTGGGTGTCATCCCATCCCTTTCCATGTGTTCCTTTAATCAAGAATTCTGAGTCTTGAATTCTTAATCGAAGAATATCTTTTCAATGGCCCGGGTTTTTGCAGTAATAACATGTATGATTCTTAAAAGAGTACCTTTTGTGCTTCTTTTTACCAATCTTCCTCTTGAAATATTTCATTGCCCTTTCTTTCTTGTCTTCAAGAATTTACTCAACTACCGGAGGGCTTTCCAAAATGAATTCACTGCATCACATATAACCTTTATACCTTGATCATCAGACATAACCTCTATACCTTGATCATCAGATCTTGTACAGGCATAGGAATTCCATGAATTACTTTACTGTCGTTCATGTTTAAGTACATACATTCTTCTTCCCTGAGTATTTAGGCTTATAGAAGACTTAGGGTTAGGATTATAGAAGAATTAGGGTTAGGTTTTAGGAGCGAACATGCCCTGATGCCAAATTTATAGATGTAGGGTTTAGTATATAAGTCGCTTATATTTATAAGTGTAGAAATTATTTAAGAGAAAATAGGTAAAACAAACATATCCCACGTTTTTTTATTGATAACATGTCATGGTATTTAAACCCATTGTTTTGATAGTTAAATATATGAAATACAGTTACAAAAAACCTTAAACAATCATAGTGGTTTAACTAACTCCTAAGCACCACTTTAATCTAAACTTAGGATAATTATAATAATATTGTTTGTGACATAATATTAATGTAAATCTTCAAGTAAATTATTCCAGCTAGAATGATGTTGATGTTTAATTTCCAACATGAATGACAATGCTAATTAAAGGGTAACTCGGACCTGGGTGCAGAGCGGGGTAGTAAGCGTAGACGGAATTTTCAAGAAGAAAGGTTTTTTTAATTGAATTTGTAATTAATAAAACCATTACAATGAGCCTCTTTATATATGGATTTCTAGTTTTGGCTGGTATGCTAAAGTTTCAAAATTACAAACTAACAAATGAAAATTGTAATAAATTAAATTGGGTGTTGCAAAATGTACCCCCGCTTCCCCTCATTTTTTCTTAACATACCCATTTCATTAAGTTTTACATTAATACGATTCAACACTTGTTGTTATTATTTTTTTGTCATTTTTTTTATCTTTTGCATTTTTATTTTTCAGGCACATTTATACATACATACACACACAAACACACACACACATATATATATATATATATATATATATATGGTAGGGTTAACATAAAAAAACAATAGTTTTGTGAGAAGCATAAGAATAAATGTAAAAGTTGTATAGTTTTCTATTTACATGGTATAATGTCCTATTTAGGTGGTGTAATTTATTTTAAAGCCTTCTCACAAAACAATTGTTTTTTATTTGAACCCTTTTATATATATATATATATATATATATATATATATATATATAAGATAGAATACGAAATTCCTTTATCGTACAATAGGTACGCGACATTCAAGAACGTTCATCTTCAATAACCATCCTAATCCTAAAATCACAATTACGCGAGCCGGCCTCCTCAACCTCTTCTTCCATCGATTCCGTCCACCTTCACCATCGTCGTTCAACGATTCCGTCCACCACCCACCTTCGCGACCACCATCTTCTTCCAACACAACCATCAATCGTTGCTCATATGTCAGTTGATAAAATTGCCCAATTGAAATTGAAATTGAAATTGTTGAACTAATTGATCAATTAAACTTTGGAATTGGTCCAATTAATCATCAATTTAAAGTTTCAATTAATCAATTTTGAGTTTTGCATAAACCTAGTTGCAGACGCTCCATATTTTGTTCATATGATCAAATCAATGATAAAATTAACGGTCGACTGACGATTGTTTGATGATTATGAGATTATATGAATTGATTTCAGTGTTTGATTTCATGTTTACAGGTGTTTAATTTTATTTTGTTAGTTTTAGAAGTTCTGATCACCCAGAACTTCTTAGAACTTCTAAACTTTATCAGAACTTCTAAACTTTTTTGAACACCCATAACTTCTTAGAACTTCTAAACTTTATTAACAACCTGAACTTCTTAGAACGTATTAGAATGTTTAAAGATGTTCATTTTTTTGAACACCCAGATCTTCTTTGAATGTATTAGAACGTTTAAAGATGTTCTTTTTTGGTCAGAACTTTTAAAGGTATTCAGTGTTATTTCAGAACGTTTAAACATAATATTTGTACTGAACTTAAAAACAACATTATTAAAAAACGTATAAACAGAACGTATAAACTTTTTGTACTGAACTTTTAAAGTTTAATATTTTGTTCTGAACGTTTAAACAGAACGTATAATACGTTTAAACAGAACGCATAAACAGAACGTATAAACTTAATGTTAATACGTTTAATGTCAAAACCCAGAACTCAAAACTCAAAATTTATCGACGGAAGCTTCAAATTGATGATTAATTGGATTAATTTAAAGGTTAATTGATCATTTACGCTCATCAACAATTTCAATTTCAATTCCAATTGGAAATTGCCTAACTGACCTGTGACCAATGATCGATGGTGGTGACGAACGATGGTGGTGCTCATGACAGTAGACGATGGTCGCGACGGTGGACTTTGACGGGTATGCGTTAAGTATTTTTAGGTTAATTACAATTATGCCACTAAACAGTTTTAATTTCAATTAGAATCGGTGGTGCAGGAAGTCGCGTATGTAATATATATATATATATATATATATATATATATATATATTTGTTTACTATTTTTTTTATTTTTAAAAAATGAGTTTTCAATTTTTGAAAATAACAAAAAAACATTTTTCTTATATAAAATAAACATTTTTTATTATTTAAAATATGTTTTTTTTTTCTATATTTGTTTTATTTTTGCAAGAGTGTTTTTAAATAGTTTTTAAAGATAGTTTGCATTTTTAGTACAAATTTCATATTGTTTGTTAATTAAAAAAATCAAAAAGAAATAATGTATATATGTAATGAACTTCATAGATTTTATGGTTATAGTGGGGGAATAAGTCAAATAAAATTAAGAGGGGATGTGACAAGTTTAGGAGGGTTACGTTTAGCATAACCCAAAATTAAAATGTCAACCAAGATTATTGGTTACATCTCAACTTTTTTGCAGAGGGTGTAGAATGTTGCGAATCTTGAATAAAAAGTTTCATTGGGTGAAATCAAAGACGTAAATGGTGGATTTTGGGTTGACAAGGCTAAACCACCTATGGTGTTTGCCACAAGGTGGGGTGTTTGCCACAAGGTCTGGCTCAATAAAGGACCTGTTTGTAGCCTGAGTTAGATACCTTTTAAATTTTAGCCCAAAAGGCATGTTTACCCTATCAAGTTGGTCCACATAAGTCCTCTTCATATTAGGCATTAGCTAGAGGTGCAGCAAAAGAAATATTAGTTGGAATCCGGTGAGCCACACTCCCAATGGCGGGCCCAAGAAATTTTCTCATAGTGGTCGAAAATTTTTGGGCTAATACTTAGTTATATATATAAACAATCGTTCCGGTTTAATTGTTCTAGTCGGGTTAAATATGTATTTTTCTCCACCAGCTTCAACCATTCGGGTCCCCCAGGTCGTGTGTGTATATATATATATATATATATTTCTAATTGATATAGAACCAATTGACCGATTTTAAGTTGATAACTCTAGGCTAGACATTTATTCCGATTAATATTTGGTTTAATGTTATTTTAACAAAGTAAGTTATAAAAAATAAATTTGATAAGTGAAATTAAATAAAATGTAAAAAGTGAAAAACCATAAAAATTTATATGCTTGAATAGTAATTGAACAAATCAAATATAAATAAATAAATACAAACTATAGTCACATATTCCTTATATATTTCTTTTCTTATAAAATTTCTTTCAAATTTGACAAGATGTAAGTTTTTTTTATAACCGGGCTACAGTCCACAAAGTCTATTTAAAAATCCCAAGTTAAAGAGAAATATGGAACCGATGTAGGGGTGGACATACCCATATGCTACGTGGGTCGGCCGACCCTGTGAAAGAAAAAATATATATGGTGATGTTGTAGTGTCGAAATCCTGACGGACCCTTATAAGATTTTGACACTGACCCTGATGGATTTCGTAATTCGATGGGTGATGAAAGAAAAATAGAAGAAAGAAGTAATTCTAGCTCCCATCGGTGTGGTGCCTTTTCACCATTCTTTCATGGAGTTTAGTTGTTTGAATGATGGAGTAGAACGAGACATCGGTGCGGTATTTGTTTTTAACTTGGGCTTTTTTAAATAGACTTTGTGGATTGTAGCACGGTTAAAAAAACTTACATCTTGTAAAATTTAAAAGAAACAAGTATTTTAAGCTCGCTTACCAGGTGGTTGGTTACTACGCTTAGGCTCTGGTAAATGATCATATCGACCCATTTCTTTTCATCACTTATATATATATATATATATATATAGGTATTGGATCATTTCAGAAGTTTTTTTACAGCGAGAAGTGCGAGAAGTGAAGATGTAACTCCATTAATCCCTAATTTCACTCCGTTTCTAATTTGTAGGTGCGTTGTGTAGGTGCATATGTATGTGTGTAGGTACGTATGTTTGTATATGTGTATGTATGTTTGTATGTGTGTAGGTACATAGGTTTGAATGTTGCTCGGTACATTTATATGTTTGTAGTTAGGTTTGAATGTGTAATTAAGACATAAATACAACCAACCTACATATATGTATGTAACATCATATGAAAGGGAGTGAAAATAAGGATTAATGGAGTTATACATTCACTTCTCGCACTTCTCGCAGTAATATCACTTCTCGCAAGATCCATCCCATGTATATATATATATATGTAAGATAAAAAACATTACTCATAATTAATCTTAGTTGTGATGTGTTTAATATGCTACTTCAAATGCTATAAGCATGTAGGATATCACAACAATAATGCAATCATCACTTATTGTTATAAACAATCATCATGCTTAAAAAGTTTGAAAATAAATATATACTAAGTATATAATATTAAATTGAGAGAGGGGAAAACATGAGTCATAGAGAATGGTGAATTGTGTGGTTAATATGACATGAGTTGATTAGAAAGAGATAAAATATGAGAGTATATGACATAAGTGCGTAGTTGATATTGAAAGATTTCATGAATAGTAACTTTAGTGAGTATATGAAAAAATGGTTTTTGATATATATATATATAGGGGAGGGTTATCCTAAAAACAAGTAGTTTTCTAGGAAGACTAGGAATAAATCATAGCCATTGGATCATGTTAATCAATGGTTGAGATTTAAAATTGTCAAAAACCGTCATAGTTTCCTAGAATTACTCTTTTACAATTATAACCGACATAGTTTCCTAGATTTGTTCTTTCACCATATGTTGTAATGCCACATGTCAAAAATTTATTGGTTCTTACCATTCTTAGGAAACTATTTCTTTTTATTTGAACCCATATATATATATATATATATATATATATATATAGCAAGGTTATAATAAGAAATAGATTTTTCCTAAATATTGTAGAAAGTGTGTTTTCAACATTAAATATAATAAAACACACCGCACAATAAACACACCACAACTAAAATAAAACATATCACACGATAAACGCACTTTTCATATCCACCATCAGATCAATATATTTAGCGCACTAGATTACTTCTTACACTACTTAGACACACTACACTTCTTATTTTAACCTCACCCTATATATATATATATATATCTAACTATACTAATAAAAGAAAATAGTGAGGATGATGTGGCAATCCCACATTTATTGTAGGCCTAATCTCTCTTCTCATTCATCCTACCTATCCATGGGTTATGGAGCAAAACCATATTGACAAATGGGTTATAATTTCTTTCTAATTCTCTAATTTATCATCTCATTCATCTCAACTATTCATTGGACATGGGTCAAAATAATTTTGGCAAATGGGTATAATTTCATTTCCAATTCTCTAATTTCTCAACTTATTTATCATACATATCCATGAGTCATGAGACAAAACAGTTTTGACTTTTGAAAAACGAATTATAATTTCTCTTTTAATTCTCCAATCTCTAATCTCATTTATCATAGTTATCCACGGGTAATTGGTCAAAACAATTTCTACAAATGTTGTATATAAAAAAATCAAATTTGTAAATTTGAGATTTTAGACTTCTTATTGTTTATACTATATATTTTATCTTTGTTTTACCTATAATTTTGTCCATTTCTTTTAAATAATGGATCTTTTTATTTTTATTATTTGACAGTCCCGTGTAATACACGGGTTCAAAAGCTAGTATATATATATATATATATATAGAGAGAGAGAGAGAGAGAGAGAAAGGTTAAAATAAAAATTAATATTTTCCTAAAAAGTGTAGGAAGTTCCACCATTGGATTAACATCATCTATCAGGGGTAGGATTGTAATCTTAGTTTATTTTGTATTTATGGTATGTAATTATATAATTAATAAAAATTAAAAAAGATCCAGATTTTTTTCCTTAAAAATCGACATTTAGTTTAACATTAAAAACAATAACAACATAATCGTATAGGGAGTATATTCTGGATCAAAATATCACACTATCAATTTTATAATATGAGTATCAATTAAACTTTTTATTCAATACAATATTCAACATTACATCACAAAACATTTTTTAATAAAACCAACACTCTAGATTAACATCCAAAACAAGTTGTACTAACATTCAAACCTTTCAAATCCAAAACACAAAACCAAAAGTCTAACATCCAAACCTTTCTGATCCAAAACACAAAACCAAAAGTCAAACATTCAAATCCACATAATTAAAATACTTGTACTAAAATATCAAGATAGCTTCAAGCGCTCAATTGTTTTTGCCCGCAACGTGTTTTACATTTCCATATTCTCATCAACAGACAATCTTTCATACTCCATCATATCGTGCACAAACTCTGGTTGATTTCGCTCAGCAACATCTTCGCGACATACTTCCTTCTAAGATCGTTTAGCTCCGCCTTTTGTTTCCCTGAAACTCTTCCACGAGCATCCACCTCCTCTGAAAGCCCACAATCAGCAAACCATTCCTTCTGACACAACCCTTAAAAGTCTCCATGTGTCTCATCATAAACACTCCCCAATCTACATGGTTTTGAAGTTAATTTGTTTCTTGACAGCATCACCGGACCCTACACCTCTAAAAGTAGTATTGTATGATATTCGTGGGCTTCTTCGAACTAACAAACCCACACATATTGTGTTAATAACAAACAAACAAAGTGATTAACCAAACTTCAATTAATGAGTCACTAAACTACAAAAAACTACAAAAACAGTAAACACACACCGTTCTACAATAAACAACAAAAACAATTATCACACCCAACACAAAAACAACCTATCCCGCGTACCGTTAAAGCAACATTATTCACAACCCGTTAAACACACCGTTCCCACACCACTTAAAACACACAAACTTCATCATCTTTAAAACAAGCTTCACACACACACAACAACTTGAATACAACCACCATTCTAATAACACAACCATTAAACACACACCCTTCTAAAGTAAACAACAAAAAAATTATAACGACCGCACACAAAATCAACCTAGCCCTCGTACCGTTAAAGCAACCTTATTCATAAACCGTTAAAAACACCGTTACCCCCGTCACTTAAAACAACCCTTAAATCACACAAACTTCATCAGCCTAAAAACAAGCTTCACAAACACAACAACTAGACTACAAACAACCATCTCATAACACAACACAACCACACTTTAACACTTTTTATCAACCTTCCATTCACTCTTAAAAAAACACTTTCACACTAACCAAACTAACGAACTTTAGATACAACACACACCCTAAATAACACTTTGTCGGTTACTGGTAACACCAAAACCTTTTCATTCTTATTGGATCCAAAAACTGCAAAACTAATAACACCCTATAAAACAACAAGACAGTAGTATGAAAATAATCAAAGTGTCAACAACAATAACACACAATCGGCTAAACGATGTTACCGGAAAAACGATGAACCACTAAAACCCTAGATTTTGGGGGTTTCAACACCAACAAATTAAATAGAAAAACACACCTTGAACCTTGTTGATTACCGAACGCGCTTTCAAAGCAGATTTCTTCTTCTCCATTATTATTTGACTGCACATTCAATTACAAAAAAAACCAATTACAATCGCGCTTCAAAAGACCACTGATGTTATCAAAAACACACTGTAACAATGACGAGATATTCAGAATTGAAAAAAACCCACCTTCCTCTGCTTCGATTTCATGTTTTACGGTCGCCAATAATTGAGATGGTTTTTGGGGTTTGAGAATATTTGACGTGTGTTTTCAATTTATGAAGGGAAGAACCAGATATATTGGTGTTTTAATTGGGTTGAATAATATAAAAGATTTTATGTTGTTGAACATACTTTGGAAGTTCCAGAGAAAATGGCATAAAACAGGAGCTTCCATGATTATTACGTTGACAACCTGCATGTTAAATATTATTGTATGACAAATATACCCTTTAACACATCAATTTTAGCCTATAAAATAAAAAACTCCTCCATTTAATCCAACATTCAGTCTTAGCCATTGATTACCAGGATCCTACCACTCAGATTCATTTCTACACTTTTTAGACACACCTCTTTTTACAATAACCCATCCCTATATATATATATAAAATTCTATAAAAAAAGAAAATATACAAGGAATATGTGACTATAGTTTATTTATTTATTTATATATTGATTTGTTCAATTACTATTAATACATATATATTTTTATGGTTTTTCACTTTTTACATTTTATTTAATTTCACTTATCAAATTTATTTTTTATAACTTACTTCGTTAAAATAACATTAAACCAAATATTGATCGGAATAAATGTCTAGTCTAGAGTTATCAACTTAAAATCTATCAACTGGTACTATATCAATTAGAAAAATATAAATTTTCTCTATATATATATACGACCTGGGCGACCCGAATGGTTGAACCTGGTGGAGAAAAAAAATACATATTTAACCCGACCAGAACAGCTACACCGGAACGATTATATATATATATATAAATGATTATTGGTCCAAAAATTTCCGACCCCTATGAGAAAATTTACTGGGTCCGCCACAGCACCGGTGTCTTTCTTCTAAATCATTCAAACAACTGAAACACCCTCAAAGAATGGTGAAAAGGCAGCACACCGTTGGGAGCTGGAATTACTTTTTTCTTCTATTTTTCTTTCAATCGCCCATCGAATTACGAAATCCACAAGGGTCGGTGTCATAATTTTATAAGGGTCGGTCAAGATTTCGACGCTATACAACACTATATATTTTTTTTTCACAGAGGTCGGCCGACCCCCGTAGCATATGGGTATGGTCTCTGAAGGTGACGGTGGCAACAGGGGGATCATAGGTATGGTCTCTGAAGGTGACGGTGGCAACAGGGGGATCATAGTTTGGTTTGTTTGTTTGTTTTTTTATTTATTTATTTTTTTGTGAAAAGATATTTAAAAAGAAGGATGAACAAAAAAACCGGTAAAATCGTCGTGATAGTGAACCATGGGGTAGATCTAGAAGAGGAATCTGAATAGAAACAAGAGGCCAAATTTATATATTAACATTTACGGGAGAATTGTGCATTGAGCTTTGGTACACTAGGCTTTACTATTTGTGTTATGGTTTCTTCATTTTTTATTTCCACCATTCATATTCCCTTTATCTTCAATTCAACCGGTTTCACCACCACCGCTTTCTTTTTTTCTCTCTCTTCAACCTTCCTCTCATCGACGGTGATTTTGAGTCTGTCGCCTCCCATCATGATTCGGTAGCCTTTGGTGTGGACACAGTCAGAAGGAGAAGGATATGAAAACGCATGGCTTTCTATTAACGGCGGTGGTTGGTTGTGTGGCGGCGGTATTTCTAATGTTTCCAAACCCTAGGTAGCGGTAGGTTATCACTCTCCTTTTCTTTCACCATTTGTTAGAATTATGCTTTAAATGGTTGTATGTCTTGCATTATCTGTTTTACATTTCTTTGATGCTTGGCTCTTTCGTATGTCTATGGCTTTACACTTGTTTGCTTTTTGGGTTTATTAGCCAATAGTCTCACGTTTGATCTTTGTGGTGGCCGAGTAGTGTGGGGGATGTGGTTGCCATTAGAGGCCCTAGGAAGCTGTAGTGGTCAGGTGGCTCTTACTGTTTCTTTTTGTGGTGGTTCTATTGTTGGTTGGAAGGTGGTTTACCAACTATTGTCAGATTCCGTTGCGAAACCCTAGGAGGTGTTGGTTCGGTGGCCTTTGTTGGTCGTTTAGCCATTGGGTACTAAGACCATCCTCTATTGTGGGGGGCATCGAAGCCCTCCATCGTGCCACATTAGCGCCACGTAAGCACCGGGGGCATTGGCGCCCCTATATATATAGGTATATATATATACACATACACACACATACACATATGTATGTGTGTGTGAGAGGTTGAGAAGGAAAGCGCTCGCCGTTGTGTTGACGGGCAAGACAGCGCCCCCTTGGTGGTGTTGAGCGCCCAGACGTCGCCCACCATTTCCCCAAAGTCGCCCCATAGTGAGGGGTCTAAGTGTACGTAGTAGCAAATAAATTCGTTGTACACTAATGTGTAGTACTGGAATGCCTTAATGAGTTGTGGCTAATGAGAAAATGTTTACTTTCAACATCATTGTACATTTTTCTTATGATTATTGAAGTTCTAGAGGTGTTTGGAAACACGGGTACCTTATATGTGTTGAGTCAAAAACTCAATTTTCACCCATGTTATGCGTCATGGACTGTCAGACTTAAGTATTGTGGAAGAGTTGACTTTTATAAGTCAATAGTTCAGTTATGAGTTTGTATGTAAACAAGATTGTGATCTCTGATCTTGCCATGGCAGGATTCGGTTTCTTTCTCTCTTTTGGTCAGCGATGATGGGGGGCGCTGAGCCGTACTTTGTTCACAGAATCACAATGACAGTGAAAAATTGCCTATCTAAGTATAGGCTGGCTGGTGGTTTATATTGATTTTAGGATATGTTGAGCTCTACAATTTGGCGTGAACCTATGTTGCAACCATAGTGGAGATACTAGCCTCTTAAGTAATTTCATTTACATTTCGAGTTTTTTTAGTTTGGTTATATATTTTTTCATTGTATTTGTGTTTTGAGTTATGTTAACATCTTGGGTTTGAGTTGATGCTAAATTTTGGTGGCTTGAGTCAACGACCAACAATGGTGACCGTAAGCTCATCTAAGTCAAGATTTCATGTTGCAAGTTTTCATGTTGATTTTAATTTAAAAAGAAAAACCACAAACCACACTTTTAATAAATTTTTGGGCATCTAAATTGAACTTATAGATCTTCATGAATTAGACACCATAAGGCATCAGATGATTTCTCTAGAGAATTTTGATGTGCTCATGATTCTGAAATTATGAAAACTGCTATATTTTTCGCTATACGGTGTTTATAGCAACTGAATTTTGAATATTTATTGCTTTGGGGGTGTTTATAGAAACTGAAATTCGAAAGTGATTCAATATTATATTTTCAATTTGTACTTTTATTCAATTTGTACTTTTATGCCTCAATATTTGATAGTTAATAAGAGTCTTGAGTATGTTTACCCTAGCTTCAAGTTGTGGCTAATTTACATTATAATCACAAACCCTTGTAACGCGTGGACTATAAAACCTAGAAACAAACCCGCGCAACATGCGGGTTACAAAGCCTAGTGTAGAACAAATTCGGGAAGTGACAGCTAAGGTTTGCACAGTGAGTCTCTACTCTAGATCATGTAAAGCAAAATGGATTTTATCTAAACCAATTACAATGGAGGGAACCCTCAATATATAATTATATACAAGAAAGAAACACTAAAGGTTATCTAGGTACTATGGGCCATGTACAAAGAAACTATAATGTTATAATATTAATTATAATTAATAATAACTTAAAGCTGAAGTTAGTTTGTTGCCCACCAATGCTAAGTGATACGCAAAAAAGTAATAGAAAAAAAAACAGAAGAAACAAATATCTTATTATCACAATTTTTGTCATTCGACGCAACATTCACATGAATAAAAAATGTTTGAAAAACGATGTCGTAAAGGGTTTCATGAGCTGATTTGGCAAAAAGTAGTAGCGACAAGTGTCGTGTTATAACCGAAACCTAAGAGAGAGAACTTAACTTTAGCCCCTATTATTTTCTTATAAATTCTGAATGGTCGGATTTGGGCGTCCAATCATAAGCCAAATTCTCTTCGAACGAAAATACAGGGTACTCACATTTCAACAGATGGCGTAAGGTTAAGTAGTTTTATCTTGACCCATTTAGACTTTCAATATACATTGTTACAAATCTTTATCTTTTTGATTTTATGTTTCGATTTAGAAAATACATGTTAATGTGTGTTCTATATTTGCCCCGATTCTGATAGATTCATTTATATTGCTTAAATTGCTATATGTTCTGCAAAATTTCTATCCAAGCAATCGATATATATAAATTCAAAGCGCTCTTACCATCGATTGATTTTGCATAACATATAGCAATTTAAGCAATATAAATGAATCTATCAGATTCGGGCAAATATAGAACACACATTAACATAATATATATCGATTGCTTGGATCGACTAATGAATGTGAATAGGTGCCCTATTTTGATTTCAGATCGGTTTATGTTTCTTGAATTGCTATATGTGCTTCAAAAACAGTAGGTGCTTTTAAGATCGCTTTATGTTTAAGTTGATTGATTGGATCTACTGATGAATGTAATATAGGTGCCCGATGTTGAGTTCAAATTTGTTTTAAGTTGCTTGAATGGCTATATATGCTTCAAAACCAATTTGTGCTTTCAAGATCGCTTTAAATTTAAATCGATTGATCGGATCTACTAATGATGTGATACATTTGCTCTATTTTGATTACAGATGAACTGACTTGCTGTTATGAAATAGATATTAAATTTTTAATATAATTTTATGATTCTTTTCCCTTTTAAAATGAAACTAGGTTTTATAACCCGCGCAATACAGTTTTAGAGTAAAGTAAGAAGACCGTAGGGGGTCGTTTAGACCACCTCTCACATGAAAACGAAAAATATATATATACAACCAAACTATAATAAACTCAAGGCTCACATAAGTCCGACAATTGTAACATACATTGGCGTTATTATACATTGGCATTCCAAATAATGAAACGTCATGAAACCTTTTTATGTCAATCATTTTAAGCTCCAAGCCATATAGCATGCAACTTCCTGTCAAACACCACCATATACAACACATACTGAGCAAGATGAAATTGTACCTTAGATAAAATTTGCGCACTCAGTCTTCCATTCTTGTAAATGACCATACAAATCTGTGTCCAAAACATTAGAATTAAGTATATGCAGAGTTTCTAAGTATATATTCAGACTTTCTAAAAGTATATATGCTTTTCAATGCATACAGAAAGAGTTTCTTAACATGTATATGTTTTCAATTGCATATTCTTCGTTTTAATTGCATATGAAGACTTTCTTATTATGCATATATATTATTATCCTCATTAGTTAATTTCTTTGATGGCCACATAAAAAAGAGTTTTTTTTTTGTTTTTGTTTACCGGCTACCATTTATTTCATAAAAAAGGTTCGTTCAAATATAAAGATAAAACCAAAGTGGAAACATGAGTTAAGTTCACCTTGAAGAATTGCTCCATAGACCGGTAATCTTCCTCCTGGTGAACACTTGAAACAAACAAACAAAATCAGTTTGCTAAAATGGTTTGATAATAAGCAGATGTCAGCACCAATCATATATGCAGACCCTTCATAAAGTTGACCATCATATATATGAGATATGCAGGCTTTCAAATTCATTCAGGTAATCAATTTGGAAATCTGACTTATTTATCCAAACACTATCCTACGCACACAGCGCATATTATTACAATTAATTGTATTAATACATCATTCTAACTACTAATATCACATAATCACTTTCAAAGCATGCATCCAAAACTTGCTTACCTACATAGCCTGCATAGTAACTAATTTCCTCTTCCTATGCAATGTCGAAATCCCTTATGACGGGTATACCCGAAAATAATTATAATGAACAAAAAAATGTATTTGAAAGTCTCAACGGGTATGAATATGAATAAAGTGTATAAAATAAATGTAATGAATTAAAAAAATTAATTTGAAAGTCTCAACGGGTATACCCGATACCCGCGCCGAAAATAATTATAATGAATAAAAAAATGTATCTGAAAGTCTCAACGGGTATGAATATGAATAAAGTGTATAAAATAATTGTAATGAATAAAAAAATGTATTTGAAAGTCTCAACGGGTATGCCCGATACCCGCGGGTATGCCCGATACCCGACGGGTAATGGGCCGGGTATGGGACACGGTTTTACAAACGTGTATGGGCATGGTATTACCAATACCCGGCTCGTCCAAAATGCAGATTTATAGTGTCAAATAACATTCATAAACCAAGTAAAACCAAAATTTTGAAATTGGGAATATAGAGACGCTTAAATCAACTTTCTAACATAAATTGGTGACAATAGTTGATTTATCACTGCATAATCTAACCTAGAACATCAACCATAAATTGCAATTGTATCAGATGAGTCAAAGATCTAGAATTCAACTTAAAAAATGTCATCAAACAACTAATAGCCAAACCAAAAGAGGACAACAATAAGACGTACACAAACTGATGATACCTGCAAAAGTAAAGATGGATTCCAAAGTTGAAGCCTACAAAAGAAACACCCAAACGACTGATTAAATGACAAAAAAAAATTAAGAAATCAAACCAAGGGAAAGAGAAAACACTGGCCGACCAAACATGGAGCCTGAAACCGAAACTTATTTCCGACGACCGGCAACAACTCAGCTACCTTTTCCCTTTAATAACTTACTCTTAATACGTGGCTACTTGCTCTTGATACGTGGCTATTGACATTCTGCCAGAAACTCCAAGTTCACCACGTATGTATGTTTCGTTTTTCTCTTCTAGCAATAAACCCCAACAGCACTAAAAAAAATTAAGGCTTAGATCTTCGTTACGGTTGCAACATGTGTTGCCGTTTTTGGAATGAAGCGTCATCATAGCGAAACACGCAGACCAATGATAATCGCTAAAGTACATCCAAGCTTCCATACAATAGAAACAAAAAAGATCATAAGAAAGAAGTCGCACCGTATCGACATCATATGTGCTCAAATCGGTTTAAAACCATCATCACGGCACAAATGAATTAAAATAAATCAAGGGTAAAAAACGAATCCGATCACAACCTTGAACACCATTCAACCCATAAACACCCATAAAACGCCACTAAAATACGAATAGTCTCGTCATTTCAAACTATAATCAGAGCATCGCATCGCATCAAAGTGATAGCCTAGCCCACATGTTGCAAATCAGCGGCTGCCATAGACGAAAAGACCGAATGCAGTACGATAACCATCAGTACACTTTCTGATGCAGCATTTCAATGACCAGTGACTTAGAGTGTATTACTGAAGTTATAATTAGCCATGTACAGTTGTCGTAAAATACCACTGGACCACCACCGCCGCCTAAGGTTACCAAATAGAGCATGGCAACAGTAAGTCGCCGCGTACAGTCGTCGGAAAACATTATCGGGCCACTACCGCCACCCAGGACTTACAAATAGAACCCGGCAGCAGTAGGTTAGCCGGAAACGGGCCACTACCGCCACCCAGGGTTTTCAAATAGAACCCGGTAGCCATAAGTTAGCCGGGAAAACCCACCGGTTGAAATCCCTTATCTACAATAAGGGATGATTTCAACCGGTGGATATAATCAAGATAAATATCGAAATTGGAAAACAATGCAAATACAGATGTGAACATACTATACTATACTTACCATAACAAACAAAATCATGTTTAATACCTCAATCAACTTATGGCTTGCAGTTGCTGCTCTTATGATGGTACCTTCCTTTAGACAAAAAAAATAATTAATATGTAAATTTGGTAAGCAGACACATGAGCCTAAAAACATACACATACACATGTAACCAAAATTGTTAAACCCCACTCCATCGCAACCAAAATTAGATATGTAACAATTTGGGGTTTTGACAGACCGCCGCCGCCGCGACCACCACTCTATCGCCACCAAGGGTTCGGAATCGAACCCGGCAACGATAGACGGCGGCCCACGTCGCACCACCGCCCAAGGTTCCCCAATGGAACTCGGCAGCGGTAAATCCGCCCACCCAACCCCGATTTAGGGTTCAGAAAGATCATGAATCCTACAGACAATGGCCAACAACATAAGATTGGTTAAGATAAAGTACAGCAGACCACCGCAACCGCCACGAAGAACAGTAGGCGATGACAACGAAGGGGCAGATTCACCGTTGCAAACCACTTTTTGAGTGATGAGAGAGAAGAGATTGAGGCGTCCTTTATGATAGAAAAGATGAGTCACAGACAAACATCAAGACAGGCGTAAAACATGTCTCCTTTAGGCTGAGGGGTGTGGAGCGTGAGAAAGGGCGCAAGAGGACAGCCGCTCGCGCCCCGGGGCGCGAGCACCACACCACCGAGGCGCGAGAGGGGCGCGAGCGCGGAAAAAGAGGCAGGCGCCAGGGGGTAGCGGCTGGGGGGAGCGTGAAGCATCTTGGGTTCCGTAAATAGAGCCGTTGGCTCATAATGTGTATTAAAAAAAAAAAAAAAAATTTTTTAGTTGGGAAGAGATTTCATCACCTGTTGAATCTGAAAGAGATGATGAAAGAGATTTCACATGGTTGAGAGTTGGGAATGATGTGAAGTTTATGATGTGGGTTTTTTGTACAACTACAACTCTCTCTCTCTCACTCTCTCTCTCTCTCTCTCTCTGGGTGTCTCTCTCTCTCTCTACTGTGTGTTGATGAAGATTAGAAGATTTATGGGTTAGGGTTAGATTTGGATTCAGAAAGTGGATAGCTAGTTAGATGGGGTTGAGAGATCATTTATTTCCAAATTTTATGTTTGACAATATATGTGTAGTTTATAAATATTTGAGTAAATCACATTTCTAAAATTGTTAATAAATATTATTAATAAAATTTGTTAATGTAAAACAAAAGAGGCAAAAGTAATTCATGCAATTTTCGGTTTGCTGGTGTATTAGGAAGACGAGGAAAGATACAATTTTCGTCGGTAAGAACATTTTGGTGTAAGAACTTATGAAAATCAATAAAATTCTGGGCTATCTTATCAAGTTTATAAAAATTATGAAAATTAATACATTTATAAAAAAATAAAAAAAAAACCGCTCGCGCCCCCTCTCGCGCCCCTCCACACCATGTCCCGGGGCGCGAGCACCACAACCAACACCCATCTTATCAAGTTTCTCTCTCTGCCACACGTCACAATATTATTGGCTGGCGCCCCCTCTCGCGCCCCCTCTCGCGCCCCCCACACCCCTCAGCCTTATAATACTTCAGAAGACAGCTCTCAATACACGTGTACACTATTGCAACCAAAAATGCACATATTAGAAAGAGTACAACACAATAAGCGAGAAGTACAACAGACTATGCTTTAATATATATATATATATATAATTATTAGATTATTTTAGTTCAGTATCTATTATTTGATAAAAAGAAATTGCATTCCTTTATATCAAATTACTTTATCATGTCTATGAATTGCAAGAGTTTTTTTAAATATAAAGCCTATAATTCTTTCAACATCTAATTAAATTGAATTGCGTTTGGTTGCATAAATAGCAGGAACTAGGACTATTTTTTCCAAAGAGGAATTGACTGCGTTTGATGGCCAAATTAGCGTGAGAGCACCACACTATATTGAAATCTTGTGTGGCTGCACATGCGGAAGTGGGGAAGCCGGAAGTGGCTAAAGAAGTCGGAGGAAGAAAGTAGTTGGATACAAGCAAGAGGGTTGGAGACTCGATGGGCATCCTGAGGATATGTGATGATGGCACTCTCTACGCTACTTGCAATTGCAATGAAAGCTGCAATCAAGGCATGATCAAACTCCCTTAAAACACCAACTTCCTATTTTGTATCTGTTATGAAACTAAATTTTTGATAACTTTTGGCTGAAGCAGTCTTTAATAGTCCTGCAAAGTTTGCAAAACATGCATCCAGTAGTACCAGCATGCCAAACTGGAGGACAAAGATTTGGATTTCAAATTCGAACGGTAAGAAGATAAAACTGAATGAAACGTGTCTTCTGACGTATTATAAAGGAGATGAGTACGTTAGACCAGACAGTCAATTCTCCCACCGTGACGAGTTCTTGTGTTGTAGTGTGTGCAACAAGGTCCGTCGCTTTACATTTAGAAAAAGTGATACATTCAAGTACTATCATCTCGCAGCTGCTAAAGAAAATCGAACTTGCAAAGACATGATACCGGGCATGTAAGTTGGTTTACTAAAACATAAATTGGTTTACTTGATTTGTTTTAATTCATAATCACATTAAACCGATATGTTCAATATGTATTTTGTTTGATTAAGGTGGACGTGTGAAGATCTTGAGGAGAGAAGCACAAGACCCCACAGTGGATGCCGTAAGAAAACAAACTGCAAAGGTTGCGAGTACTGTGTTTGTTTTGGATGTGAAATGTGCCGGGTTAAGGGCTGTAAATGTCGAGAGTGTACTGATTGCTATGCAAATGCACCTAATTAACAAGGCACTATCTTTTACATGTTATGGTTTTATCTTTTTACTATGATAGGTACCCGTGTACAACACGGGTTTTACAAATGTAATTGTATAAGTCCAAAATATTTGAAATTTTGATAACTGTTATTGATTTACAAATGTAATTGAATCATAACTATCATACTATAAGAAATATTTGATTTGTTTGTTACACAATAAAATGAACACAGTATACATATACAACTCCAACAACGAAACAAGATCATTTGTTCTAATTTTAGTTTAGCATTCTTTAATTTAACATCTAAATAAATAGGTTCTATGAGTATAACTAATATAGTAAGTGCATAATAATTTTGGTGCTATGACATTAACAAAACTCAAAGAACATCTCAACTATATTTATGAACATAAAACCATAAGTTTAGCAGTGTCTTTGAGAACCATAACTTTTGTCAATCCCAAGCTATATAAAACATAGTACTTCATGTCATACAACATCAAAATATTCTTAGAGAACCATAACTTTCGTCAACCCTGAGAAAAATTGAGTCATCCAATATCAAGTTACTCTCACCAAAGAGTTTTTGACCGAATTGGGAACTTTTTTGGGTTACATACTACGAATGCGGAGTCAAATGCACCTTGTAATTCACTCCAACCCCAGTAATCACGATTTGGAGCTTTTAGGTGCTTTTGGAGGGGCATTTTGGATATTGTACCTCTCCAAAAAATCATAAGCACTTTTAAGAAACAATCCCAAACACCCCCCTTAATTTTAGCATTTTACTCATTACTTTAGTTCTATTGATTCAAATTTCAAACATATTTAATCTCCTTGACATTTATTCATATGTTTCATTCTAAAAGTATTCATTCATTATTTATTTCATTTTGAGCATTGGATAATAAATCTTAAATATGTATAAACAAAACCTATAAAAGTTATCTGGTTTGGTTGCTCTCTATATTCTTTCAAACTAACAGATTTTTTTATTTATAAATTGAGATTGCATTTGACCCGAATTCACACGTATGAGTCTCATCAAACCCATATAGCCTTTAAAAGGGTTATAACATCTCATTAAATTAAAATTTGATCTCATGAAAAAAAAATGCATCCAAACCCGAATAGGTTAGATCAGTATTTCCACCAGGTATGGTTTATGAAATGGTATCTAGGTTAACTAAAGTCCAGATCCGAACAATTCCAATGGTGATGACTTGCAAAACAGAACCACCGTGAGCTCGTTGTGAGAAGGATAAGAGTGGGGGTCGTCCCGTAACCACCCTCCAGCGTGAGATAAGTACCGTTCTTAGAGAGATAAAGTACTTAAGTGATTGATTTAATAAGTGAAGTATGAATAGATACCTCATGATGATGAGTTTGGTATTTTTAGCCGGTAGTTATGAGAATATGATCGGTACAACTAGCGTTTTCTAGTAGATGCTCCTTCTACTTGAAAGGACACGTGGCAAAATTTGATAGTTAATGACAGCTAGCCATGTGCATGTTATAACAAACTATCCAGCTGTACTCCTCTGATTGGCTACCCTATTATGTGCTCTTCCCGAAAGAGGGAATGCCAATTTCAAGGATATTTAAATCAATCTTTTTGAAGGAAGTTGGTTAGAACTGCTTTGCTGACGTCATCCTCATTTTCTTTAGCATTTGGGAGGCTTCTGCACATGCGGGAAGTCCTTTACCTTTTAGGGCAATTCTTTGAACTTGTGTTTCTTTGGTGTTTGTCCTCCGTTCATTATGTAGGTATTGCCAATAACCCGCGGATGCTTTCTAAGGAAGACCAAAATGATCCGCGGGCATTACTTCGTGGATATTTGAGGCTTTTTGCTACCCTACCTCTATAAGACCCCTAGTCCGTTGTTTCTTCCGCGTGAATATTTTATGCGGGTGAAAATTTGGACTTGTGATTTTTAGTGGGTTTTTGAATTTTTTTTGTGCCTATTTGGAGATATTTTTACTATTTGAAGACAAACGTGGATACGTATAGACTTGACGGGTTTATAGGCGTCTAAAGATGATGTGACGTCTGCGCCACCTATCCACTGTGCCAGACTGTACCTTTTTTACACTTTTTTGTTTTTCCCGCCTAACGTGCCGCTCGATCATTGGACCCAATATTCCTCTCCCTACTATAACTTTCTTATCACATTAACTGTGATGGGTATAAATAGGGGTTTCTTCATTTTATTTGTTATGTTATCTCTCTTCATCTTCATTTTCTTTCATCTTCTCCAAAATCCATTGTTATTTATTGTCTGACCATAATAGCTCGCTATGACTCGTATTTTGTCGATCTCATGGCCACCGAAAAGAAAAATTCCCCTTCGATTGATCTTATGGAGATTAATTGGAAGGAGAAAGATTTCCGCGACCTTATCACTACTTACGACATTGCACCGGAGTGGGAACCTGAGTTCCCTGTGCCCAAATCTACCGCCGATAAACTGTCGGCAGGCAAAATGGTCGTATACGCCGAATATTTTAGAATTGGAAACTGCGGTTTCCAATTACCAAATTTTTAGGTAATATCTCACATGAGAAATTTTTGTTTGTTATATCTTTCCTCATCTTTTACTTTGGTATTGAATGTGAGGGTTCAGTGTTGAACGCGCTTCTTGATAAGGTGGTGAACTGCATGCAACGTTGCCCGCTGGATCCCAAAGCGCTACATGTCCTTGACAAGATAAGGGATCATTTTTTATTTCCCAAGAATGTGCACCCTGAACCCATTTTTTTAGAGGCTATTTTTGCTCTTGGTGAGTTTACTCTTAATCCCCACCCTTTGAACGTACTTACTTCTGATGGGGTGTATGTACTATTGCCGTCTAGTGATGAATCATCACCCTGCAGAAATGAATGTTCGGTAGATACTTCTAATTTTTCAAGTATTATACGTGCTCTGGTAGATCTAAACAACAAAAGGAAACATCGTTCCTTGAAGTCAGTTGATGCGGACGATAGCCAACTTGAGCAAACCCATCAAGCTGATCTCATTGACCCCGCTGGCGGGGATCGAGTGGAGACTGGCGATGTCCCACCCAAGAAAAAACAAGTGGTGGGGTCAAAGAAAATCAAGAGGGTCCGTTTGGATGAGCTAACAAATGTGAGGCCACGAGACTTCTCAAGGTATTCCGTATTTCATCAAGTATGCTAAACAATTTTTTATTTGTTTATCATTCCTTATGTTTACTATTGCTTATGATAGACGTTCCTGCCAAGCCCGCAAAAGGGGTTAACATCCAAGAACCACCATCTTCTCCCCCCCCCCATCAAGATTAACATTCCTGTTGAGATAGCATCTTTAAAGGGGAATCTCCTGAGTAAATATTTGATAAACCGAGAGCTGAGGATGCGCCTCAAGACAAACCTCAATCTCCTCTTCGTTTTTCACTATCCTCTCCTTCCATCCGTGCGGATGAGGGAGCGTGATTGCATGCTCCGCATGGTAGGACAC
This sequence comes from Bidens hawaiensis, assembly GCF_021521415.1. Taxonomy (NCBI): domain Eukaryota; kingdom Viridiplantae; phylum Streptophyta; class Magnoliopsida; order Asterales; family Asteraceae; genus Bidens; species Bidens hawaiensis. The sequence goes on from NW_027492467.1 coordinate 420,808, forward strand.
ATCTATCACCTCTAAGAGAAAGGTTCCGCCGACCTTCTGATGCAGATTATTACGGGCAGCCAAACTAGGAAGAAGATGATTTTCTTCACACACCACGATGGTCCTTATCCCAAGGTGCACGTTTCACGGATTTGGATACATGTGCTGAATTTTTAAGGCATGATATTCCTCCCGCAGAATGTGCTTACCAACGTGGGCGTGCTCGTCTTGATTTAGCTAACGGTTTCAACTATAACTTGGCGAACACCGTGACTACCAGCCAAGAAATCTTCCGGGAATGGATTTCCATGGGAGAAAAGTGGGGAGATACGGAGAACAAGGTGCGAGAGGCCCTACAGACCGCTGATGATCAATGCTTGGAAGCTAACACTACCAAGTGGAAACTAAAGGATGCGGATGTAGCTCTACTGGTAGAGAAATAACGGTCAGACGGTCGCAGCCAAGGCGTGGGAGGAAGCTTGTAAGAATTAAAATGCTATTTTTACGGTTGCCTGGGAGGAAACCCACCAAAAAGTGGCAGATCTTGTCAAGGCCTTAGAAGCCAACATGGCGCTGGAAGGCCAAGTCATAGATCAAGGTGAACAAATTAAAAGTTTTGAGGAAGAAGCCCAGCTGAGGAAGGTCCAAGCTGAAGAAATTGACAAGCGCACCCAAGAATTGAAGGAAGATAACATAAAGCTTTTGGAGAGTTATACCGGGTTGCGAGAGAAAGCCAATCGGACTGAGGATGACAAGCAATGACGCAAGGCTTGCCAATGGTACGCATCCACTATCTTTTTGATTTTTTTGAAAGTTATTTCCTTGTCACTTATTCGTCTTTCGCGTCTAGGTTATTGAGCACATCAAGGATGGTCCAGAACTAGGAGATTGTCTTGCGGAACTTTTAAATGCCTATTCTCAAGCCGGCCGCAAAGTTGGTTTTGAGGAAAGTATTGCCTTCATGAAAAACCAACGACCAATTGAGGAACATTCCTTACATGGAAATGATTTGGAAGCGGAATACAGCGAGAAGCTTCGAGCGTTTGATGATTTATCTTTCCCAATTCAAGACGCTCTTGCTAATTTTTCTACCAAGGAAAATAACGTTCATTTACTACAAGACTTCTTCCGCGGTCCTACAGAAAAAAACCAGAGACCTCCTCAGGGCCTGATGCATCTCAACAACCACTTGAGTAGAATAGATTTTTTTTATGCTTCATGCTTCTTTTTTGTAATAGACCTGGTATAATGTAGCCTTTGTTTTGATAATATAACAAGTTGTTTCTAACACTTTTTTCTTGTGAATATAATATAACTGTTGTGATGAAACTCTTAGATATATTCAAATAAAAGTGTTTAGGAATTATACATATGTGGTACGCAGACCACTAGCTATTTCTTTAGTATTTTTGACATGCGCGCTTGTGATGTATTAATCACTTAACCGATTTTATGAAAAAATGTCATGCATGCCACTTAAACTTAATATTGGATTCTAAAACCCAAGGGATGTATATAACTTATGTATGACAATCAGGTCACTATGGTATGCATACCTTTTAAGCGTTATAACATTCAATCCACCATTATAGAAAAAAACTGATTTTTATAAAGGTAAATGATACGCATGCCTTCTTTAAAATATCAATAAAAAAGATGATGTTAGGGCATGAATTTTACGTTAAGGATCCATTATTCTTAAAATATGTTACAGGCTATGAAGGATCAGGGATCCTCGGTGTTACCTGCTTATTAATAATTGTATTTGTATGGTGTTGTGTTTGTTAGATATAACGGCTCCAAGACTGGGTCATCCTATTTAATCGCTACTGGACTAATCTCACAAGTGGTCAAAGAGATGGAACGGTTAGTGGGAAGAGTGGCGTGATTATAGGAGATGTAGTTAGTTGTTATTTTTTGTTTATAACGAGTTATGATCAACTAGGTTTGGCACTCACTTATTAGCTCACATTCGTAAACATTAGCTGAGAACTCTCTGTAAACACACACACACACACACTTAGTTTCTTTGTATTCGTTGATCATAAAATCCATATTTGTAACCCGATTTTTGATTAATAAATTGGTGATAGACGATTTGTCATAACCCGGGATTTTTTCCCTTGATCTCAAGAAGATCAAGGTTTTTTCCTCGCAATAAATCATGGTGTTCATCCTTATTTCGTTTATATAATCATTACTGCCATCATAGCACTAAACCTCACATTACAAATTTGGTAATTTGATCCTTAGCTAATTTTTGACCAAAACAATTTGGCGCCCACCGTGGGGCGATTGGTGCTATAATCCAGAAAATACCCTATCAATTTTCAACCTTTTCTATCAATAGCACTCTCAATGGCCTCTCAACAATATTCAGCTTCATCCACTATGCCTTCATCAGTTTCTCACCCGCAAAGAACGCTAGCAGCGGCTCCAAGGACCACCGCGACCGGAAACAAGACACAACTACCAGTCTTCCAGAGCTCGAAAACCATTGCTGCCACTTCGGTGGTTAATACTAACAATGATGTTTCTGCTATGTTTTCACAGGTCAAAGGATCCTTCAGGAGATAGAAAACTTGAAGTGGACTAAGAGGCTAGCGAAGGATCAAACTCCCCTGATGCCCAGGATGCTGGATTTTATCACTCTAGTGTCCTTGGCTCAGCCTACTCAAGGATCATCCATCCTTCAACCGGGACCCATTATCCAACAAATTCAGGGATCCTCAATTTGTCAACAAGGATCATCTATCCTTAATTCGGGGTCCATGGGTCAACAGGTTCTAGGGTCCTCAACTTTTCCACAAGGATCATCTATCCTTCAGTCAGGATCAATGGGTCAACGACTCAAGGATCCTCGATCTTTCATCAAGGATCATCAATCCTTCAACCAGAATCCTCTAGGTTGTGTAACCAAGGATCCTATAACTTCAAGACTCAAGGATCCTTCCTCCAGAATCAAGGATCCTCCGGAATTCAGCATCAGAGGTCTTCGGAGGTCCATGAAGGAGATATTATCCCCAAGCAGACTACCGCATCTGGTGGACCAACTCCTGTAGCAGACGCTTCTTACCTCAGCCATTCTTCGGGAATGCTGACGTTCACGCAACAAAGAGGTAACATGTATGATCCTATATCCTTAGAAACTAATCGTAGTTCCATGCAGGATGAAGGTATTAACCAAGCTATGGCTAAGGAACTGCAGAATCTTAAGGATATGATATCCAGTGTAACAGGGTTGATCCGTCCAATCCCTTAGATATCGGAAGGAAGCCACAAATTGTCCAGATTTGCTCCACCAATCTGTGACACGAAGATCCCAAAACGCTTCCAAACCCCCAACATGAAAGTGTATTATGGGACCACTGATCTTGAAGAGCATGTAGCTCAATACAGGGAAAGGATGGAGATCAATCCGATTCTTGAGAGGATCAAGGAGGCTTGTCTGTGCAAGGGTTTTGGATCCACACTATCAGGATTTGCTTTAAAAAGGCTGCTAAGTCTTCCTCCGTTTTCTTTTATTTCTTTCTCACATTTAGTTAACTTGTTCAACAACAAATTTTATTGTAGTAGGAAATTTGATAAGTTAACTAGTGACTTATATAGAGTAGTCCAACCTAATGATGAATCCCTTAGATATTTTGTCACGAGGATTGGCAGGGAGTCCCTAGAAATCCCTAATCTTGACATGGCTACGACAGTATAAGCCTTCAAGATGGGTCTAAATAGGGGTTCCCCATTTTATGAAGATCTTGTGATGACTCCTTGCAGGTATTTAGATGAAGTAAGGAACAGAGCACTGAGGTTCATACGCCTGGAAGATGACAAAAGGATCCAAGAACGATTAGGGGCTCAAACGAAGCAAGAATCCTTGACAAGAATAAACGATCCTCGTTCAGAAACAACAACTCAAAGCCATACTCCAAATTCAACAACCAAAACGTCCGAGAAGTTGAACAAGGAGATGATGATGAAGATTACCCCGGCATCTCATAGTATTGCTCCTCTGTAGATACTCATGGCTTAATTTGTGCTATGATAGATCTAGGAGAGAAGGTAAGGTGGCCACGAAAGAACGAGAAGTCAATGCCCTTCAGAGACAAATCCAAATGGTGCGCGTTCCATGAGAATTTTGGCCATATGACGGACGATTGTATCGGTTTGAGGAGGGAAATTGGATACCTCCTAAGCAAGGGCCATTTTAAGAAACTGTTGGGAAGAAAAAAGTCAAGGATCCAGGATCCTGAAGAGGTTCCTCAAAAAGCAACTCCGCCCCCACCAGATGCACATGTGATCAACTTCACATCCGGAGGCTCAGATATATGCGGCACTACTTTCTCTTCGGCAAAAAGGCACGCCAAAGAAACCAAGCTGGAGAATGGAGAACGACCAGTCATATCCACCACTTTGACAACTGACAAAATTATCTTTTTTGATGAAGAAGATAAATCAAGCATCCAGGATCCACATCATGACGGTTTGATGGTAACTTTGTTTATCGCTAACCATTATGTACGCATGATCCAAGTCGATTATGGAAGCTCGGTCAACATCAACCAGCACGATGTCCTCCAGAAGATGAACATCCCAGACTCGGAGATCATCTCGAGGACGTCGGTGCTAGTTGGCTTCAGTGGCGAGACCAAGAAAACATTGGGGGACATCAAACTCCTAATATACATTGACGGGTTAAACTCTTACCAAAAATTCATTTTTATTGATAACCTATATTGTTGCAATGTTATTTTGGGCATGCCCTGGTTACATGGAATGAAGGTCGTAGCCTCTACTTACCACCAGTGCATCAAACTGCCGACTCCTTGGGGAGTAGTAAGGATAGATGGTGACCAAGTAGAAGCCAAGAATTATTATTCTTCATCCATGAAGCCAGCAGCTAAACAGACGATAGCATAGCAACCACAGTAGCATCCTATGAACGTGTTGGAGGCTCGGGAGCGAGACATAAAAGAAGTATCCTTGGATCCCGAAGATCCAGACGTTAAATTGTTCCTAGGATCCAGTATCCCAAATGAGATCGAGGAGGATATAATATCATTCCTAGAGCGAAGAAAGTCCACATTTTCCTTCCGACACTCAGACATGACAGGTATTTCTAAAGAGGTAATTACCCACAAATTAGGCCTTGATTTATCTGTTAAACCCATCCATCAAAAGCGAAGGAAATTCGCTCCTCAGAGGAACGCGATCATACAAGAAGAAGTTGAAAAACTTCTTAAGGCCGATATGATCAGAGAGGTTAAGCATCCTCGATGGTTAGCTAATGTGGTTGTTGTTTCTAAAAAGAATGGAAGATGAAGGGTGTGTGTTGATTTTACCGATTTAAAAAAGGCATGCCCCAAGGATCCTTTCCCATTACCACATATAGACTCCATGGTGGATGCAATGGCAAGACATGAGATGCTTACCTTTATGGATGCTTCCTCTGGGTTCCAATAGATTCAGATGGAACCATCTGATCAAGAGGATACAACATTTATGAATCCTACCGGCATATACTGTTATATTGTTGTGCCGTTCGGACTAAGAAATGCAGGGGCAACGTATCAAAGATTAGTCAACATGATGTTCAAGGATCAGTTAGGCAAGACCATGGAAGTCTACATAGATGACATGGTGTGAAGTCGAAGAGAGCTGAGGATCACCTCAGAGATCTTGAAGAAGCATTCAATATCCTGGATCAGTACAATATGAAACCGAACCCGTCAAAATGCCATTTTGGTGTTAAGGCTGGTAAATTTCTAGGATACATGGTGACCAAGAGAGGAATAGAAGCGAGCCCCGAACAGATAGAAGCTATCATCAATTTGAAGTCTCCTGTGAATGCTAAGGATGTCCAATGACTGACGGGAAGAATAGTTGCTCTCAACAGATTCATTTCTAGATCTTCAAAGAAGTGCACAGACTTCTATGATATCTTGAGGAAGAATAAAAAGTTTGAATGGACTCAAAGGCATGAAGATGCACTAAAGGCTCTTAAGGATTACCTATCCTCAGCGCCTGCTTTGATGAAGCCGATTGAAGCTGAGCCGCCGTCTCTATACTTAGCCGTATCAGGTAATGCAGTCAGTGTTGTTCTGGCCAAAGATCATGAAGGACAATAGCACCCGGTATATTAAGTAAGTAAAAGCCTCTTAGATGCAGAGGCCAGGTATTCTCACCTTGAAATATTAATTCTTTCTTTGATTATGGCCTCAACCAAGTTGAGACACTATTTTGAAACACATACTATTATTTTGAGAACTAATTATCCTGTTAAGAATGGGCTTAGAAAACCAGAATTGTCAGGAAGGATGGCCAAATGGGCTGTGAAACTGAATGCATATGATATTCAGTATGAGCCCAGAACAACCATTAAGTCACAAGCGCTAGCACACTTTGTGGCTGATTTCAGTAGTGACATGCAGAAAGAAGCCGATCTAGAGGTTCAGCAATTGAAAGAGACCAAGGATCCTTGGATCCTCTTCACAGATGGAGCATCCAATGTAAGAGGAACATGATTAGGTATCCTACTGAAATCTACACAGGAGGACATAATACCCCAGTCCATTGCATGTACATTTAAAGCCACCAACAATGAGACAGAATACGAAGCACTTATCGCAGGTTTACTTTTAGACAAATAGATGAGGATCATGTATCTTCAAGTTTATATATATTCTTTACTTATAACTAACCATTTAACGGCTCTTATACCGTGAAAGGTGAGAATATGATAAAGTATTTAGAAATTGTGAAGGAATTAGTAAAATCCTTCGAGTCGTTTAGTATCACGCAGGTACAAAGAGAAGAAAATGTTGGGGTAGACACCTTAGCAAACTTAGCATCATCATTGAAGATCCCGGATGATGTAAAGATACCTATCATTCATATATTGTCGCTGACAATTGGAGAACAAGAAGCTGTGGAGGAAACAGTGGATTACATAAAAAAAACTTAGGGACCCTTCATCCTCTCAAAAAGCAGGATCTTGGATCCTTCCAATTAAGAAGTTCCTTCAAGATGGAGAAATCCATACAGAGGAAAATCCTAAAGCTTTCAGATTGAAGGTATCACAATTCATTATTTTACAAGATATTGTATAGAGAAAATCTCTTGCAGGTCCCTATTTGAGATGCATCGAGGATCCTGAAATACAAGAGGTACTCCAAGACTTCTACGAAGGCGATTGCGGCAACCACACAAGAGGAAGAGCATTATTCTCCAGGATACTTAGGATTGGATACTTCTGGCCAACAATGAAGAAGGATGCAATGGAGTACTCAAAGAAGTGTGATGCTTGTCAAAGGCATGCAAACATCCTTCATCAGCCAGCAGAACCAATGTATCCTATATCCTCTTCATGGCCTTTCATGAAATGGGGAATGGATATTGTTGACAAGATACCAAAGGCACCAGGCGGAAAGGTATTTATGCTTGGTATGACATACTACTTCTCTAAGTGGATTGAGGCAGAAGCATTCGTACAAGTCCGAGAAAGCGAAGTTATATCCTTCATTAAAAGAAACATTATTTCTAGATTTGGTATCTTATCTAAAATTTTTTGTGATAATGGATCCCAGTTTATTGGGAAAAGAACTACTAACTTTTGTGACAGTTGGGGCATCAAGATGATCACTTCCACACCGGTTCATCCTCAAGCTAACAACCAAGCAGAATCAAGCAACAAGATAATCATCAACAACTTAAAGAAGAAACTAGGATCCAAGAAAGGCAAGTGGGCTGAGGAACATACCTTATGTTCTTGGGACAGACAGAACAACACCAAAAAATGCGACAGGCCAAACACCCTTCTCATCGGTGTTTGGATCAGAAGCTGTAATTCTTACATAGATGGTGGTTCCTACAGCCAGAACAAGCATCCGTGATCCTGAGGCCAAAAAAGAAATCCTTCTTGAAGATTTAGATACCGTTGAAGAGCTGAGAGATCTAGCTAAGATCAGGATGGAGGCATATCAACAAAGGGTAGCTGGGGCATACAACAAAAGTATAAGGATTAGAAGATTTCAAGAAGGAGATCTTGTATTGAGAAAAGCCTTCCAAAACACAACCAATCCGGCAGATGGGAAGCTAGCACCTAAATAGGAAGGTCCTTATCTGATTGAGTCAGAGGCAAGAAAGGGGGCACATCATTTGCTCACTACAGAAGTCAACAGGTTACCAAGAGCACGAAATGCTATCCATCTCAAGAAGTACTTTTTGTGATTAGGATCCAGTATCCTCCGAGGATAGATTATCCTTTAAGGATCAAGGATCCTGAAATTGGTAATATATATCTGATCACTTATTCATTCAAGTTTTTTTTTTATTAATTTAAGGATAATATATTCTTAAAGTTTGTTTTTTCCAAGTATTAAATAACTATGCAGGATTATAGTTAGAGGATTAATAATTAAGAGGTTGGCCACCTCTCCTTCACGTTTAAGGTATTTTACTATTTCCCTTGGCCTAGCCCACGTTTAACGTATGACCCCTGATGGTCATATCTTCCAGGTGTTTTCGACAAAAATCTACTAAGGAAAATGTATCCAAATCCGTAATTGTGAGGTATAGTGCTATGGTGATTATGATGAATATATGAACAAAATGGAGATGAACTCCGTGATTTGTTGCAAGGAAAAACTCTTTAATCTTAATCAGATTAAAGGAAAAAAACCCCGGGTGATGACAACTTGTCTATCACCAATTTATTAATATCAGAAATGAGGATACAAGGTTGGAGATTATGATCGGTGTTTACAATAATTCTAAGTGTGTGTGTGTTGCTGGCTTGCTTCGTGGATGATTAAGAATGTGTAGTATATATAGGGTGTGTGCCTTAGCTGATCATAACTCAATGGAGTTATAAATAATAAAGACAATTAACTAATTTTCCTAAAAATCCGCCATTATATTGAATATAAACGTAACAACCACTTTGACCACGTGCTCCATCACTTATACTGTGAAATAGGGGGTAGACCAGGTCTCTTAGCCGTTACACCTGTCAAATATATTATTATAGAAAGGAAACAATCGTTAGTAAATAATGAATACTGAGGATCCTTGATCTTGACAGGATCTGACTAAGGATAACTGATCCATAAATATGTGCCAGAATAACGTATCCACAGTGTCAAATTTCTGTGCAGTAACAGTTGCCCCCCAAAATGGCGATTGTGATAAGATCACAACTGTCATTTTGCCTTTGAATTCAACTTCCTTCCGGCTATATATCCAACTCCTCTTATTCTCCCTACAAATCATGAACAACTAGTAACACCTGCTTAACCCGGGTGGATGGTCCATCTTTCGTATGATGAAATCCGGGTTAAGGATTTTGGTTAAATCCAGGTGGCTTATGATTAATAATAATTGAAAAATTTTTACTATTCGCTTGTTACTTGTTATTTTGAAAGTTTGTTTGTTATAGCTTTAGTCTTGTTGAAAGTTCTAAGAAATATCTTTGAATAAAAAGTTTTAAGGACAGAATATCCTTGGATAAACAAAGTTCATAAAGATTTTATCCAAACAAATGTAAATTGACAAGTAGAAATCATACCATAAGATCTAATTAGATCTAAGTTACCATAAGTGTTGATCTTTGTAAAAAATAAATGAAGGATCTTGAATCCGTTAATGTTAATCTTTCTGTGATCCTTATAGTTGAACTTAGGATACCTGATGCAAATAACTTAAGATATTAAACGGGATTAAACCCAATAAACTGGGGACAAGCCCATAAAATAATCTAGGGACAAGCCCGTGCAACTGGGGACAAGCCCGTGAACTAGGGACAAGCCCAAACTGTGGACAAGACCAAAAATTGGGGACTAGCCCAAACTGGGAACTGGCCCAATGATACGGATGTTAACTGGGGACTCGCCCAACCCGGGATTTAGCCCAAAGGTGAGATAACATGAAAATGTTATAAACCGGTGGTATGGTACGTCTACCATAAATCGTAGGATCCTCCACATAGCCGAAGACAACGAATTGTTAGCCACTAAGCATGTACTGGTCCCACTTCCCCGGACCATACGTTGGATAGTGTGCGCTTCAGGCGAGAGTGTAGAAACTCTAATTTATAAGAAAGGTGAAAACCTTTAAACCTTGGAAGATATGACCATCGGGGGTCATACCTTAATTGTGGGCTAGGCTAAGGGAAATAGTAAGATACCTTTAAACGTGATGGGGAGGTGGCCAACCTCTTAGACATTAATCCTCTAACTAGAATCTTTTATAGTTATTTAATACTTGGAAAAATTAAACGTTAAGAATTTGTTATCCTTAAAAATAAAAATCTTAAATAAATAAGTGATCATATAGATATTACCAATTTTAGGATCCTTGATCCTTTAAGGATTGTCGATACTCTGAGGATACTTGATCCTGATTAGAAAAAGTACTTCTTGAGGTGGATAGCATTCCATGCTCTTGGTAACCTGTTGCCTTCCATAGTGAGCAAATGATATGCCTCATTTCTTGCTTCCAACTCGATTAGATAAGGACCTTCCCACTTGGGTGCTAGCTTTCCATCAGGCGGATTGGTTTTATTCTGGAAGGCTTTCCTCAAGACCAAATATCCTTCTTGAAATATTCTAATACTTATACATTTGTTGTATGCCCAGCTACCGTTTGTTGATATGCCGCCATCCTGACTTGGCTAGGTCTCTGAGTTCTTAAACCGTATCCAAGTCTTATAAAAGGATTTCTTTATTGGCTTCAGGATCACGGATGCTTGTTTTGGCTGTAGGGACTACCATCTCTGTAGGGATTACTACCTCTGATCCAAACACTAATGAGAAGGATGTTTGACCTGTTGCATTCTTGGGTGTTATCCTGTCAGCCCAAAGAACATAAAGTAGCTCTTTGGCCCACTTGCCTTTCTTGGATCCTAGTTTCTTTTTCAAATTGTTGATGATTATTTTGTTGCTTGACTTTTCTTGGCCATTAGCTTGAGGATGCACTGGAGTAGAGGTAATCATCTTGATGCCCCAACTGATACAAACATTAGTGGTTCTTTACCCGATAAACTGGGAAACATTGTCACAAATAATTTCTGAAGGTATACCGAACCTAGTAATAATATTTCTTTTAATGAAAGATATCACCACTTTTTCGCAGAATTGAACAAAAGATTCTGCATCTATCCACTTTGAAAAATAATCGGTCATTGCAAGCATGAATACTTTTCCTCCTGGTGCCTTAGGTAGCTTACCCACAATATCTATGCCCCACTTCATGAAAGGCCATGACGAGGATATAGGATACATTGGTTTTGCTGGTTGATGAAGGATGTTTGCATGCCTTTGACAAGCATCGCACTTCTTTGAGTACTCTATGGCGTCTCTCTTCATGGTTGTCCAGAAGTATCTTGTCTTAGAATCCTAGAAAATAGAGCTCTACCTCCAGTGTGATTACCACAATCTCCTTCATGAAAGTCTTTGAGCACCTCTTGGATTTTCGGATCCTCGATACACCTCAAGTATGGACCTGAAATAGATTTCATATACAGAATATCATGTAATAAAATGTATTATGATACCTTAAGTTTGAAAGACTTCGGATTTTCTATGGCTTGAATTTCTCCATCTTGAATATATTTTTTGATTGGGAGGATCCAAAATCCTTGGTTGTTTGAGGATGATGGATCCCAAAGTACGATTTGTTTGTCAATTGTTATCTCCCCAACTTCTTGTTCTCCTATTGCTGGCGAAAGTATATGGATGATTGGGATCTTCGTGTCTTCTGGAATCTTCAAGGATGAGGCTAAATTTGCTAAAGAATCCGCCCCAGCGTTCTCTTCCCTTGGTACATTGGAAGCACCATCTGTGAAGAGGATCCAAGGATCCTTGGTTTCTCTTAATTGCTGGACTACTAACTCAGCTTCTTTTTGCATGTCACTTCTGAAATTAGCCACAAAGTCTGCTAGTGCTTGCGATTTAATGGCTGTTCTAGGCTCATACTAAATATCATATGCACTCAGCTTCACAGCCCACTTGGCCACTCTTCCTGATAATTCTGGTTTTCTAAGCACATTCTTAACAGGATAATTAGTTCTTAAAATAATAGTATGTCTTTCAAAGTAATGTCTCAATTTCGTAGAAGCCTTAATAAGTGCAAGAATTAATTCTTCTAAATGAGAATACCTGGCTTCCGCATCTAAAAAATTTTTACTTACATAATAAACGGAATGATGTTCACCTTCATGATCCTTAACGAGGATGGCACTTACAGCATTTCCTGAAACATCTAGGTATAGATATAAGGATTCTCCATCTACATGCTTCATCAAAGCTGGTTCCGAGGATAAGTAATCCTCAAGGCTTTAAGCGCAACTTCATGCCTTTCCGTCCACTTGAACTTGTTGTTTTTCCTAAGGATGTCGTAGAAATCTTCGCACTTCTCCGAGGATCTAGAGATGAATCTGTTGAGAGCAGTTATTCTTCCCGTCAGCCTCTGGACATCCTTAGTATTCACAGGGGATTTTAGATTGATGATGGGTTCTATTTGCTCGGGGCTTGCTTCTATCCCTCTTTTGGTCTCCATGTATCCTAGAAATTTCCCAGCCTTAACACTAAAATGACACAGGTTCAATTTCATATTATACTGGTCGAGGATATTGAATGCTTCTTTAAGATCTCTGAGGTGATCCTCATCTCTTTTTGACTTCACTACCATATCATCTATGTAGACCTCCATAGTCTTTCCTAACTGATCCTTGAACATCATGTTAACTAATCTTTGATATGTTGCCCCTGCATTTCTTAGTCCGAATGGCATAGCAATATAACAGTATATGCCGGTAGGAGCCACGAATGATGTATCCTCTTGATCATATGGTTCCATCTGAATTTGTTGAAATCCAGAGGAAGCATCCATAAAGGTAAGCATCTCATGTCCTGCCGTTGCATCCACCATGGAATCTATATGTGGTAATGGGAAAGTGGGGCATGCCTTGTTTAAATCATTAAAATCGACACACACCCTCCACTTTCCATTCTTTTTAGAAACAACAACCACATTATCTAACCATCGATAATACTTAACCTCTCTAATCATACCGGCCTTAAGAAGTTTTTCAACTTCTTTATGTATGATCGTGTTCCTCTCAGGAGCTAATTTCCTTCGCTTCCGATGGATGGGTTTAACAGGTAAATCAAGGCTTAAATTGTGAGTAATTACCTCCTTAAAAATACTTTTCATGTCTGAATGTTTGAAGGCAAACATGGACTTTCTTCGTTTTAGGAAGGATATTATATCCTCCTCGATCTCACTAGGGATACTGGATCCTAGGAACACTTTCACATCTGGATCCTCGGGATCAGGACACCTCCTTTATGTCTTTCTCCCGAGCTTCCAGCACGTCCCTAGGATATTGCTGTGGTTGCTATGCTATCGTTTGTTTAGCTGCTAGCTTCATTGATGAAGAATAGTAGTTCTTGGCTTCGACTTGGTCACCATCTATGCTTACTACTCCTTAAGGAGTTGGTAGTTTGATGCATTTATGGTAAGTAGAGGCTACTGCCTTCATCCCATGTAGCCAAGGCCGGCCCAAAATAACATTGCAACAAGAAAGGTTATCTATAACACAGAATTTTTGGTAAGAATTTAACCCTTCGATGTATATTGGGAGTTTGATGTCCCCCAATGTTTTCTTGGTTTCTCCACTGAAACCGACTAGCACAGATGTCCTTAGGATGATCTCTGAGTATTGTATATTCATCTTTTGAAGCACATCGTGCTGGATGATGTTGATCGAGCTTCCACCGTCGACTAGGATCCTGCGTACATAATGGTTAGCAATAAACAAAGTAATAATCAAACCGTCATGATGGGGATCCTGGATGCTTTATTTATCTTCTTCATCAAAGAAGATCCTTTTGTCTGTTGTCAAGGTGGTGGATATAACTGGTCGTTCCCCGTTATCCAACTTGGTCTCCTTGGCCAGCCTCTTAGCTGCGGAGAAGGAAGTTCCACATATGTCTGAGTCACCGGAAATGAAGTTGATCACTTGAGCATCTGGTGGGGGAGGATTTGCTTTTTGAGGAACCTCTTCAGGATCCTGGACTTTTTTCTTCCCAACAGTTCCTTAAAATGGCCCTTACTCAGGAGGTATCCAATTTCCCTCCTTAAACCAATGCAATCGTCCGTCATGTGGCCAAAATCCTCATGGAAAGCACACCATTTGGATTTGTCTCTGAAGGTGGTTGACTTCTCGTTCTTTCGAGGCCACCTTGCCTTCTCCCCTAGATCCTTCATAGCACAAATCAAGCCATGGGTATCTACGGAGAAGCAATATTTTGAGATGCTGGGGTTATCTTCATCATCATCTCCTTTTTCAACAGCTCAAATGTTTTGATTGTTGAATTTGAAGTACAGCTTCGAATTGTTGTTTCTGTATGAGGATCCTTTATTCTTTTCAGGGGATTCTTTTTTCGTCTGAGCCCCCAATCATTCTTGGATCCTTTTGTCATCCTCCAGTTGTATGAACCTCAGTGCTTTGTTCCTTACTTCATCCAAAGGCCTGCAAGGAGTCATCACAAGATCATCATAAAAGGGGAGCCCTTCTGAATTCCCATCTTGAATGCTTCAACAGCAGTAGCCATGTCAAGATTGTGTATTTCTGAAGCTTCCCTGTCAAACCTTGTAACAAAATCCTTAAGGGATTCATCACTAGGTTGGATAACTTGCTATAAATCACTAGTTAACTTATAAAATTTCCTACTACCGGAAAATTGACAGTTGAACAAGTTAACTAATTGTGAGAAAGAAGTAACAGAAAAGGGAGGAAGACTTAGCAGCCATTTTAAAGCATATCCTGATAGTGTAGCTCCAAAACCTTTGCACAGACAAGCCTCCATGAGCCTCTCAGGAATCTGGTTGATTTCCATCCTTTCTTTGTATTGATCTACGTGCTCTTCAGGATTATTGGTCCCGTCATACACTTTCATGTTGGGGTTTGAAAGCGTTTCGGGATTTCCGCGTCACAGATTGGTGGAGTAAATCTGGAAAATTTGTGGCTTCCCTCCGGTATCTCAGGGATTGGATGGATCACCCCTGGTACGCTGGATATCATATCCTTGAGCTTTTGCAGTTCCTTAGCCATAGTTTGGTTAATACCTGCATCTTGCATGGAACCACGGTTAGCATTTAAGGATATAGGATCATGTGTGTTACCTCCTTGTTGGTTGAAGGTTGGTATTTTAGAAGAGTAACTGAGGTATGAAGTGTCTGCTATTGGATTTGGTCGACCTGTAGCGTTAGCTGCATGGGGATAATATCTCCTTCATGAACTTACGAAGATCTCTGATGCTGAATTTCGGAGGATCCTTGAGGCTGGAAGTTATAGGATCCTTGGTAGAATAACCCAGAGGATCATGGTTGAAGGATCGACGATCCTTGCTGGAAAATTGAGGATCCTTGAGTTTGCTGACCCATTGATCCTGACTGAAGGATGGATGATCTTGGTTGAAAAGTTGAGGATCCTTGAACTTGTTGACCCATGGACCCTGGGTTAAGGATAGTTGATCCTTGCTGGAAAATTGAGGATCCGTGAGTCTGTAGATTCTTGGGTCCTGGTTGAAAGATGGATGATCCTTGAGTAGGTTGAGCTAAGGGTGCTGGAGTGTTAAAATCCAGCATCCTAGGCATCAGAGGAGTTTGATCGTCCACCGGCCTCTTAGTCTTCTTCAAGTCTTCTATCTCTCGAAGGATCCTTTGGTTAGTCTTGCTTTGCTGCTCCATGTTTGCTTTCACCTGTGAAAACATACCAGAAACATCATTGTTAGTATTGACCACCAAAGTGGGAGCAGAGGTTTTCAAGCTCTGGAAGACTGGTAGTTGAGTCTTGTTTCAAGCACCAGCAGCTCTTGTTGTTCCCGTGATTGGAGGAGGCATCGGTGGCAAAGTTCTAGAGGAGAGAGGAACCGAAGATGGCATGGTTGATGAAGCAGAGGTTTATTGAGAGGCCATTGTTGGTGATATGGGTATGAAAGGTTGAATATTGATAGAGTGATTTCGTATTATAGCACCAATTGCCCCACGGTGGGCGCCAAATTGTTTTGGACAAAAATCTACTAAGGATAATGTATCCAAATCCGTAATTGTGAGGTATAGTGCTATTGTGATGATGATGAATATATGAAAAAAATAGAGATGAACACCGTGATTTGTTGCGAGGAAAAACCCTTTAATCTTAATCAGATTAAAGGAAAAAAACCTCGGGTGATGACAACTTGTCTATCACCAATTTATTAATATCAAAAATGAGGATACAAGGTTTGAGATTATGATCAGTGTTTACAATAATTCTAAGTGTGTGTGTGTGTTGCTGGCTTGCTTCGTGGATGATTAAGAATGTGTAGTATATATAGGGTGTGTGCCTTAACTGATCATAACTCAATGGAGTTATAAATAATAAAGACAATTAACTAATTTTCCTAAAAATCCGCCATTATCTTGAATATAAACGTAACAACCACTTTGACCACGTGCTCCATCACTTATACTCGAAATAGGGGGTAAACTAGGTCTCTTAGCCGTTACATCTGTCAAATATATTACTATACAAAGGAAACAATCGTTAGTAAATAATGAGTACTGAGGATCATTGATCTTGACAGGATCTGACTAAGGATAACTGATTCAAGAACTTGTGCCAGGATAACGTTTCCACAGTGTCAAATTTATGTGAACTAACACCAAGGTTTAAAGGTTTTCACCTTTCTTATAAATTAGAGTTTCTACACTCTCGCCTGGAGCGCACGTTATCCAACGTATATTCCGGGGCAGCGGGACCAGTACACGCTTAGTGGCTGACGATTTCGTTGTCTTTGGCTATATGGAGGATCATATGATTTATGGTAGACGTAACATACCACCGGTTTATAACATTTTCATGTTATCTCACGTTTGGGCTAAATCCCGCTTTGGGCGAGTCCCTAGTTAACATCCGTATTATTGGGTTTGTCCCTAGTTTGGGCTTGTCCCCAATTTTCGGGCTTGTCCCAGTTCACGGGTTTCTCACCAGTTCACGGGCTTGTCCCTAGTTACACGGGTTGTCCCCAGTTGCATGAGCCTGTCCCCAGTTTTTTATTGGGCTTGTCCCTAGTTTGATGGGTCTAATCCCAATTGATCTTATAAGTTACTTGCAACAGATGCCTAAGTTCAACTACGAGGATTAACACTTATGAATTCAAAATCCTTAACTTATTTCTACAAGGATCACGGAAGGATCACTACTTATGGTAACTTAGGTCTAACCAGACATTATGGTATGATTTCTACCTATCAATTTATATTTATTTGGTTAAAATCTTTGTGAACTCTATTATTTAAGGATATAACATTCTTAGTTTATTTTTACAAGGATATTCTATCCTAAATATTTTTACTCAAAGATATTTCTTAGAAATTTCAATAAAACTAAGATTATATAAAATTTATTTTCAGAATAACAGGTGATAACGTGTAAATAGTCAAAAGATGTTGTTTATTAATTTTATCTAAAATTACCAAAAGTGTTAACCCGGACTTCACCATTTAAATATGGACCATACACCTGGGTTAAACATTTGTTACTGGCTGTTTATGATTTGCAGGGAAAATAAGAGGTGTTGGATATATAGCCGGAATGGACGTTCCCAAACTCTTTAGATATACGATAATTATATCTATCTTGATAAATCTCATCTGTTTTTGCAGGAAGTTTCAATTCAAAGGCAAAATGACAGTTGTGATCTTATCACAACCGCCATTTTGGGGGAAATTGTTAGGGCATGAATTTTACGCTGAGGATCCATTATTCTTAACTGTTTTATGGATGGATTATCCTTAAAATATGTTACAGGCTATGAAGGATCAGGGATCCTCGGTATTACCTGCTTATTAATAATTGTATTTGTATGGTGTTGTGTTTGATAGATATAATGGTTCCAAGACTGGGTCATCCTATTTAATCGCTACTGGACTAATCTCATACGTGGTCAAAGAGATGGATCGGCTAGTGGGAAGAGTTGCGTGATTATAGGAGATGTAGTTAGTTGTTATTTTTTGTTTATAACGAGTAATGATCAACTAGGTTTGGCACTCACTTACTAGCTCACATTCGTAAACATTAGCTTAGCACTCTCTGTAAACACACACACTTAGTTTCTTTGTATTCGTTGATCATAAACTCCACATTTGTAAACCGATTTTCGATTAATAAATTGGTGATAGACGGTTTGTCATCACCCGGGGTTTTTTCCCTTGATCTTGATTTGTCATCACCCGGGGTTTTTTCCCTTGATCTCAACAAGATCAAGGTTTTTTCCTCGCAACAAATCACGGTGTTCATCCTTATTTCGTTTATATAAACATTATTTCCATCATAGCAATAAACCTCATATTACAAATTTGGTTATTTGATGCTTAGCCGATTTTTGACCAAAACAGATGATACTCAAATCCCTTTATCGGTACGTAGACCGAAAAGATAATTAACTATGGCACACAGGCCTTTGTCTATGACATGATACTCAGATCACTACATATAACATCGTTATATTTGTGCCACATTCCAAGTACGCGGTATTGGAGTTTCATCCAATCTTTCCAATGCGTACGCCTTTACTCATAACCTCTTTGATTTTATAAGGTCCCTCCCAACTTGTAGCTAACATTCCGATGGGGGGAGGGGTTTCTTAACTAGAGGCTTCATTATTGCGGAACACATAATCCCCCACTTAGATTGACATGTCTTGACACGCGAATCATAATATTTTTTGAGTTGACGTTTGTAATTACTTTCTTGAATAAGTGCTAATTCTCTTCTTTCTTCCAGTAAGTCAAGATTGAGGCGCAACTCTGTGTGTCGTTGTCGTTAACTGAAAGTGTTCTTGTGGATGGAATTCCATTTTCTGTGGGGATCATTGCTTCAGTTCCATATGTAAGGTTGAATGTAGTATCTGAGTTGCTTGTCTTCTTTTGAGTTCTATAAGCCCAGAGTACATGTGGCAACTCATCAAACCAGCCAGTACGCTTGGTACCCAACCTGGCCTTAATCCCATCTTTGATACTTCGATTAGCTCTTTCCTCCTGACCATTGGCTTGCAGATGAGCAACCGAAGTAAACACTTGGTTAACATGTAGTTCTTTTAACCACTCTTGTAGACCACCATCCGCTAATTGTGTTCTGTTGTCACTGACTAGTGTTAGTGGAAGTCCAAAAAGACAAATGATAAATTCCTAGATGAATTTCTTCATGTTCGCGGTTGTGATGGTTGCTACCGGCTTGGCTTCAATCCAATTCGTGAAATAATCAATTGCAACTATTAAGAACTTCACACGCCTTGGAGCTTCTGGAAATGGACCCATGATATCAATTACCCATTTTTAAAATGGCCATGCGGATGAAATCGGTACCAATTGGTTTTGAGGGTGCAAAATGTTTGGTGCATGTCTTTGACACGAATCACATCTTCGAATTTCATGAAACGCGTCTACATGCATTCGGGGCTAATAATATCCTGCATTCATCAATTTGGCAACTACCATTCTTGGCCCTGCATGTAAACTACATATGCCTTCACGCACTTCTCGAATTAAATAATTAGCGTCTTCTGCGTAAACACATCTGAGAAGTGGTCCAAAGAAAGACGGCGATAAAGGATACCATCTTGAAGATGATAATTCAAAGCCTAGTGACGTATTTTTTAGCGTCATTTTTTCATCAAGAAGTACCACCGAGGACAAGTAAGCTATAAGTAGTGTCATCCATGACGTGACTCCTCTTTGAATGACTATAACCTGGTGTTGCGGAACCAATGTCCTATCTAGAACTTCGATACACACATCTTTGGCTAAGTGATCAAAACTTGTTGATGCCACTTTGCTTAGGGCATTTGCGGGTTTGTTTTCACTTAGCTTGATAAGAATTACGTTGCAAGATGCAAATTGAAGGATAAGTTCTTTGTCTTGAGATAAGTATGAGGCCATGGTTTCATTTTTAGTTTCGTACGATCCATTAATTTTATTTGCAATCAACATTGAGTCGACGCGTGCTTAAAGATGTCGTACTCCAAGCTTCTTAACAATTCGTAACCCTGCTAAGAATGCCTCATATGTCACACCCCAACCTAGAGCGGAAATTCCAGGGCGTGAGCTGATTGCTCACAGCTCTTAAAGTACTATCATTCAATATTAAAAGTGACAATAACTATTAAATTTAATTAAATAATTAAGTACATCAAATCCAAAATCCATAATTCAAATAACTAATACAAAATAAATATATCAAAGTCCATAATCTTGTTTATTCTTTCTAGTATGCAATCCTAAGTTTTTCTTCTGAACTAGCTTGAAAATCACATAATACGATAACCTGCATATGCATTAAAACTACAATAGGTTTGTCAACACGAGGTTGAGTGAGTAAAACACCAGATTTTCATGATTATATAATAATAAATAATAGAGCAAACTGTGTCAAGTGAGATAAGCAATATAACCAATGAGCAAGTAAATGAGATGTCAATAAGCACGATGCCAGATAAACTGGAAGATGGCTATTACGGCGGTCGTATGATCATACTGTTATGAGATTACATGGACCTCTCCGAATGCGATTCAAATAGAGAAAATAAGCACGTAACAAGTAAGAAATAAATTGTTACACACAAGTGACAAACAGTTGCAATTTACGTATTAGATAATAGGAAAATATATAATAACACATACGTCTCCAAAACGGTAAAAATGAGTTAAAAGGGGGAATGTGATACTCACATGATCGGATGAACGGAATATAAAAGATGATGATGTGAGAAAGATAAATACTTCGGAACATACCTTCAAGGATTCCAAGTTAAATATTAGTAATATGAATTGATTATAAAAGATATAACACGATTTAATAAATTAAGATTTTGATGAGATTTGACTTATGTTTGGGATTAAGATGTTATTGATTTAACGATGGGTTTGAATTGTTATATCATTGCGAAATCAATATTATTATTCACCATTTATCTATAAGATTATTATCTTTATTATATATAAAATACCACTAATATATAGTTTTATAAATAAAATATGAGATATAAATATAATACAATTATATAAATAG
Source organism: Bidens hawaiensis (assembly GCF_021521415.1). Lineage (NCBI taxonomy): Eukaryota > Viridiplantae > Streptophyta > Magnoliopsida > Asterales > Asteraceae > Bidens > Bidens hawaiensis. The sequence goes on from NW_027492467.1 coordinate 441,899, forward strand.
TTAAATGAATAAATGTTTAAATAAATATAATGAAATTATGTAAATAAATATAACTTGTGATATAAATAATTTAATACAAACATTTAAATATATAATTATCATATAATATATATTTTGGGATTTTTAACGAAAATCTAAGGTATAAATATAGATAATACGTTTAACACATTTATATTATTTTTTATCAAAAATAAATGCATACATACATACATATATATATATATATATATATATATATATATATATATATATATATAAGAGATTTATAAAGACGTTCAATGACGAGAACCATAAATCATAGTTTCGGGTTTTTATAAAAGAAGGTTTGTTATTATTACCTATTTACAATACATACACACACACACACACACGTATACGAAAGTTCTTAACAATATTTTGACAAAAACGTAACTTAATGAGGTCATTTTAGATAAAATAACGTTTATTTTGTATTTAATATTAATAAATAATGTACTTATGAACCTTATAACCACTTAACAAAAAATTAAGGACAAAAGTGGGCCGGAAAAGGCTCGGACCCGCGCCCCTGGCCAGCTCACTGGTATACACACCACCAAACAACCAACTGAGCCAAGGTCTCAATTGGTTAAAGTATGAAAACTAAAATTTAAATACAATAACTGAATAAACCCCCAAAAATAACTATGAACCCTAATCTGAAATCATTCAATCTTCTTGTTTTAGGTTTAATTAAAGATAGGGTTTTTGATTAATGATTATTAACGAACTAGAATAAAATAACAATCACCAGAAACGATGTGTAATTGATGGTTAAAAGCTTTCGACGCAATGCCTGAGAGAAAACGAACCAAAACTGCTACAAGACGGCTGTTATAATGAAATCAAATACGGGGGTTTTGGTCGCAATATGAAGGAGGAGGTGTACCCAGGTTTAATTGCATTCTTATCAATTGTTAGGGATATAACACTATAAATCTTAATATGGTTATGATATTTTTGTTAATTCGTATCAATTAGATCTCGATTTCTCAATTAACTTATACGGTGGAGTCGTTTTAAGCATAGGAGACGATTTGGAGAATCAATTGCGTTTATAATACGAAGATTTTGGTACAAGTTAAGAAACGGGTTAATGGGTTCGGGTTGAAGGGTAAACAGGTTATTGGGTTTGATTATAATATTTTATAAAAGTTTTAATCGGATTTGCAATTTAGTCCCCAACTTAGGTAGAAGGAAATATATTTAGGTAAAAGCTTGATTAAGGGTTGCAAATGCAACGTTTTGAAAGTTTTAAATATATATTAAGTAAATATAATAAAGAATTATTAATAAAATAATAAATACTCGAATAGCGCGATATTTCTATTTGATAAAAAATTTCCAGAATACGAAAACGGGCCGGGTAACGGTTAATAAATAATAATTTGAAAACCTGAGTTGTTACATCATTCTTCGCCTCATTGTTGGTACTCTTAAAATCCAAGCTTATAGCAAACGTGAACTCGTGTCCCTCTGGGTTAATCAACCGTAGACCCGCACCAGATCCCTCTCCACTGGACGCACCATTTGTAAACAAAGACCTTATCTGATCTTGTTCTGGTGGTACCGGAGGTTGTTGTTCGGTCAAACATTCTCTTTCCTTATGCTGCGGCACTTAGGTGACGAAATCCGCCAAAATCTGTCCTTTTATTGTTGGTCTTGGTTTATATTCAATGGCATGTTCACCCAGTTCAATAGCCCACTTAACCACCCACCAGACAATTCGGGTATACTCAACAAACGTTTTGGTTTGTACCCCGTTAACACGTTAATTGGGTGGCCCTGTAAATATATGCAGAGACGTCGCGTTGCATAAATAAATGCCAACAACAATTTCTCCAACCTAGAGTACCAGGTTTCAGCATCCGGCAACTTTCGGCTATCATAATAAATTGGTGTCTGAAGAGCATTCCTGTTAGTTAGCAACACTGCTCCAATTATCTGATGCAGACAAATATAGCATTAATGGTTCTCCAGCTTGTGGTGCGGAAAATGTTGGCTATTCCATTAAACACTTTTCGACTTCTACAAACGCTTGCTAGACTTCCGCAGTTAATTTAAAATGTGTCTTTTTTGGCAGTTGTTGAGCGTTGAAACAAATGGAAATGATTTAGATGCATGATTAGCCAAAAATTTGTTCATAGTTATTAGTCTTCCATTTAGCGTTTGTACTTCTTTGAGGGAGGAAGGGGAAGGAATGCGAGCGATCGCTTCAACCTTATCTGAATTCGCCTTAAACCCTGCACTTGCGACTATAACCCCTAAAAATTTCCTTCTTCCATGCCAAATGAACACTTGCTAGGGTTAAGCTTCATGTTTATCCTTTTCAAAGTATGGAACGTTTCCTCAATGTCCCACAATATCTTATCCTCTTCAACACTCTTAATTACCAAATCATCCATGTATACTTCCAGATTATGCCCGATCTGATTTATGAATGTGCTATCCATCAGAAGCTGATACGTTGCACCCGTATTTTTCAAACCGAAAGGCATCATTTTATAACAAAATGTTCCTTGATGAGTACGAAAGGCAGTCTTATCTTCATCCCCAGTCGCCATGCGGATCTAGTGATATCCTTTGTACGCTTTTAGGAAACATTTAAATTTAAAAGGTGCAACCGCATCAACCTTTAAATCGATCTATGGTAACGAGTAACAATCTTTGGGACAAGCTTTGTTCAGATTATTGAAATCTATACACATTAGCCAAGTTCCGTTGCTTTTAGGAACTATGATCGGATTTGGTAAACCACGTTTGATATTGGATTTCTCTGATTATCCCAGCTTGCAACAAATCTTTAACTTGTTCATTCATCACTTTGGTCTGATCTGGGCACATCTTTTGTTTTCTTTGAACGATGGGCTGGGTTAACCCGCAACTTATGTTTCGCAAATTCTCTTAGGACCGCCGTCATATATGTGGGCTTCTAGGAAAAAAACATCAACATTTCTAGTGAGCAATTGTTTCAAAAACGTTCTCACAATTTCAGAATTAGTGGGCCCAATTGTCATGGTTTGTTCTGGAATTTTCAAGTTCAGTGCCCACTTTTCAGGCTTTGTGAGCGTGACCAACTTTGGTAATTTTCTTGGTTTAGAACTTTTTGTAGCAAAGCAATGTTTGTTCATATGAATGATTGTTATGCCCGTTCGTGTTGGAACTCCCACTGCCCCATGGGGAGCAGAAGGGTTAGCATTAAAATCACCAATAGCCTCTCTTCTTAAAAACACGTCGTCTTTTGATCTTGTAGGAAGCACCAAAAACTCTACATCTTCCGTTCTTGAATAGACCCCATCACTGACAGTAACTAGGAAAGAAATGACGTCACGCGGGTGCATAAATTCATAGCCAAATCTAGTTACTGGCAATGAGTGGGTTTCAATCGCGCCTTATCTTTCTCATCAAGTTGCTCGAAACAATGTTCATACATGATGTCCGGCGTACTTCATGTATCAAAGAGACGTATAGGTATCTGTAATCTCTGATCAAAGATGTGATGATCAAAGGATACTCATGCATGGCCCACCTTTGATCCTCGGAAAAACTACTGATTCATTCTTCCAATCATCACCGGCAAAGTCTGGTCTTTAATATCAACAGAGTCTTCCTCCATTGATCATAAGAATGCTCAAATCCTTTACTTGTATTTTCGACGGACCATTACCTACTTGTGCGGGCTGCTTGTACCCCCCTGTCTAACATTCTTCAACAAGCATTCAAGCTTGCCTGATTTTATCGCTTTCTTTATTTCATTCCTCAAGCTCACACAATTATCAGTGTGGTGATCTATATCATTATGAAACAAACACTATTTGTTTAGATTCAAATGTGCTCTTCGCACAATCGTTTGCGGTTTCTTGAATTCAACATATTATGTTGTTAGAATTTCTTATGGAGTTTTTGTTAACAAGGTCCAATTACTGTTATATTTTCCCTAACTACGATCTTTGTTCTTTTGACCAATCAATGTTCTTGCATATGGCTGCTTAGAAGATTCTTCGGGTGGCTGGATTCAAGACCAAATGGAACCCCGCACTGTCTGTTTGTCCTGACATTCTTGAAATCTGATTTCGATGTTTTCTTAGGACTATCACGACCCAAAACTCTTTCTGTTTCAGCGAATACTTTTGCGGCTAACATAATTTTGTCCCAACCCTTGGGCATATCGTATCTTCCTGTCAAACACCAGATTAAATCATTGTTGCACACGTTTAGTCTGAAAGCACCCCGCAACATATCTTCACTAATACCGCCAATATCTTGGCTCTCATCATTGAGACGAGTAATGAAGTCCTCAATGGATTCACTGTCACGTGTAATCACATCTAAAATCTCCGTGAGATCCATCACATCTAAAATACCGCCAATATCTTGGCTCTCATCATTGAGACGAGTAATGAAGTCCTCAATGGATTCACTGTCACGTGTAATCACATCTAAAATCTCCATGAGATCCATCACATGCTTCTATTGTGGGCTAAAGTGTTATGAAAATTTCACCACTAAGTCAATCTAGCTTTGAATCTGACTATCAGACAATTTCTCAAACCATTCACGAGCAGTCCCTTTCAGAGTATAGGCAAACATGTGGCACCATTATGAGAGAGTCCAACCACTGACTCCACCAACCGCTGTAAGTTGAGTAAATGATCCGCGGAATAAATTTCGATTTTTCTGCAAGAGCTGTGGGTCGATATGGCTTAGTAAAATCTTCCTCAGTGTCGCTACAATATTCTGTATGCCTGACTACTACGTGTGGGCGACTAGTTTCTTCATGCCCATGGACTTGGCTGTCTTCACTGAGATAACTGTTATCATCACGGTGATATGTAGTATCCCGACGACATCGAGAAGGATGACTCTGATCATAGATGGCTCTGCGGGAGACGCTCCACACAACCCGACGACCTTTGTTATAACCTCCATCTTCTTCCCCCTCCTCAGAATACGCCGTAGTCCTGACGCTATCATGAAGCTGATTCCGAAGAATTGTTGGTGGAGGAGATGGAGATGGCGGTGGAGTTACTTCATACGACAAAGTCCGTGTGCGGACTGATTCTTCACGCAAAATTCGCTCGTATTCGGTCACAACTCGCAGCTGTTGTTGTTTCAACCATTCTTCTAGAGTTTGAATTTTCTCAGATATGGGATTCTAACGATGAAATATCACTAGAGGAGAACTTCCAGATCTGGAATTTGGCGAATTCGACGAGTCTCAACCGTTAATCTTCCTGTATCATCTGGATCAGGACCACTCAGACTCATGCTAACCAAATAACAAAAATCTGAAGTTCTAGCAAAAAGTACGCATGGCACCAATGACGAAACACGGATCCAAACCAGAATAGGTTAGATCAGTATTTCCACCGGGTATGGATTATGAAATGGTATCTAGGTTAACTAAAGTCCTGCTCCGAACAATTCCGATGGCGATGACTTGTAAAATAGAACCACCGTGAGCATGCTACGAGAAGGACAAGAATGGGGGTCTTCCCGTAACCACCCTCCCACGTGAGAATAATTAACGTTCTTAGAAAGAGAAAGTACTTAAGTGATTGATGTAATATGTGAAGTGTGAATGGATACCTCATGATTATGAGTTTGGTATTTATAGCCGGTAGTTATGAGAATATGATTGGTACATTTTTCCTTTTCTAGAAGATGCTCCTTCTACCTTAAAGGACACGTGGCAGAGTTTGACAGGAGATGACAGCCATCCACGTGCATGGTTATAAAAAACTATCCAACAGTCCTCCTCTGGTTAGCTACCCTATCACGTGCTCTTTTCAAATGAGGGAATGGCCCTTTCAAGGAATATCTGAATCAATCTTCTAAAAGGAAGTTGGTTACAACTACTTTGCTGACGTCATCCTCCCTTTCTTCCGCATTTCAGAGGCTTCCGTACATGCGGGAAGTTCTTTAATTTTTAAGGTAATACTTTCAACTTGTGTTTCTTTGGTGTTTGTCCTCCGTTCATTATGCGGGTATTGTGGATGACCCGCAGATGGTTTCTGAGGAAGTCCTAAATGATTCGCGGGCATTACTTCGTGGTTATTTGAGGCTTTTCTCTACCCTACCTCTATATCTCAGCAAATATTTGATTTGAAAATCCTATAAGATTTGAATATACTAAAAATTAATAACTTCCTTACAATAAATAAAATTAAAATTTAAAAAATATATATACATCCTAAAAACGAATATTGTAAAACAACTTTGTATTACGGGGGATAAAACTAGTTTAGTTTGAACAAGAGGGCAGTGGCAGACTCAAATGGAGCCAAACGAGTTTATGAAAATCAATTGATTTTAAAATTTATGTAGAATTGATATATACAAATTTTGAATGAGCTCATAAACTGTAATCATAGGTTCAAAAACATGGGGTTTTGAATTTTTTTTCCGGTTTAGTGTTAGACAGTTCTGAATTTAAATTTATCTAGATTTCAACTATGGCTAAAATAAATATTAAATTTGAATAAACCAAATATCCATTATCCGAATCGATATACATGATCTATGTCGAAAGGTCAACCAAAAATATTTATAAAATACCATTACTAGCAAGGGCAAGTAAGGTGTCTAATCCACAAAGAATCAGTGGAAAGTGCAAGTGAAACTCAAATTTTATGATGAAATAATTAAAGTAGATAGACGATGTCAAGCGGTTTAAATGAGTAGTTTGTAAACAGTAATATGAAAATAACCAAACACCAGGGTTTGGGTTTCAATGCTAGTTAGAAAATTGATAAACTTCTTTGGACAATTTCTTGTTAAAATATGTAAACTAAAAGACTTAACAATTGGCTATGTTGAACGTCAGAATTGAATCCGAACAATTGACACAGATTAATGAAAATCTATTTGATTATCGGTTTTAAATTTTGAAACACAAAATCAATAATATGGTTAATGATAACCGGGTCAATGACGAAAGAACTTAATCCTAATTGTTGATGACCACAAATCAATTAACTGACAAAACATTAAGCAATCAATTACTAAAAACCGTTAAGTACACAAACAAGCATGGAGAATTAATCAACCGAATGATTAACCAAATCCAAATCCAAAGTTAAAAGTATAAAATATCAAAACCTAACATACAACTCAACCATACGCCTGGAGATGGTTATGAAGCCTTTAGCCTTGCATCTCGATCTTCATTCTCTTGATTATGATGTTGGGGAAGGATTGCATTGATGAATCTTATAACTAGAATGTGTTATAGTGATGAGAGGTAGCCTCCAAGATGTCCCAAAACTAATAGTTGAATGAATGATTTCGACCTTAGGGGTTTATCCCTTAAATATGGGAGACAATGACCAAAACACCACATTTCCGTCAGACCCAGCTGTAAGCTACAGCTGGGCCGTCGTAAGCTATGGCTGGGTCGCCGTATCCTACGGCCACAATTACGTAGCCTACGGCTGGGCCGTAGGCTACGGCTTCATCTGTCTGCCTTACGCCATACATCGGCCATAGGCTACGGCCTGGGAGACGTAGCCTACGGCTTTCCATGCTCCAGATTTCCATTTTCTCTTTTATTTGATACTTGATCACCCGGTTAAGCTTCTGATCACCTCTCTTCGTATAACTCCCTTCGTATAATCTTGATTCCTCCATCCTTAAACGCTCTAAATTATCTCCATTAAGATCCGCACACTTGTAAACACAAAAACAATCAAAGTATTCATGTTCGATATATAAAAACACTTAATATACACAAAATTAGACACTTAGTACACATTCTTTTACCGACACATCACATCACCACACTTATCATTTGCTTGCCCTCAAGAAAACTCTCATGCAACTCATACACCTCGATCGATGGTTCATCAATTATCAGTATTAATACTAGTGAGGTATTATTACTGACACTATCAAGGTTGATAACCCACCAAACAGTTTGATGATACGTTTTAAAACTATAAAACCACCCAAACGAGTGTACTTTTGTTTCCGGTTAAGGCAAACATGTTCATGCCCCTCATAATATAATATCTCTCCTCTCAGTTTAATATCTAGACCAACAAAAAATGTGCTAGTATCTCTCTGCCCTCAATATCAAGTATGAACACAATGTAATACGCTTGGAAGCAAGTCATATCTCCACTGATTACCCACCGGTTGCATAGAGAATAGAACTAAGGGTTTTGCTGTGGCTTAGGTTAGGGTGTGGAAGTGGATTTATTTAATGACTTATGGTGGATGAAGCCCAATTTATTTAACAAACATACAAACACACTCACTATTATTTACAAACGATACTGACTCCAAACATTGACTCTTTTTGAGCTTTTCTTTGACTTCTCATTTTTCAACACTAACAACAACATAAGCAAGTAAATGACCTGAGACATATGTACATTGTGTTCTATGTTCGACAAACAACTTATATACAACTATAACATACCGGGTTTCATCCACCAGGTTAAAATAAAAGGCCAAGGATAACACACCTTGTAATGTGGGTTAAAAAGAACAAAGAAAAATGGAAAAGACAACAGTTGGCTCCTAAAAGATAATATAGGGTAGGGAATTCCTTTTAGGCCAATATAATGTGGGTTTTTTACAGTCCTATTTCTCAATACATGTTGTGGTATTATGATCTCGAAATGCATGAGACAACCAAGTTCTAAATATCATGGGCATACTGGTTACTCTCTATAATGACACTCATATGACATGTGTAAATACTATATATGTGTATTATATATAAAGCAAATCTCATGCACGTACCGGAGGAACTAGGCTGTCGACATGAAACATGTGTACCCGTCCCCAAGACTCGTTATCCCCATCTAAACGGTCCAATTTATTTTTCTTTTTGAAAAACATTTGCATGGGAAGACTTTCGAGAAGCTTAAAAACTGACCATGACCAAAGACTTTTACTTGACATTAATACTAACAATTAACAAGCTACAATTCTAGCTTTTGGGCACAATCATGCTACTCTAAGGCTAAAATTTCAAATTTTCCATCCCTGCGCTTGAGATTAACATTGCCCTTAATGTAACCTATATTTTCAAAAATAGATGCAAAACATAGGATGTTCATACTAATCACAATTAAGCAACAAAAAACTACCCATCTCGAGATTCAAATAGAGTTGCAAGCCATAAAATAAAACACACATAGTTTTAAACATAGATACAAACACAAAAACCAACCATATGACCTAAAAGTTCAACACGCCACCCGACTGCCCATAAACACAAATATTAAAAGTCAACAGAATATAAAAGATATGGAGAGACACATGGACCTTATCAGCGGATCAGTGAGTGCTCAATAATAAGGTGGTTGCGGGTCACCAAAGATAGATCTCATGGTATCCATAATACCAGAGAAGTTAAAAGCATCCGATGAACTGCATGCACCAGTATTACAAGCTGCATCCGCATGAGGATCCACCCACCTCAAATGATGAATCTAAGGTGGTGGATAATGTGTACTCCAATCAAACTGTCCCATAGTCGTGTAGTCAATCATTGGTGGATTATCCACCACTAGCTCACACTGATTCTATGCCTCATATGCTCGACTCTGGTGATCATCCTTGTATCTGCCATTTATCTCTTGCGGCAAATTATATGCATGAGTTTGATTCCACAACTCCATCCGATCATACAACCTCTGAGTCTCCCTCTGCTGTATCTCCGCATTCTTGTTATGTTGATTAAACATATACTGAAACTCACCACTCCAACTACCATAGACTGGTGGCCTCGATGCCTGAAGGCTGTCAACCATCCCTAAATCATCCTGAACCATCTCATGTGGGTGCTGAATCATGGCCTGTTGTGTCTGCCCCGATAAACTTCTACCCTGCTTACTTCTAATTGGTACGTTGTGAAACCTGATGACCCCGAATACCAGGAAGAAACTCGTATGGTTCCTCAATCACATTTTCCCGTGACCACTCTTTAGTGCCCTTATTTGCATATGTGTATCAAAGTGATTGATATAAACATATCCCCCCTTCTCGTGGTAAATCAACCCCTCTTTCTGCAATTTCTCTTTATCAAAAGGGCTAAGATTTATCACCTCCACATATCCCCCTGCTCGTGGTACCCGTCATCAATGCATATAACACCAGAATTTTCCATTTTCGAATTTGAGTTTTATCACCTAGCCTTGGCATGACATTATGGATCACCGAACTCAACAACACTCTCACTTGCATCATCAAATTATTTCGCAGCATCGTATGAGCCAATTCTGGTTTAAGAAGCTTGAGTTTCATTCTCTCATACAAAGGATGTTTATCTTGGTTTGCATACAATTCCTCCTCGTAGGCATACACATACTCTGCTGATGGTTTCGAATCGAATGGTGCTATACGACTCAAGGTTTCCAATGACGTGACCACCTCTTTGTTACTTGCTCTTCCAATCAACCTCATCGTCTTTGGCGGATTATGTCCCCAATCAACTCTCAATGCTGCAACCCATTCTTGAATAATGTCCATATAAATTTCCCAATCCTCATCATCATAGCATTTCAGAGCCTCTTCCCAACCCAAATTCTAAAATGTCACAATACCAAACGGCCTCAACTGATTTTTCGTCACCTATTTTTCACACATAAACCAATCTCTCTTGTTTTTCAGTTTGGCTATTTCATCATTATATAACTCCGTTTGCCAATGCGTATCCATTCCCGATAGAGCCCCCCCCTAAGTGGCTTAAGGGGGGGCACCATCCCTTTATATTTGTATGGCTCTGGCATTGGTTCCTCCTCATCCTCGTAATCACGTAAAATCAACCTTCTCTTGGGCGAAGGCGGTGGGTCAGCAGACGATGAGGCAGCCTTTCCCTTGTTCCTTGACGGGTTCTTTCTCGTGTCACCAGTCCTTACCATCCTACACAATCAGAACCAACCAAACAATGCAAGTTAACCGAGATATTCATGATAATAAATCCGCCAAAGACTTCCCCACACTTGTTTGTCGGGCCCCTTGATTTCAGCTGGATCTTAATTAATCATGTTATAACTCACACAGATTAATGTGTTGACAAGAGAGTTAATGACGGGTTGCTATATTTTGAAATACATCCGTTTGTTAAAGGCGGAATCAATAACAAACATACGGTTGCAAATAATAATCAAAGGTAGAAAGCACACACAGGATTCATTCAAAAGATTTCCATCTATATAATTTTCATCATACAAAGTGGATAATCGATTTAGGGTTCTAGGAATCCTAGGACAGCCGTCACTTTCAAGAAATATTCTTTCTTATCCGAAAAGTGTAAAGGCTCAAAATCTGTGTCCTCTCTCTCTTGGCGGCGTGCCCTAAACATTCTATTTATAGGCCTGCCAACCTAGGACAGCCGTCATTCCTTCTAGAAACCCTAAATACAATCATACATATTCAAATTACATATTCAAAATAAACTAAGTGTAAAACAAGTCTTCCGGGTAGGCTTTTCATAAAACTTCATTTTCCGAGTACGCTATGTACTCTGCCATCCTTCATGACTTGGTAACATAGAAGTGTGCTCGGGATCAGTTTCCGGGTAGACTTTGCTTGAAGAGTATTTCACCAAGTAAAATACTCACCGAGTAGACTTCAGTATTCTTGGCTTTGTCAGACTTTGCCCGACAAATCCTTACGAGCAACCTTGTTCTTCAATGATGCATTTCAGCTCTTTGCTATAAAATAACTTATTAGCAAAGTGTACTCGGGAGTACTGTTCCTTGCTTGAGCTGAACCTTGCCCGATATTACTTAGAGATATTCCTTTAGATCATCAAGCATACTTGGACCATACTTATTAATGAATACCTTGCCCGGTCTTCCAATCACTTGGCTTCTTGGACTTGGTTAACCAAACCTTACTCGGAAGAGTAATATACTTGGCTCTGAAGAACAGACTTGCTTGATAAAGTGAACCTTGCCCGGATTTACATAAACTAGTGTACCTTGCCCGGCAATGCACTAATTTGCAAACCCTGCTCGGATATCCACTAAAGAAGACTACTTGAAGATAACCTTGCCCGATAGACAAAATATCGTACCCGGCCAAGTAAAACCTTGCTCGGATGTCTAAGGTGTGCCCGGATCTATACTTAGCGAATTCTAAGGAGGTTGAGAAGATTCCAATCTTCCATATACTTCATTCTGGTCAAATCTTTGACTCAACAATCTCCTCCTTAGGTCAATTGTTTGACTCAACAATCTCCCCCTATATTGGAACACCTCAGTTGACCCAAAACATTTCTATGGTTACTTACACTTAGCAAAAATACACATCAAATCAAAAATCAAAATTCCATATTCAAATAACATAAGCAAATTACATAATCAGAAAGTTGTCCGAAGACATTACAAAACAAAGCCTAATCTAGGAATTCTGAATTTTCCATGCATTGTAGGCTACTTGCTTTCTGTTGTTTATGACTGATGCAGCTTTCATTTTAAAGATGTTAAGGGCTCGGTAGTGAGTGTGACTTTCTGGTATCACCAAGTCCCTTATATCAATTAGATCTTCATCATGCATGCAGTTTAAGTCTTCATCCTTCTTGATAATCCCCAGTATTTTGCCATCAGAGTTCCTCAGCAAATAATGGTCATTACTTTCTTTGTATTCAACTTCTGTAATAACACCATTTCTTTGCACTGTATAATTGGGGCGTGTCATTCTTATTCCAAGACTTATACAAATATTCAGATTTGACAATGGATTCTTGTCTTTGACCTTCATTGAATAATCTCTTTCAGCAATGTCCATTCTTCTCAGCTTTCCAGTCCTCTTTGACTTGTGAAATTGGACTTTTCTCCAGGTTCTCTTTTCTTTTAGAAACTTGAATCCATTCTTAGCTTCTTTTAGCAGAAATTTTGTCAAATCGTTCATCTACCTTCCAGCAGTCCTGAATCTGTCTCTGTAATCATACAAATTAAGATTAACCATCCGTTCCAGTTGCTCTTGAGTGTACTCATAGAAGTCACACCTTACAACTATCTCTCTCAATTGCATACTTTCCATGATTACTCTCAAACATTCACAAACAGAATCATAGTATAGTTCTCTTGGAAGATCCACATTTGATTGTGGTCTTGTTGTTCTTTGTTGTGCTGAACTACTAGATTCACCCCTTTCACCTTCACCTCTTCCACTTCTTGGATATCTTCTTGGATTAGGAGATCTGAAGGGAACAGACTTCTTGGGCTTTTGAGGTCCCAAGTTGAAAACTTTTACATAGACAGCCTCTACCATTTCAGTAGGAAGGTTAGCTAATTCAACTACATCATGTCCTGCTGCTTCAAGTTCTCTTAACATCTTTTCCATTCCAGGAGTTCTTGCCAATCCAGCATGTACAAACCTACCATCAACGTAGTATCTTGGGTTCTCTCCTTCTCTTAAAGCCTTTTCCCATTCAACCTTTTGTATATAAAAGAGGTATTTCAGATCCTCTTTTTCCAAGACATTGAAGTCTGCTTCACTCATTCCCCTTTGGTTGATCATTATGTTCCTCAGTATGTTTATCATTTCTTCATTTTCCCATGGAACAAATGGTTCATCCTCAGGTTCTGGTTTCACATCTTGAGGAGTAGAGATTTCAACTGACCTGATTTGTTCTTTTTCCTTCTCTCTCAAGGTCTGAATTCTTCTTTTCTTAGCTTGGGGTTCATCAGTTGGTTCAGCCTGTTTGGTAGAGCTCTCAGTTTGGACCCTTTTCAATTTTTCTTTTCTTTTCAACTTGTTGTATTGGTCCAACACTGATTCTCTAGATAAATATTCAACAATCCCAGGCTTCATACCTCTTTCCAGCAGGTATCCACACATTTCGCCAAACTTTTTCTTAAAATTTTCCATCTTTTCAAGTTTCTCATTTTCTTTTACACACTTCTCAATCACCTTCTCTCTCTCTGTTATACAGATCTTGTAGTTTGTCAAAGTTTAGGTTAGACAGATCTTTTTCTGAATGATTGTGCCTTCTGAGATATTCCCTGAATTTCTGACTTTCCCTATTTTTCTCTTCCATCTTTTCCTTCAGGGCATCTCTCTCTTTGTCAAGTCTCATCTGCAACTGATCATCATCAAGATCAGCCAGTGAATCAAAACTTATGCCATATGTTCTCAGTTTTACAACCAAAGGGTTTTTCCTTTTAGCCTCCCTCATACTCAACTTAATGTTTGTCCTTTGTTCCTCAGTCATTGTGACTTGAGGGGACACAAAATTAGTAGCTTTCACATTCATTTCCTGATCATTCTCAGGGTCATCATCATCATCATCAGATTCTTCAGACTCATCCTCACCTTTAGTTAGATCAATCATTGCATCAATCTGTGGTTCATCAGAAAGTGGATTCTCAGGGATTGATACATTTGGCACTCCTTGCACATGTTCATCTGGCCTTAAAGTCTGTAGAGGAATTGCTCTGATTGGGCTATCATCATTCTCACTATCATTATCAGGAGTCTCAACATAGTATTTGTTCTTTTCATCCCATCTCCCTTTCTTTACAAACTCAGTACCTTCATCTGACATAAATGTTTCTGGTCGATCCCTTTTCCTTGAATACTTCTTTCCATACTTGGGATCATCCACATACTCCCATTCATCAGGATTTTGTCTAATGTCATCTTTGATCTGTTGAGCCAATTTCTGTGCAGCCATTGAGGCCATGGACTCACCAATTTCTTCTTCAGCCATCATATCAGTATTCAGATTTACTGGTTCAGCAGTCTCATTTGACTTTGTTTCTTGTTGACTTTCAGTTTGAAACATGCTGACCACCATAGCTAGGGAGTTATCAACTTCCTCATCTCTTCTCAACTCAATCAAGGCCTCTATCACTTCTTGATCAGCCACTTCTTCAATGAATTCCCTTGCAAATTTGGCTTGATTGATCAAGTTTTCCTGCTCTTCCAACTCTACAGGGTCCATAGTTTGGGCTAGTAATTCTCTGTCCCTTTTTTCTCTCAAAAATTTTTCTTGTTCCCTTAGAGCAGCAGCAGCAGCTTCATCGTCTTCTCTAAAGAAAATATCCTTTTCTGGATATGCCTTAATAGGCTCTTCTTCTATAACCTTAGCTTTTACCTTTTCCAGCCTTTTCTTTAAATCTTCTTCACTTTCTGTAACTGATGTCTTGGAGCATTCTGCTTGTTCATTTTCTGGTTCAGTGAGCACAATCTCCTTAGTAGCAATATCTTCATCATTCATCACTTCAGTGTCTACTTCTGTAAGTATGTCAGTCAAGACATCAGTAGCAATGTCAGTAGGAATATATGTAGCCATATCAGTGATAGCCACATTCTCTTATGTATTTATCTCCTAAACCCTTTCCTCTGTCTCAGCCTGCTCTTCAACATTTATCTTTTCAATTTCATTTACTTTCTCAACAGTCTCTTCATCACTTCTTTCATTAATGTAATCATAGTCTTGTTTCTGCACCCTCAGACATATCTCCATCATAGTCATCATCATTAATCCTCCTTTCATCACTGCTTTCCTCTCCATCATCATACATACTCATAATCAGCTTTAAATTATCTGTAATCTCAACAACTGCTACAGTCTCTTCAACATTCACATTTGAGACAGTTGGCCTAGATTCATTCTCCCCCTGTTTTGGGGCAGCTGAGGTCTTCTCAACCTCCTGCACCAGGTCTTGAATTCTCACGTTAGCTTGAACCAACTTCTCTAACAGCATCACATTTTCATTGGTCACCTCCTCATTTCTTCTTTTCAATTCAGCATTCTCTAACGTCAAATCTAGATTTCTCTGGAACAGGTCTGTGTTAGTGAGTGGTGATGTGGGTGGTGTTGTGAAGAATGTTTCATGTTCAGGTTGTTCTGTGGTGTGAGTTTGGTAAGTGGATGGTGGTGGTGATTGTGTATGAACTGGGCTTGGAATGAGTGAGTATGTGTGGGTTGGGTTATATGTAGGTGGTGTTTGTGGTGGTGGTGATGTATGTGATGAGGTTTCAGGTTGGCTAATGGTTAGGGTTTGAGGTGGGGATTGAGATGTTTTATGTGTTGGAGTTTGTGTTGGTGAAGGTACAATGGGTTGGTCAATGTGTGGTGGTGATTGTGGTGGTGTTAGAATAGGTTGTTCAAGTTGCTCAAGATGCTCCCCCCTGAACAGTTGCATTAATATTCATATCTACTCCAGCTCCTCCTCCATCTCCATCAATATCATCATTCTCATCATCAGAACCATCATCATCACTCTCAATATCATCTCCTCCTTCTCCTCTGAGCTTAACTCAGGCACATGCATCACAACCAAGTCATGGTTCAACAACCATGGCAATATCTCAAATGGGACATTTGAGTTGTACACATTTGAAACACCTGGATTCTTGATTCTTCTGTATGTATCAGGGCTTTGCAACATGTGTATAGTTCCAACAGTGGGTAGATCTTAGAGTTCACTGTTGAATATCTGTAGGAACCTTGGATATTGTAAAAATCTCTTCTTTTCTGCCTTCTTCAGGTTTCCTACTAATCCTTCAAATATCATCTTAGAGAAATTGAAGGGCAGATCATATATAATCCCAAATGTGGCATTTGCCAAGTCGTGACTCATCAAGGTCCACGATCCCTTCCTTGGAGTAAATCCGTGTATAATATGGTGAATAAGAAATCTGTACAGCATAGGAAACATGCCCTTCTGAAACTGTCCATCATGAACATTTCCTTGATAACCCATTGTCTCTTCAAATATTTTCATTAGGTGGGGTGTGCTGAAGTTTATTGAGTTGTGATCACCATCATTCAACCGGAGACATCTTCTTATCATTCTCTCCATAATATGTATCTCTTGTCTATCCACGGTTGCCTCGATTCTTTTACCATTTATGTCCTCAACCAGTTCAGCAGATCTCCAGAAATCCAAAGAATGATTTCTGTATATGACAGGGCTTTCGATGAACGCAAAACTGACGTTGGACCGAGCCATCCAAGTTATCATCCTAGCCATCGGCTCATTGTCAGGTGTCACTTGTAGAAGTGCACACATATTATGTTTTGGTTCGAATACATACTTGGGTTCATCGTCTGCCATATCTGAGTCACATAAACAAACATATTCAAAGTGAAATTAGTCATAAAGTTCAGTACTTTAGATAATTTCAAGGTATAAAAATGAAGAAGAAAGAAAAGGGAGAAAATCATCAAGAACCTGTTCTTTGACAAATTTATAACCTACACACATAAACAGAGTATTAGTAATCAGATACATAATCAAAGCTCATTATAGTCTAATTGTCGTTGGAAAACACATTAATGTTGCTTACCGAGTCGGAATTAGAGGGCTAATTCAAGTTAGGGTTAGGAATAATAGAATGTGATAAGTCGGTTTGGGTTTCTTTGAGAGTAAGAAGTTTGCAGTGGAAGGAGAGAGATGGAAAAATAATGTTGAAAATTTTGCCTAAGTTCCTCTTATATACCTTTTGAAAGTGGGTTTTAAATGCTTTTTGTCTTTTTGTGAATTATTAGCTGTCATACAGTAACATTATCCACTTGATATTAAAAACAATATTTATCTTTTAAGTTAATAAAACCTTACTCGGAATTATTCTTTTCAAAGTCTACTCGGTATACATCCACTTACAAAGCTTACCCGATCAAACTTTTCTTGGAAAATTTTCATTTTTGAATATACAAAGTTTGCCCGAATTCTTCTATTTATAAACCTTGCTCGATCAAGCAAATTAATTTAAAGTTAAGACATAATGAAGAAAGCTTACCCGAAATACTAGATTTCTTGAGAAATTAATCACAAGGCAAATAATCAAGTATAATCATCAAATAAACATCCTTACTAGGAATCAGTCAATACACCCATAGAGATTTCTCAATTTCAAATTAAAACTTATCTAGCATAAACCCTAATAAGAATTATAATCAATTTTATCATACTAACTAACATATTCAATCAAGCATACTTGAAAACATAGTGTGCCCGAGCAACCATTCAAGAGAATAGTGTGCCCGAACACCTTTTAATGCAAAGTGTACCCGAATAACCTTCATATAGTACAAAGTGTGCCCGGAAAAGGAATTCCAACTGACAGTGTACTCGGAAAGTTAAGTTTTGAAATTACCAAGTATATTGAGGGAACAAAAGTGTACCCGAAATATAAAGTGTGCCCGGAAAATAAAGTTTGCTCGAAAACACTTGTAATTTCAAAGAAATCATAAACACACATATCATAGAGCATGCTCGGAATGAAATTAAAACACAAAAACATTTAAGTGTGCTATAGTCTAAAATTTCAAAGAGCTTGCCCGAAAATCCTATGTTAGCACTAAGCTTGCTAGGATAAACACATTCAATCATCAGGTATGCCCTTACCCGAGGGATTTCAGTATGATCAAACCATACCCGAAAATGATAAACTTAAATAGTGATATCTAAGCATGCCCGAAAAGATTAACAAACCTTTCCTAACAACATATTCACACAAATTACAAAGCTTACTCGGTATACTAACTTAAGTTCACAAAGTTTGCTTGGAATAACAATCAGCATATAACATTCGTAGCTTGCCTGAAACAAGAATTTCTTGTTAAAAGCTAGCTATAACAACACATAATCATCTCAAGACTTCAAGCTTGCTCGGGAAATGAGTACAACAGTGTACTCTACCCGGAAAGTGTAAACACTTCAAAGCATGCCCAAAAATCATAAAGTTAGTCAAAAGTGACTAAGCTTACTCGGAAAGGTTGGAAAATATCAAACCTTACCCGAAACAACATATTCACACATAATCAAATGTTTTGTACCCGGAAAGGTTGTAAATCATTAAACCTTACCTGAAATATCATATTCAAACATATTCAACTGTTTTGTGCCCGGAAAGGTTATAAAACTTCAAACCTTATCCGAACTTACATATTCAGCCTATTTTAGGCAAAATGCAACACTCTTTGACTTAAACCACTTTGTCAAATTATATTTTTCTTTTCAGATCATAGTTTAAGAGCAAATGGTGCATTTAGAGATCAAATTTCAGTTATATTTCTCTTCAAAACAGTTTCTTCCATTTTCTGAAAAGATCTCAAGAATGGGATCATATTGACTAAGTAGCTATCTCAATACTTCACTC
Organism: Bidens hawaiensis; assembly: GCF_021521415.1. NCBI lineage: Eukaryota > Viridiplantae > Streptophyta > Magnoliopsida > Asterales > Asteraceae > Bidens > Bidens hawaiensis. Next base: position 460,994 of record NW_027492467.1, read on the forward strand.
TCAGCATTATTATGACAACATAGATAGGTTAACAGCAGGTATAAACTTAGCATGAATTTCATTTCTTTGGTGATATGATTAAGGTTCAATTTAAGCATAATGCATTAATGGTCAACACTGTGCTATGATGCCTCATATCTCTTCTCAAAGCTTATTTGGCTTTCCCCAGATCACCCCAATTTGACTCCAACCTCCTGTATTTGGTCCAAAATAGTTTTTGTATGACAGAAGTTATTGTATTTTTGTATTTTTGAGATTCAAACATATATAGAGGTTGAATGTTGGACTTACAGTTAGTAACATGCCTTTCATTCAAGATGAGACAGATTTTGTCAACATCTTTGTAGTTCTTGTTGTAACCCTCTTGTTTGATAAAATATTTAAAACACTTATCAACTTTTGGTTGATTTATTCATTCTTACCCTTGTTTTTGATATTTCTCAAATTTTCTTAAAGCATGTTCTTTGTCATATTTAAAGATGTTTCATTTTTGGTTGACCAAATAACAACAGGCTCGTGTATGACTGGGTAATCACTTTTCTGCCTATCATTTGGAGAGATTTATCTTGAGACATGCAAAGACAACTATGTATCTCCACATAAAGATTAGCATATTCATTATTTTTATATCACCTTAGATTTTACATTATCATGGGAAAGCAACCATACATGTTAATGACTATACTAAGGTCTTTTTAGCCTATTAATTCCATATGATCAGCTAAGTAGTCAATGTACTATCATTTCCCATTAAACACAGTTTAATATTCAATCATCCCAATATCTCTTCATTGTAAGGTTAATGGCTATCCTGTTTGACCAAAAGTGGTCAACAGGACCAAACATACATGTGAATATATGTCCTTTCAAAGTCAGAGCTATTGACATAGTTTTAAGTGAAGGAATAAGTAACAAGTCATAATTGCCCCAAATGCATTCAGTTTTTCAGGTCAATGGCTATCCTTTGAATCTGTAGAGATTTAAAGACCAAACATACACAAGTGCATGTCCTTCCAACTGGGCAAATGACATAGTTTTCAGCAAAAAACAACTACTTGAGACTTTTCTTAAAAAAAATCCTTCTTTTAAGATTCTTTCAAAGCTTGAACTGAATAATCTTATCATATCTCTTCGCCATTAACAACATGCTCATGTTTTGATCAAAATAGAGTATTTATGTAAAATTCATTGGAAAATCTTCATTTCATCACTTAATTTTGACATAAAACACATTTTGACATAAACAGTTGTAACATATTCAAATCTTAATCAAATATGAAATCATCAAGACAAGTAGAAAATGCAAATAATCAAATTCTAACTTATCTTAATAACATCAGAAGGTCAGATAATACACATATTCAAGCATTCAAGCAGTGATGTCAAATAAGCTTACTCTCACAAGTAAATCATAACATAGACACTTATTCTAACATCACAAATGCACATCAACTGATAATCATGCAAACCTATCAATCAGATCAAACATGTCAAATTTTGCATACATACACAGTTAAAGCACATAACAGTTAACATATTCAGTAGCATATTCAAATATCATACTTAAGTAACATAATCAAGCATATTCACTAAACATTCAATATGTGTAATCTCTAACAAAATAATCAGTTATCATAGAGAGACACATAACCAGGCACACATCCTTAATCAGATTTCATAAGAGTTGATCATTCCTAGGGCTTTCAGAAGAAAGTTGCACCTGGTTCTATCAAGTGGTTTGGTGAATAGGTCAGCCAAATTGTCACTTGTATCAACCCTTTGCATTTCAATCAAACCTTTTTCACTGCAGTCTCTGATGAAATGATGTCTGATTTCAATGTGCTTAGTTTTGGAATGTTGAACTGGATTTTTAACAGTAAAATATGCAGCAGTATTGTCAATAAGAATAGGGGTGTTCAAGAAATTCAAACCATAGTCCAGCATCTGGTTTTGAATCCATAGAACTTGTGCACAGCAGGCGGATGCAACAACATATTCAGCTTCTGCAGTAGAGATTGAGACTGTAGTCTGCTTTTTATATTGCCATGACACTAGCCTTTCACCCAAAAATTGACATCCTCCTGAGGTTGACTTTCTGCTCATGTTGCAGCCATCATAATCACTATCTGTATATGCAATCAGATCAAAAGCTTGGTTCTTTGGATACCAAATCCCTAAGTCTGGTCTTCCCTTCAAATATCTGAATATTCTTTTAACAGCATTCATGTGGGAGACTTTTGGACTTGATTGGAATCTTGCACACACACATACAGCAAACATGATATCTGGTCTTGTTGCAGTCAGTTACATCAGAGATCCAATTTTGGCTCTATATTCATGTTCATCTATAGGCTCCCCCTTTTCATCTGCAATCATCTTTTCTTTGGTTTCCATTGGAGTTGAAGCAGTCTTGTACTCTTGACAGTTGAACTTTTTCAATATGTCCTGCACATATTTGTTTTGATGAATGTAAATCCCCTCAGCCTTCTGTTGAACTTGTAGTCCTAGAAAGAAGTTCATTTCTCCCATAGAGCTCATGCTGTATCTGGAATTCATTACCCCTTCAAACTCCATACACATTTGTTCATTTGTAGAACCAAAGATGATGTCATCCACATATATTTGTAACAGAAGCAAGTCTGATCCCTTTCTTTTGTAGAAGAGTGTCTTGTCAATGGCTCCTCTTTTGAAACCATTTTCAAGAAGATGATTTGACAGCTCATCATACCATGCTCTAGGAGCCTGATGCAATCCATAAAGGGCTTTGTTTAACTTATACACCCTGTTTGGATACATTGGATCCTCAAAACCTGGAGGTTGAGCAACATACACCTCTTCATCAATCTTTCCATTTAGAAATGCAGACTTAACATCAAGCTAGAACACTCTAATGTTCTTTGAGGCAGCATATGCAAGAAAAATCCTGATAGCTTCAAGTCTTGCAACCGGTGCAAAGACTTCCTCAAAGTCTATTCCTTCTTCTTGAAGACATCCCAGTGCTACAAGTCTAGCTTTATTCTTAATCACCAAACCCCTTTCATCCCTTTTGTTTCTAAAAACCCATTTGGTTCCAATTGCATATCTGTTAAATGGCTTATCAACAAGATCCCACACATGCAGGTCTCTAAATTGTGCCAATTCCTCTTGCATTGGTTCCACCCAACTATTATCTTTTAATGCTTGTGCTATGTTCTTTGGTTCTATTTGGGACAGAAAACAAGAGTAAAGACAAATGTTTGCAATTTCGGAATGACTTCTTGTAACTCTTTCATGCAAATCACCAATGATGTTTTTAGAAGGATGATTCTTTTCCACATAAGGAGTTTGTACAATCATATATGTAGACAAATTTGTGTCAAGATTTGTTTCATTGAACTCTGGTTCTTCAATGATTAAATCAGCTTCTGCATCATGAAATTCTGGTGCTTCATCATTATGTTGTCCTGAAGTAGATGCACCATTGTTTTCTAAGTTCAATCTTTGAAATAGATCTTGAAATCTTGCTATAGATGCAGCTTCTTCTCCACTTGCTTGGTTGCTTGTGTCACCCTCATTCTGAATTTGATCATCCTGTACATCTTGATTGTCTTGATTGTTCTTAGTATGATCATGTTCAGGATTATGATTATTTTCTCGATCATGTTGACCATTGTCATATGAGGGATTCTTCACAAAAGTATACTCCTTTTCTTTTCTAGCAACTTTCTTCCATAATTCTTCAAAGTCCAATGATTTATTCTTTTGCTCTTCAATTTCACTGGTCTTGTAGAAAGATTCATCAAAGTCTTCACGATAAATCTTGAAAGACCTTATTAACTTCTCATGATCAAACAGCCATGCTGCACCATTAACTGTATTGAATTGATTCTCATTAAAGATGATGTCAGATGATTCTATAACACTCAAGTGATCTTTCACATAAACTCTGTAGGCTTTTGAGTGTGTAGAATATCCCACAAAGAAGCAATCCAGGGATTTTGTTTGAAATATGTTCAGATAGTCCCTTTTATTTAACAGAAAACATTTGCATCCAAAGGGCTTGAAAAACTTGATGTAAGGCTTTCTATTGTGAAATATTTCATAAGGAGTTTTGTTATGCCTTTTGTTCACAAGTACCCTGCTCTGAACATAGCAGGCTGTATTTATGGCTTCAGCCCAAAAAGTGACAGGCAGATTAGCATATGCTAATATAGTTCTTGCAGCTTCAATCAAAGTTCTATTTCTTCTTTCTGCAACACCATTTTGTTCAGGAGTTCTAGAGGCTGAGAATTGTTGTTGTATTCCTTTTGCTTTACAGAATTCTTGCATAACTCCATTCTTGAACTCAGTGCCATTGTCACTTCTCATCATCTGGACTGTCTTATTCAACCTGTTCTCAATCATTGTTACACAACCTTTAATCAACTCTGCAGTCTCATCCTTTATACTTAGGAAATAAACCCAAGTGTATCTTGAATAGTCATCAATGATCACCAGACAATATCTTTTCTTCCCAATACTTGGTACACTCACAGGACCAAAGAGATACATGTGACGTAATTCAAGTACTTGATCAATTGAATTGATGAGTTTTGACTTATGAGTAGATTTGTGTTGTTTTCTCTTTTGACATGAATCACAATGATCTTCCAACTTGAATTCTCTTGTAGGTAAGCCTATGACATGCTCACCTTTGACAAGTCTATTCATGTTCTTCAAGTTCACATGACACAGTTTCCTATGCCACAATTTTGACTCATTTTCAGTGGCTTTGGAAACAAAACATGCACCTCCTCTTGAAATAGCTTCTTTCATATTCAATTCATACAAGTTACCATTTCTTGGTGCCATCATCATAATCATTTCAGGTGGAATTACAAACTCAGGTTTTAAAATGAAACACTGTGAATCATCAAAACTTACTTTGTAACCCTTATCACACATTTGTGATATACTCAGCAGATTGTACTGAAGACCTTCAACATGAAATACATTATCAAATGAGACTTTCCCATTTGTTAAGATTCCTTTTCCAACAATCTTTCCACCATTCTCATCACTCCCAAAAGCTACTGGACCTTCATACTTTTCTTCATAATTGACAAGAGATCTCTTGTCACAAGTCATGTGCCTAGAACAACCACTATCCATATACCATATGTCATTTAGAGGAGTGGACTGTTCCTGCACATACAAAGAAAGTTTGATTAGTTGAGTGATGAAGTGCAAGCCTTATCAACCTGCAGCTCATCAGATTCAATTTCAGACACAGCTTGGGAAGTGAGTGTTCTTGGTTTAGGATCTTCATGAGTCAATTCTAAGTTGTCTGAATTATCAGTTTCATAACCACACTCTCTTGGAGTTTTAATAAGTTAGGTTGGACACTAGTATTCAGCTGAGTCAGTGGCATACTCCTTTATCACATAGTCCTTCTTCTCATAGTAGTCTCTCACCTCAGCAACTTGCTCAACCTTACTCTCAGTCTTAGGTTTCCAAAGGAAACCATGTGGTTCATATCCATGTTTTAATAGAAACTTCTCATCACCAGTGAGTTCTGTTGGTTTATTTCTAGAATGTGCATCTTTTCTTCTTGTCTTCTCACTGCTTGTTGATCCTTGAGAAGCATCAGATTTGACTGATTGACTGTCTTGTCTGATTTCCACAGGCTGATAATTCTTCTTCTCCAATTTCTCTTTTTCTTAGAAGACACACTTCTTTTTACTGAATTAGTCATTTGTTTCTTTGTTTAAACATCAGTTTTCTTTTCACTCCTTGTCTCCTTTGCAAATTTCTTTTCTTCTCTGTTCAAAGTTTCATTTCCAAACACCTTTCCTTTTCCCAGATATATATCATACTTCTGTTTGTATAGAACAAAGTCTTGTTCATACTTTGTTCCATCTAGTACATGAAATGGTTTGAATTTGAATCTTTCATTACATGAATCTTTGTGGTGACCATATTCATCACACTTTTTGCACCAAACCTTGCCTTTGAATATTTCATGTTCTTTTGGCTTCTTGAATCTTTCACTTGGCTTAGGTGACTTGACTCCAAGAGTCTTCTGATTCTTTAAGCTATCAAAGTTAATTGAGAATGGCACAAACTGCTCAATCTTAATGTCTTGTCTTTCATAGGTTCTTCATCATTGCTTTCTCTAACCCTTGACTGTCTTTTCTCATACTCTTCCATTTTTTCCACTTCTCCAACATCCAATACCTCATGACTAGAAAAGATTGGATAAACTGGGATAAAATTTTCTGTATTGACTTTTTCAGTCACCATCTTCTTTTTTGTTTTTTGCTTTATCCTACCCAATACAGCCTTGCTTGGTGGTCTGACTGCATTGTAGTTTATCTTCCTCCTTTCACAAATGTCAAAAGAAACATGTTCTCTTTTCATTTTATCATTCTGTTTCTTCAATCTTGGCGGTACTGGTGGATACTTTGGAAGTTTATCAACAGATTCCGGTTTCTTATATTTTCTTCCTCTTTCAGCAGCTTTGATTTCCTTTTCAGTAATTTGATCACTCAAATCACTCAAGTCATCTTGATCCAATTCAACTGAATCAAAGTCATCCTCAGAGACTTGAACTCCAATTGACTTATCCTCTTTTACTTCTTTCTTAATCACAAACTCTCCTTCTTCATTCACTTCTACCTTTTTGTACAAATCAACAAATTCTTCCTTGTCTTGAAAGACATCTCTGAATTGTTGCAAGTATGCATCTCTTTTCTCTTTGTCAACTTTTGGCATGAAGTTGTTGTTGAATGGAGGTGGAACTGCTTTGTATTTGTCTTGGTCCTTTACCTGGTTCAGTATACCACATATGTTGCCTGTTGAGACCAAATTCTTCAGAAATTCAGTTTCAACCTTCAGTCTTGTGTTTTGAACCTTTTCTTCAACCAACATCTTCTTTGATCCATCAATCTCAGTGATGTATCTGTTTGAGTTCTGTAATTGATCATGCAATCATCTTCAAGGCTTTTAATCTTTTCTTCACTGATCATCTCAGTTGCCTCATACTCATTGATGATACTTTGTTTTCTAAAACACTCACTTTCCAGCTTGCCTACTTTTGTTCTCAATTCAATGATAAGTTCATTTAAATCAACAGTAGGAGCAGAGTGTACCTGAGATGATGATCCTTTTTCTTTCTCAATTATGGCCATGAATGCCACATTTGCTTTCCTGATATCATCTGCAATGTCCTCTTCATGATTGCTCCAATCAAAATTTCCTTCATGCTGTGTAGTCACTGCCACATTTCCTTGATTTCTGATCTGATTTTGATTTGCTGGAACAGTGTTGTTTGGAACATTTTGAGCTGCTTGAAGGTTTTGATTGTTATTCATTTGAAAACCCTGAGTCTGTTGCATACTTTGTTGTTGATTATTCATTTGAGGCTGAAAGTTGTTGAAGTTGGGGTTGTAATTGTTGTTGGGATTGAAGTTGTTGTTGTTGAAGTTGTTCATTTGATTGTTGTTGTTGTTGAATCTTAGCTGATTTTGTTGGTAATGCTGCTGACCTCTTGGTTGATTTTGTTGATATTGCTGCTGACCTCTTGGTTGATTTTGTTGACATTGCTGCTGACCTCCTGGTTGTTGATTCTGGAATTGATTCATTTAAAAGTTTCTTGGTTGGTTGCATTCTCTTGCAAAATGACCATGTTGCTGACAATTGTAGCAGATTGCTTTTGACTTGTCAAATCCAATCTTGTCCTTAGGACCAGAAACTAGAGACCTACCAGTTCTGATATACAGCCTTTTACTTCTCAAACCCAACATGGCAGCTTGCCACTTCAAATCCATGTCTTCCAAGTCATCTGCATCAATTTGCTCTAAATCATCTTGTACCACACTTGTGTGAATTAGGTTCTTTGCAACAAATGCATTATATGACTCAGTAAACATAGACAGCAAAGCCTGTGTATCATTGCTTTGACCATGTCTTGTGCCAGTATGAGCAACATTTCCACTTGGCATAGAGGCAGAATCAGTGTCATCAATCAGTTGCACATTGAACCTCTGCTGATTTCCTTGATTACTTGTGCTACCTCCAATGAAAGATTTTGGAGTAACAACATTATGTTCAGCTGGTTCTTCAATAATGGGAATTTGCTATTGATTCTTGGTAGACAGATTTCCCATGGGTGCAATCAATGCATTTGAAACATTGAAGCAGGGTCTATCTTCCTTAATCATCTCATTCTCTATCATTTCAAGTTCTGTAGCCTGAAGAAAGCATACTACATCATCCAATTTCAATTCATTGAAATTATGCTTCTGAAGGATGAACTTGCAAGCAGTATACCATTCTTTTGGCATTGAGTTGAGTAACTTTGTATTTAAATCAAAGTCAGTCATTACATAATCAGTTGTCCTCAACTCATTCACAATACTTAGAAAACGTTGTTGGTGCATAGTGTCAGTAGTTCATAATCTAGTGTCTGTAATCGAGTCTGTAATGTTTAATTATGTTTTGTATGTTTAAGTGAAGTTACTGATAAGTTCGCTTAACAGGCGAACTTGTTAGTCAAGCGAAGTTATGGACAACTTCGCCTGAACATGCCAGGCGAAGTTGTCGTGTATTTATATACCAGCTTAAGGCTTGGTTTAGTGTTGGTTGTTTAAGTTCGTGTCAGTGGTTCGAGTTCATTGTAACGTGAGGACGAGAGTCTGTAACGGTGATATTACATCACGTGTTTGAGTTATAATATAACGTGTGTTCGTGTTTCGTGTGTTCGTGTGACTCGTGTTCTATACTCGTAACGATCTACGCAGGGATTCCGCACCTGAGTAGACCGAGATATCTCGTGCGATCCGTCCAGGGAACCTACAATTGGTATCAGAGCTTTTGCTCGATTGTGTGGTTCGGGATATTCACGCGGGTATAGAATTCGTCCCGTTTCGACTATTCGCGGGACGTGTTTTCTGTGTTTTTGAGTCAATCTTACCTCCTACTATCGTGTTCAAGCCTTTGCACCGTCAAAAACCTTGTAAAATCCAGATTCCAGATCTGCAAAAACGTCCGTGTTCATCAGGCGAAGTTGCCGTCAGGATACGTAGGGTTTCGGCGAAGATATAAGGTTAAGCGAAGTTATCCACAACTTCGCCTACCTTCTCAAGTTCGCCTTACTCAGCGAAGTTCTCTACAACTCCGCCTACCTCCTAAGTTCGCTTACCTTAAGCGAAGTTAATCATCTGCGAAGTTAATCAGCTCGAAGTTAAGGCTTAAGCGAAGTTATCCGTAACTTCGCCTACAGTACTTTTCAGAAAAATTTTTGATCTTTTTCGGGTTTCTTACTTTTCGGGAAAGATGTCGTCGATTAACATCTCTGAGTTAGTTGAAGCAGGGTCAGCTACTAAGGCCCCAAGGTTGCTGAATGGAACCGATTTCGTTGCATGGAAGGATCGGTTCATACAATACGTCAAATACCAGGATGCGAAGATGTGGGTATGCATCCAGGATGGTTATATTCCACCAGTTATGGAGTATGAAGGTCGTGATCAAATCAAAAAGTATAGCAAAATAGAAGAAGAAGAGAAAAAGATGTATGAGGCCGAGAGCAAGGCTCATGCTGCTATTACTATGGCTCTTCCACAAGAGATCCTTCATACGTTTAGAAAGTACACATCAGCAAGAGAGCTTTGGGAAGCTCTTGAGAACAGATTTGAAGGGAATGTAGGAATCCGTGCTTCAAAGATAAAATTGCTCAAAACCCAGTTCTCAGTCTTCAAGTATTTGAAGAATGAATCTTTAGATGATATTATCACTCGATATTACCATCTGATGACTGAATTGAGCAACTATTCAATTTCCTACCGAGAAGAAGAAATAGTTGAGAAGCTTCTAGATGCTCTCCCACCAAAATGGGAGATGTACACTGTGCTGATGAGGGAAGACAAAGACTTTCCCACATATGATCTAGAAACGGCAGTCAACAAGATCAGAACCTTTGAGCTTAACATGGTCAGAAAAGAGACACCTATGGATCAGGTTCAAGATCCAGGTATGTATGGAGCTAAAGTCAACACTAGCTCAGGATCGAAGACTGAATCTGCTGCCTACTACTCGAAGGGAGAGTCGGGCGCAAACTCATCACATGAGGGTCATGTGTCAGTCAACACAAATGGTGATGTTTGCTATGTAGCAGGTGGATCGAGTGGTTCTCAACCCCAGGTAAGCAAGAGTAGTTGCTCTCCAAGTACTCCCAGCAACAACTACTCCAAGATGCCTATGAGTGTCAAGTCTGCTGAAGAGCAGTTTGGTCTCTATGCTTCTTTTATTGCTTCCTATGAGAACTACATTCAAGGGAAGGTTGTTGATCCAGCTATGTTGGATGAAGACTATGACCAGATTGATGCTGATGATCTGGAGGAAATGGATCTGCAATGGCAGATGGCCATGATTGTAAGAAGAGTGAAGCGGTTTATGAGGAAGACCGGGAGAAAGTTTGTCGGTGGGAAGCCAGGGTTTGACAAGGCGAAGGTGAGATGCTACAATTGTCAGCAAAACGGTCACTTTGCAAAGGAATGCAGGAATGAGCGTGTGGAACGAAATCAGGGCAGGTCTACACAGCAAAGTGGGGGTTCTAAAGATTATAGTGCAATGATGTCCAGAGAAGATGGTGAGTACAACTGGAACCTGCATTCTAAAGAAACTTTTGAGCAGGCAAATTTGGCGAAGGTTGAAACTGAAGAAACTGAGAAGGTTACCGGAGAAGAAAAAGCTCTTATGGTAGACGTTAATGACCAGCTCTCCGAGGTATGTTCTAAACCTACATGCTCTAAATGTGAAAACTTGTCTGAGCAATTAGCAACAATAACCGATCAGTATGTTAGGTTGGATGCTGAATTTAAAACCCTAAAAGAAGATCATCATTTTACAAAAGCGAGAGAAAATAGCTATAAAGTCAAAATAAAAGCGTGTGAAAAAGATGCTAAAAACAAAACTTGCTGAAAAAATTGAAGTGATTGATTTAAGCTATGAAGTTTTGCAGGAAAAAACCAAACTAATTGCTGATAGAGAAAAACAGATTGCTGATCACCAGGTAAAAGTGGTGGAACTGAATAGAAAACTAGAACAGTTCAGAAATTCCTCTGCTATTCTTGATCACCTTGTTAGTGATCAAGGTTCCTCTGCTAAGAGAGGAGGAATCGGTTATCATGAGGTTCCATCACCTTATAATCACAATTACACTTTTAACCCTAGTGTTCAGAAATCTGTTGACTTTGAGGTTGCTCAGACAGTACCAGTTAAAGTAACTTGTAAAGAACCAAATGTTAGTGGAGGCGAAACAAGTTCGCCTGGTTCAAGTGTTAAAATTTCTGATCCAAGTCAAGTCTCATCAGATTCGGATAAGTCATCCGAGTCTGGTAAGGCAAAAGAGGAGGTGGTATTACCCAATGGTGGAGAAAAAGATAAGACGAATAAAAAGAGTACTCCACTAAACCCGTACGTCCCACCATATGTGAGACGAACGGGCGGTAATAAAGCCTCGACATCTAAAACACCGGTTGATAAAAAAGTTGAGCATAGGTGTTGTTTTAGATGTAATCAATTAGGGCACTTAGTTGCAGATTGCCCTCTGAAGCAGCGATTCAGAGGTGTAAGGCCTACTAAAACTGAGAATAAGCCTAATAGTAATTATCATGCTCCTAAAAATGAAAACCATTTAAAATTCAAAAATGTGTCTAATTCAGGTTTTCATAGAAACAAATCTCAGTTTTACACTGCTAATAACCAAACCACAAGCTATAATTCTTTCAATTCACAAAGGTTTGGAAGGCCTCACAATCAATCTTCAAGGAGGTTTCCTAATAGGACTTACAGAAATTATCGAGATACTAACTTTGGAAAGCCAAAGTTTGGGATGTATAGATCCAAGACCAATTGGTCTTGGGTCCCTAAATTCTAATCTTTTGCTTTATTGTGCAGGAACAGTTGAACAGGGCTGCCAACAATCTTTGGGTTGTAGATAGCGGCTGTTCCCGGCACATGACGGGTAACAAATACTTGTTACACGATTTAAAACCTGTTCAAGGAGGGAGAGTGAGCTTTGCCGGTGAAAGTGGTGGCAAGATAACAGGAATGGAAACGGTGTCGAATGGAAAGATGACATTGGAGAAAGTTAACTTTGTGGAAGAATTGAAGCACAATCTGCTGAGTGTGTCGCAGATCTGTGATAAGGAGTACACCGTTCACTTTACAAAGAATGAGGCGATTGTGTTGCAACCTGGTTTTCAGATACCAGAGGAGTGGATTGTGATGAAGGCTCCACGTGAAAGAAATACGTATATTATGGATATGAGGTCAACTGAAATGGCCACGGAAGAATCATGTCTTATGACAAAAGCAAGCGAATCGGAGTCCGAATTGTGGCATAGGAGAATGGGACACATTCATCTTCGGAAGATGAACCACATTGTCAGGAATGGACTTGTGATGGGCGTTCCCTTGAAGAATTTCAATTTTGAAGATAAATGTATAGCATGCAAGAAGGGAAAGCAGCACAAGAAATCCCATCTCACCAAGAAAGTCAATTCAATTGCCAGTACTCTGGAGTTGCTTCACATGGATCTCTTCGGTCCCGTGAATGCAAAAAGTCTAGGAGGAACTTCTTATTGCTTGGTGATCACTGATGACTACTCACGATATTCGTGGGTATATTTCCTGAAATCAAAAGACGAAACGGCTCAGATGGTGAAGAATTTGATTACCAAAGTTGAGAACGTTATGGATAAAAGGGTTAAGTTTATCAGGAGTGACAATGGAACGGAGTTCAAGAATTTTGAGATGGAGATCTTCTGCCTTTAGAAAGGGATTGAACACCAATACAGCGCTCCGTATACACCGCAACAGAATGGAGTGGCTGAAAGGAAGAACAGAACATTAATTGAAGGAGCCAGAACAATGCTGGCTGATTCGAAGCTTCATGTGGTGTTTTGGGCTGAAGCTGTTGCTACAGCCTGTTATGTTCTGAATAGAGTCTTAACTGTTAAAAGACTTGGTAAAACGTGTTATGAGCTTATGCATGGGAGAAAGCCCAACTTGAGTGGTCTTGAACCATTCGGGTCCCCTTGTTCGATTTTGAAGACAAATTCTAAATTTGGTGAAGTAGCCGATGAAGGAATCTTAGTCGGTTATGTTGTTGGGACTCCCAACAGACGTGTCTTTAATACATCGACCAGCAAGGTTGAGGTGGTGTGTAACACCGATATCACAAGTTACCAACCGCCAAAAACAAGCAACGGACCTGCTGAGTTTTTCGACTATGTTAAACTTTTTAAGTCTTTTAACATACCGTATTTGGATATTGCTGAAGAAGAAGAGAGAGTTGCTACGAAGATGATCCTTGATGAGGAAGAAAACCTATTACAAAGACAGCTGATTGATAAATGTCAACCTTCCTCATCAAATGCTGTCGATACCCCTGCTACCTCGACTGAAGAAGAATTTTTCAATCCATTTCACTCTCAGCATGAAACAACCATTGACGAGCTCTTTTCTAACTTGGAAGACAATTTGCATGTCGGTTCTGTTCCGACCACGAGAATTCATAAAGATCACCCTTTGGAGAATGTGATTGGTGATGTGTCCTCCGGTGTACAAACAAGACGTAGCTTGAATGAGCACACCTGTGTTTACACAAGCATCAAGGAGACAGGCATAATCAACGAATGCTTGTACACCTGCTTTATCAGCCAGATTGAACCGAAGAATTATCAAATGGCTCTCAAGGACAGCTCGTGGGTCGAAGCAATGCAAGAAGAGTTGGCTCAATTCCAGAAAATGGAAGTTTGGACTTTGGTTGAAAAACCGAAGCATGTGCATGCGATAGGCACAAAATGGGTGTTTAAGTGCAAGAGAGATGAGAAAGGGATTATCATAAGAAACAAGGCGAGGCTAGTCGTTAATCAACAAGAGGGGATTGATTATAATGAAGTGTTCGCTCATGTCGCAAGGTTGGAAGCCATTAGATTGTTTTTGGCATTCGCTGCTTATAAGAAGATGAAGGTATTTCAGTTGGATGTGAAGAGTGCGTTTCTGAATGGGAAAGTTGATGAGGTAGTGTATGTTGAGCAACCTCCGGGTTTTCCTGACCCAGACTTTCCTGATCACGTGTACAAGTTAAGCAAGGCATTGTATGGACTACATCAGGCACCTCGTGCCTGGTATTCAACTTTATCAGATTACTTGCTTGAAAATGGGTTTGAAAGAGGGAAGATTGATAGCACGTTGTTCGTTAAGAGAGAAGGAAGCGACTTCCTGCTGGTGCAAGTCTACGTGGATGACATTATCTTTGCTGCATCTAAAGTCTCCATGTGTCAGGAGTTTGAGGCCGTCATGAAAAAGAGGTTTGAAATGAGTGCTATGGGTGAACTAACTTTCTTTTTAGGATTGCAGGTTGATCAGAAGAAGGATGGGATGTTCATTCATCAGACCAAATATGTCCATGATGTGCTCAAACGCTTCAAGATGGAGGACAGCACTCCATTCGACACTCCAATCTGCGTCAATCACAAATTGGATGCTGAGTCAGACGGTGATGCAGATGTGGACCCAACTCAATATCGGGCTATTATAGGTTCTTTAATGTACTTAACTGCTTCTAGGCCTGATATAATGTTTGCTGTTTGTCTTTGTGCACGCTTTCAGGCAAACCCAAAAGAATCTCATCTGAAGGGTGTGAAGAGGATACTGAGGTATCTCAAGGGCAAACCGAAGCTGGGGTTGTGGTACCCGAGAGGAGGAGACTTGGAGCTAGTCGCTTACACAGATTCTGATTATGGAGGGTGCAATCAGAGTCGGAAGTCAACAACTGGAGGATGTCAGTTTCTTGGTGGCAGATTGGTGTCGTGGCAATGCAAGAAACAGACTTCGGTCGCAATTTCAACCTGTGAAGCAGAATACATGGCAGCATCCAACTGCTGCTCCCAGGTTCTTTGGATTCAACAACAGTTGCGCGACTATGGTCTGAATTTCTTACTGCTATTTGCATTGATAACACAGCTGCTATCTCAGTAACTAACAATCCCGTGATGCACAGTAAAACTAAACATATTGACATACGTCATCATTTTATACGGGATTGTGCTGAGAAGAAACTGATTGTGCTTGAAAAGGTGGATACGCTTGATAATTTCGCTGATCTTTATACTAAAGCGTTTGACAAAACAAGATTTCAAAACCTTATCGAGCTGAATGGGATGATCAATCCCGAGTAACCATGCTTTTCATGTTATATTTAAAAAAAAAAAAAAAAAAAACGTCACTATCGCTTAAAAATATGTCGGTTGCCTTAGTTTGAAGGACTTGTCTTCGGATATGTTTTGGTCCTCATTTTCTACTTGTAGAATTTGAGGATAACCATTAACCAAAGGACTGAAAGTGACCGTGGCGGTTTATGATGAGTTTTCATTCTTTCGCTTAAAATTAGTCGATCATACTTAGTTAGAAGGACACATACTTGTATGTGGTCGGTCCAGCTGATCCATTGGATCTTCGGGATAGCCGTTTACCTAAAGACTTTGTTTTGGTCGGGGCGATTAATGTTAAAATTTTTTTAAGGGAAATGAAATTATTTTTCAAGTCTACTACTTCGTAAGAAGTTCGTTTGCTATGTTTAACAGAAAATTGATCCAACCTTGGAAAATGATAGATATACTGATTCTGTGTGCTTAACTAGTGAAGTTATTAGGCTTAAAAGGCTTTAGGACAGTTATTGTATGTCATGGTAGCTTTTTATGGTGCGTAAAAGTAGATGTGATACAAACTAAAACTACTTGATTTTACGTGGAAACTCCTTATGAGTTTTGCATGTCTCCATATATATCTTTCCGAATGATAGGCAGAAAAGCGATTACCCAGTCATACACGAGCCCGTAAGTGTTCTGATTCCCGTGAAGATAGCGTTTCAAGAAACTGCAGTGATCCAGATTCGGGACTTGCAGTTGTTTACTACTCTGAAGTCTATATGAATGTTTAAAAAAAAAAAAAAAAAAAAAAAAAAAAACTTATGAGTTATTGAAACATTCTAGAGTTCAAAATATCAAGACTTCTTAATCATGGAGTAAGAAAGAGAACGGGAAGCAGATGAAGAGTAATTACAAACTTAATCAGACACTAAGGGTCGAGGTCAATTCGGGGTGACTTGGGGAAAGCCAAATATGCTTTGAGAATAGATAGGAGGCATCATAATCTCTGAGTTGTTGCCCACTTAATTTTTGAGCTTAATTGAACTTAACTCGTATCACAGAAACGATGAAAACCATCTTAAGTTATTTACCTGCTTACAACCTGTTTCTTTATGTCATAATACAGCTAAACACGGATCTATGTGACAGTCACGTAATTAGTATGATTCCTGTTCGGATCTTTTCTAAAACGTAGTAGTCCCTATCGAGACTGAAATTTGATCCCTTATACTTTAATTTTTTAAAAGTTTTTTCGTACTTAGGTAGTTTATGATTTTATAACTGGTTACTTGGACTTGATCGTGTCATTTAATTCTTAAAGGGAAGTTTTAAAACTTAATTGCAAAATGATTCAAATTATAAGGTTTGATTTTGTAAATATAGGCGATGTTGTTAAACAGGCGAACTCAGCGCCCCTATATAAGGATTTTCAAAGGTCAATCGTTCATTATTTTTAAATATCAGCGAACTTATTCTCTCCGAAATTTCAGCGAACTTATCGATCAATCTGTCAATCATCTTTGTTTTCTTTCTTCGATTTCAAACCGAATTAAAGGTTGGTTGGGTCATTACATCGTGTTATCTGTTCTTTGATGTTAATCTAAGGTTGTTTCGATAACCTGTTAATAACCTCGGCCGATCGATCCTTAAACCCGATTTCAAACCTTGTTTTCACGTGGTCATGTACAACCTGGTCGTCTAGTTATCCTTAAAAACTTGTGTTTCAGAATCCTTAATCTCCACATTAACCAGAAACACCAGATTTTCCGAAATGTAATCGACCTTACTGTCGCCGTTTCAGATTCAGGCGAACTTAAGGTTTGGGCGAAGTTATCCGTAACTTCGCCTGAGGCTTAACTTCGCTTGAGGCGATGTTCTGATGCGATGTTGAGAGGCGATGTTATGAGGCGATGTTGTGGTGAGGCGAAGTTAACATTAACTTCGCCTGGACCTTTTAACTTATCAGTTATCAGACGAACTTAAAGCTGAAGCGAAGTTGTTCTCAACTTCGCCCCAACTTTAACTTCGCCGATACAGAATTAATCACAACTTCGCTCATGGTAACAAGCGAACTTGTGTTATGCTTTAACGTTTATCTAACTTGATTCTTTTGTTGCAGATATGGCTGCTGTTGCCGGTGCTGGAGGTGCTGGAGGAGATGACGGAGGAGATAATCAGAGACAATTCTTCCCGGGTCACAACATGTTCATCACCTTAGACCCGGAAGCGAGTGGTGTGGAGGATTACCGCGAGATAATCACATTCCTCCTTCGCTCGAGGATATTCCACGCTATCACTACGACTCTGCCGATTTCCTTACCCAATATCGAGGATTTCTGGCAGACCGTGGAATACGATTGCCGCGTTGAGCCCCCGGTTATGCAAGCAACCGTCAACAATCAAGAGGTTCAGTTCTCATCTGAACAGATACGGGTGGCTTTACGGTTCGGTGAGGAGACTAGGGATGACCCTACGGAGTTTGTTGCTCCGTTTCGCGATGGAGCATTTCTAAGAATGGGCTATTCTGGTCCATTGGGCGATACACAACGGAGGAAGGGTTTCCTACTTGATCAGTGGCGCTTCCTCATGCACGTTATGATTGTCTGCATGTCTGGGAGGAAGGCGGGCACTGATGGTATGGGTGCGACCATGCAGTCAGCAATGACTGCTCTGACTTATAACAAACGTTATAGCTTTAGTCATATGGTCTTTTACGAAATTGATAGACAGAGAAGAGCGATGGCTCGTGAGAGGTTCATCATGTATCCAAGATTCATTCAGATGATCTTGAATCATGTTGCTCCCACGTTGGCTCAACGACGCCCAATACGATACGTGGAGAATGTGAGCAAACGTATCTTCGCTCAATGCCGCACATCCAGTGCGAGGAGCAAGCCTGAACTGCGTCCAAGGCATACTCCACTCTTTGGGTACTTAATAAACCCGGGGTATGTGCCAGCTCGTGGGGATGAGTTCAGAGACCCTCAACCACGACAGGTAGGAGCACCTCGGAATGTACCTACTGTGCCTGTGGTGTCGGCTGAGGAGGATGTAGACCTTGATGCTGCATTTGGCGGTCTCTGCTGCACAGGTTCGAAAAGTGAATGTTACTAGAGCAGCTACGACGGTGGCTGACTCAGATCTTGATGATGTTATGGATGAGGCGAGAAGGATGTTGGTGACACGAGAAAGGACGTTAGGGAAGAGGAAGAGGACAGTTGATGATACTGAGTCAGAAGAAGAAGAAGAGGATATTCACAAGTTGATTAGACGTTCAAGACGGGAAAGGACAGGTGCAGGTATGGGAGCTGGAGAGACTTCAAGAGTTGTACGTTTCGCTCCATCCGCACTGTCAGGTATGTCGATTGCTCCTACATCTGTACAGGTCACAGGTTTAAGCGCCGCGGAAGTTCCCGTGGTGGCTACATCAGCTGTCGGCATCCCATCAATCACTACTATCCAGCTGACGACTCCGGAGATTGTGTCTTTACCACCTCCAACGCTTACTCCTTCAGAGGTGGTGGCACAATTTGTAGAGTCGACAGTCGTTGCAACTGCAGGGTTGTCGGTCACGATACCACCTGCGGTTACGTCCACAACTGCTTCTGATGTCCCGGTTACATTCGAGATCCCTGCTGAGTATACTCAAGACACATCTAACATGAGGTTTGATTTCGATGCAACCCTCTCAGACTCGGAGAGAATAGCTGCACTTGAAACGGGTCGTGGCAGAGCAATCGAGGATAAACTTTATCCAGACCCAGGCTATTCAGTGCCTTGTAGCAGAGAATCAACTACAGTCGTCCCTCCTGGTTGAACATGGGCGAATTATAGATGCTATGAAGGAGTTCTTGGCATCTCAGGGGGAGACAAGCTGTAGAGGCGACGAGTTAAGGACAAAGAAGAGGAATGACAGAGACGATGATCCCAATGCATCGAAAGGTGCAGGTGGTGAGTTGCCAAGAACTACTCAAGCTCTTGGGACTTCCACAGCTCAGGGGGAGTCTGCAGGTGCAGTTGGTGGTGATGAGGTGGTGATGGTTGATGATGAAGATGATGTGATTGATGCTTTGAAAGAATTAGACGATGATATGCTAGATGATGATGTGATGTTTGATGATGATGTGCTGCCTATTGAGGAGATTGAGAAGATTGGCGCACAGATTGTGATTGAAGAAGATGTTGAAGAAGGTGAAATAGTAGAAGAAAATGTTGAACACGAGATCCCAGATATTGAGAAAGCCGATATGGGTAATGAGATGGAAAATGATGAGACTGAATGGGAGGAGCAGCCTAGGTGGAAGGAAGGCTATGCTCAGTGGTTCGTCAAAACGAAGAAACCAGCGGTCCCTACAATGTTTAAGAAGAGTTACAATATTAAAGGCTATGCTGAAGCGAAGAAAGGGATTATTTGCTGGATCTATGATGAGAAGTTGAAGCTCTTTGTGATTAAACGGTATGACGGCGTTCAGTATTTTAAAAGAATGTTAAGGTCGTTGAATACACTGCCGGAATGTGAAGTGAAAGACTTAGCCAGATTGGGGTTAATCAATCGAAATGACGATAATATGGCTAGAGTCATTGAGAAAATTGTATGGAGAGAGAGTATAAAAGAGAAGAAGTTTGAGCTGTTGAAACCGCAGAAGGGAAAACTTGTTGAAGACAAGGATAGAGGTTTGAGAGCTGATGGAAAACCTTGGATGGTCATGAAGTATAAACCGATCCGGTGCCTGAAAGAAGTACCGATGAAGCTAATGCCCAAGGATGTGCTTAAAGACCTAAAGTGGTGGTATGTGGATTGTGAGACAGCAGAGGCGGTGATGGAAGACGAGGATGAACAGGAGCTCCTAAGAGTTTACGATCCGATGCATTTGGTAAACTTATCGCAAGCTGATCTGAAGGTGCTTAATGAGAAGAAAATCTTTTATATTCCTGCTTGGAAGGACGAAGCGAGGAAGTATCAAAGAGTTGTGTCAGTTTGTGTTAGAGAAGGAGTGCATGCGTGAAGAGACAAGATTGAAGATTACGAGACAAGTGCTTAAAGATCAAGATATGAAGCTACTGCCAAGGGGGAGTCTGTTGGTGCATAGTGTCAGTAGTTCATAATCTAGTGTCTGTAATCGAGTCTGTAATGTTTAATTATGTTTTGTATGTTTAAGCTAAGTTACTGATAAGTTCGCTTAACAGGCGAACTTGTTAGTCAAGCGAAGTTATGGACAACTTCGCCTGAACATGCCAGGCGAAGTTGTCGTGTATTTATATACCAGCTTAAGGCTTGGTTTAGAGTTGGTTGTTTAAGTTCGTGTCAGTGGTTCGAGTTCATTGTAACGTGAGGACGAGAGTCTGTAACGGTGATATTACATCACGTGTTTGAGTTATAATATAACGTGTGTTCGTGTTTCGTGTGTTCGTGTGACTCGTGTTCTATACTCGTAACGATCTACGCAGGGATTCCGCACCTGAGTAGACCGAGATATCTCGTGCGATCCGTCCAGGGAACCTACAAACGTTCTAGTATTGATTTCAACCTCTCTCCTTCCTTATACTTGAACCTTCCAACTGTTGCTTCAATCTTTGCTTCTTTATGTTCTTTAGTTCAGTATTCCCTTCATACATCTCAAGGATGGCATCATACATTTGCTTGGCAGTTGTGTGATGTGCCACCTTGGTCAGAATCTCCCAAAGACAAACCTAGCTTAATCATAGCTAAGCCTTTGTCATCCACTTTTCTCATTCTTTCTCTTACAGCAGCAGTTGCAGCTACATTTGCACCTTTTTCAACAGCAGTTTGTGGACCATACTTGATGGAGTTCCACATATCAATATCATTGTAGCATACGGCTGCTTCAAAGAGTACTTTCCATTTGATAAAGTTTTCCTGTCCATACAACCTTGGTATCTTGTTAGTAGACACCTCTTGTTCCTCATACCCAGACATTTTAAAAAAAAAAATCAGTTTTTTTGTAAAAACAGAGTTTCAAAATAATCAAATCTGAAAACAGAATGCTCAGATCTGATGTGTCTGATGTGATTAGAACAAGATTTAGATATAAAGATTAGAACTTTAATTGAAATAAGGAAGAGAAAACACCGGTAGATTGTAGATCTGGAAGAAAAATGAAAAACAGGGCTTCTGACGTCACAAATCAATCGAACAGTGGTCTGCTTACGTCATTCTTCTTCAAATCTTCAATCAGCAACAATCTTTCCAAAATAGCAGTAACAAGCTCTGATACCCCTTGTCGGGCACCTCGATTTCAGCTGAATCTTAATTAATCATGTCATAACTCACACAGATTAATGTGTTGACAAGAGAGTTAATGACGGGTTGCTATATTTAGAAAGATATCCGTTTGTTAATGGCGGAATCAATAGCAAACATGCGGTTGCAAATAATAATCAAAGGTAAAAAGCACACACAGGATTCACTCAAAAGATTTCCATCTATATAATTTTCATCATACAAAGTGGATAATCGATTTAGGGTTCTAGGAATCCTAGGACAGTCGTCACTTTCAAGAAATATTCTTTCTTATCCGAAAAGTGTAAAGGCTCAAAATCCGTGTCCTCTCTCTCTTGGCGGCGTGCCCTAAACATTCTATTTATAGGCCTGCCAACCTAGGACAGCTGTCATTCCTTCTAGAAACCCTAAATACAATCATACATATTCAAATTACATATTCAAAATAAACTAAGTGTAAAACAAGTCTTCCGGGTAGGCTTTTCATAAATCTTCATTTTCCGAGTACGCTGTGTACTCTGCCATCCTTCATGACTTGATAACATAGAATTGTGCTCGGGATCAGTTTCCGGGTAGACTTTGCTTGAAGAGTATTTCACCAAGTAAAATACTCACCGAGTAGACTTTAGTATTCTTGGCTTTGTCAGACTTTGCCTGACAAATCCTTACGAGCAACCTTGTTCTTCAATGATCCATTTAAGCTCTTTGCTATAAAATAACTTATTAGCAAAGTGTACTCGGGAGTACTGTTCCTTGCTTGAGCTGAACATTGCCCGATATTATTTAGAGATATTCCTTTAGATCATCAAGCATACTTGGACCATACTTATTAATGAATACCTTGCCCGGTCTTCCAATCACTTGGCTTCTTGGACTTGGTTAACCAAACTTTACTCGGAAGAGTAATATACTTGGCTCTGAAGAACAGACTTGCTTGATAAAGTGAACCTTGCCCAGATTTACATAAACTAGTGTACCTTGCCCGGCAATGCACTAATTTGCAAACCCTGCTCGGATATCCACTAAAGAAGATTACTTGAAGATAACCTTGCCCGATAGACAAAATATCGTACCCGGCCAAGTAAAACCTTGCACGGATGTCTTAGGTGTGCCCGGATCCATACTTAGCGAATTCTGAGGAGGTTGAGAAGATTCCAATCTTCCATATACTTCATTCTGGTCAAATCTTTGACTCAACAATCTCCCCCTTAGGTCAATTGTTTGACTCAACATTGTTGTTGGTTATAAGTATGTGACTTGTTTCTTTAGTGCTTATAATTAATACTCTAAACTTTAATTTGCAAAGGCTTGATATATTCAATTAACCCAACATGATCACATTCATTTTATAAACACCAATTATAGTATCATTAACTTCCATCTTGTAAAAGTTCATCAAGTCAACCTAACCAAATCACTATAACCAATGTCACCCATATTCCAATCCACTAAGAAATATCCATCATAAAAGCATGGAGGAATTACTCCATAACAATCCCTAACCTCAATCAACATCCATGATGTAAAAATTTAAACTTTATCACATACCTTAGAAATCTTTAATCAAAGTAAGTGAAATACGTACCTTTTTAGTGATGAAAGAAGATGTACTAAGCTTCAATTACAATAAAAAAACAATTAAAGTTAAAAATCCCCAAACATGGTTCTTAGGGTTCTTCACACTCAACGCGAATCCGGAAAAAATCGAGAAGGATTTGATGAAAACCATCACCACACGTGAATTCCTCTCGAAAAAATAATAATATTAGAGCCCAAAATCAAAAGATTTGGTTAGGTATTGAAAGAGTTAGAGGATTAGAGATGGAGGATTATGGTGGGTGTAGGGAAAAAAGAAGAAGAAGAATGAAGAGAAAGAAGAAGGAAGTAGGTTAAATATGTGGTTGAAATTGAAGTATTAATTTTATTTATTTTTTTCCGGAAATTCTCGGAACCCTGACCGTAGGCTACGTCGAGGCGCCATAACTTACGGTCCCTTTATGTGAGCAGGGCACCGTAAGGCAGAGTTCAACGTCTGTAGCCTATGGACTGGGCGTAACCTACGCCTGGCTACCTGTAGACTACGGAAGCTATAGTAATACTTTTTGACAAAAGATTAAAGAATAGGAAAAATACACTCGGGTTGCCTCCCAAGAAGCGCTGAATTTAGAGTCTACAACCCGACGTTACCTTGCCCTTAACAGTTGGCTGAATATGACTGTGTAGTAGCTATAAAGCTCACCATCGACTCGTGTATGTTCTTATTCAAATCCGCGTCTTCCAAATGTGGTTTCAACCGATGCCCATTCACTACCTGCCTTAGATGATCGTCAAAATCTTCAATTTTGACATCGCCAAACTGGTCGACACGCTTCACATGATACAGTCCCATCCATTTACTCTTTAACTTACCTGGGAATATCTTTGCTCTCGAGTTGTATAACCAGACCCGCTGTCCTTTTTCAAAAGTCTTTCTCTTGATCTTGGCATCATGCACTTGCTTCATTCTGTCTTTATATTCTGAAGCACATTCATACGCTTCATCCAGCAACTCCTCCAACTCATTTTTTTATATATTCAGCTTCCTTTCTTTACCTGCACACTTATAATGTAAATTAACATTTTTCATATCCCATGATGCACAATAGGCAAGTTCCACAGGTAAATGACATCCTTATACATAAACCAACCGATAGTGGGTGGCACCAATAGGTTTTTTAAAAGCAGTTCGGTAAGCCCATAAAGCATCATTTAATTTTGTTGACCAGTCTTTCCGATCGGGCCTTATTGTCTTTGTAAAGTTTCCTTAAATTGTCCATTAGATACCTCCACCTAACCACTCGTTTGAGGATGATATGGTGTGGCTATTTGGTGGTTTACTCCATACCGTTAAAGTAATTTGCAAAAATTTAAGTTTTTAAAATGAGAACCCCCGTCACTTATAATGATTCGAGGAACGCCAAATCTTGTAAATATGACAAATTTTCAAACAACGGCATGATCGTTTGTTTTGGTGGTGATTGCTTCATGATGACCGTCATTTTAGTCATGCAAAAACTTAATTAAACTATATAGATAGAGTATGTAAGGTATCGTATCCACCAGGAGTATGTGGTCAATGTAATCATGTAAACAATTTCTAAGATTATGAAGTATAATTGGTAGTGCTGATCACACAAGCAAATAGTTTTAGTTTAATATGAAGCAAACAAGTTTCAATCAAATAATAAAAGCAAATCACACCCAGGACTTCAAGTAAGCAACTTACAGTAATCTCATGCAACCTAACAGATTAATCATTAACGGTTACTATAGACTTATCAACTAGACAAAACCTTAGGCATCAATAATCGCTTTACACACGACACTGGTTATCAAACAGTCCATGCCAGTGTGACTCAGTTAAGGGAAATTATATGCTTTATCGTATTCAACCT
This sequence comes from Bidens hawaiensis, assembly GCF_021521415.1. Classification (NCBI taxonomy): domain Eukaryota; kingdom Viridiplantae; phylum Streptophyta; class Magnoliopsida; order Asterales; family Asteraceae; genus Bidens; species Bidens hawaiensis. The sequence goes on from NW_027492467.1 coordinate 485,845, forward strand.
AATCAAAGAACCCTATGATCAATTATTATAGAAACTGGTAACTAATCGTTCAGATCAACGTAAACCTAAACCGATTGAACAAACAGAAATACTAAACATCAATAATCATAGATTAACCATAAACAATTATACATAAATGTTCTTAGTTAAATGAGAAAACTGAAATCGTTACAAACTGTACATCCTGGGTATGATTCGGAGAAGACTAGCTGAGCATCGTAATCGATAGATCTTCAATTATGATGAGGAAGGCCATTAGGATTGATCAAGAGATGATTGGTAGCCCTGGAATTCACCCAAAATCGCCTAATAGCTGCTGCTGGTTGTCAATATTGATTAGGGTTCGCAAAATAGAAGATATAGGTCAAAACCCGTTTTTTCCCGCTTTTATGTCCATCGTGATACGCGATGGTCATATGACCATCCCATCGCATATGGCGGTCTAAGAAAACCACATTCTCAGATTCCTTTCGTAGAGAAATCCAAAATTCATATATTATGGCTCCCGTAACTCATTTTTTAGCTCAGGATATGCTCGTTTTACTTCAAGGTCGCATTTTGTCAACCCATCTTGTTCAGTTTTAGCATCGGCTTATGATTTCTCATCCATACTCTTCCCGAATCCTTGTAACACATTCCAAGACATCAAATCATGCATCGGTCTTTCCGAGATATCATTCCATGCTCGTACAAGTCTCCAATTTAGCATCTTTAATGATCAATTACCTGAAATACAAAAGCACGTATGAAGTACCAAAGTTCTAACAATATACTCAATAAAACTACATAATTAATACACTAATATATAAAAAAATACCCGACCATCACTTCAGCCCATTTTGATACATAATCAACCGCCACCAAAATATAATAATTTCTGAAGGAATTTGGGAACGGGCCCATAAAATCAAACCCCCACACATCAAAGATGTCGACAACGGGTATTGGTTGAATTGGCATCTCGTTCCTCCTGGAAATGTTACCTAAAGGTTGACATCTCACACAGTTTTTAGCATATTCTTCTGCATCTTTAAGTAATCTAGGCCAATAAAAACCACAAGCTAAAATTTTGTGACTTGATCAGCTGGAATGCCAGTGAGTGTGCGTCTGATAGCACACTTCGAATCTCCTCATCTAGAATGCCTCTCTGATAGACTTGATCAGCTCCAATCTTAAACAAGCCCGGGTCTTCCCAGAATTATTGCTTCACCTTAGACATAAATTGATGTTTCCTCATCTTGGGCCAAAAATCTGGAATGGTACCTGCAACAAGAAAATTAATGATATCAGCATACCATGGTAAGGTAGAAACAACAAAAAATTGCTCGTCTAGGAATGATTCATTTATTGCCCTCATGTTCTCTTCCTCTTGACCCGTCAGTCTAGACAGGTGATCAGCAACCACATTTTCGCTTCCTTTCTTATCACAAATTTCCACATCAAACTCTTGGATCAACGAAACCCATATAATCAAGCGCGGATTTGCATCCTTCTTCTCCATCAAATATTTAGCAGCGTTGTGATCTAAAAACACAATAACCTTGCTCCCACAAATATAAGATCTAAACTTATCCAATGCATATACTACTACAAGTAACTCCTTTTCTATAGTTGTGTAGTTTATTTGAGCATCAGAGAGAGTTTTGTTTGTATAGTATATGGAAACGGGTTTCTTGTCCACCCATTGACCCAAAACAGCCCCGACCGCATAATCACTTGCATCACACATAATTTCAAATGGAAGTGACCAACCAGGTGATAGCAATATCGGGGCTTCAACCAATTTGTTTTTAAGAACATTAAATGCATTTAAACAATCGTCATAAAAAAATGGCACATCTTTTAAAGGCAAATTACACAACGGTTTTGTGACGACAATAAAATTTTTTATGAACCGCTGGTAAAATCCGACATGCCCCAAAAATGACTGGATTCCGTTAACATTAGTAGGAGGTGGCAAATTAGATATAACATTACTTTAGCCCGGTCAACCTCAATCCCCCTACTTGAGATGACATGTCCAAAAACCGTTCCCTCTTGACCCATGAAATGGCTTTTTTCTCAACTTAAGACCAGATTCATTTCCACACATCTTTTTAAAACCTTTATTAATACATTTAAACATGAATCAAAAGATAAGCCGGAAATAGAAAAATCATCCATAAAAAATTCAAGTGATTCTCCGACCATATCTGAAAAGATACTAATCATGCACCTTTGAAAGGTGGCCGGGACAATACACAAGCCAAAAGGCATTCGCCTAAATGCGAAGGTACCTTATGGACACGTGAAAGTGGTCTTATGTTGGTCATCGGGGTGAATAGCAATTTGACTGTACCCCGAGTAGCCATCTAGAAAGCAATAAAATTTCTAGCCTTATAATTTTTCGATGATTTGGTCAATGAATGGTAGAGGGAAATGGTCTTTAGATGTCGTGGCGTTTAACTTCCGGTTGTCAAGGCAAATTCGTGTCACACCCCGACTAGGTAGTTGCGGAAGCGTAATACGGGAATGTAACAGATAACACTGGTATCAACCACATTGTTTATAAAGAAATTCAACAGCTAAATTACATTATATTACATTGGTAGGTACTATGTTTACAAACTAGGTGAAAAACACATAACCGGTTTATGAGCTTCTTATTTAGTATTATATCAGCGTCTATTCACAGCTATTCAACTTTCTTTCTAACACCGAGCATGTAAGCAAATCATTCCACTTTTGCTTTACCTGAAAAGCATGTTAAAACGGGTCAACTACGTCTAGCTGGTGAGTTTCATGTTTCACGAGTATCAACGAAATCAGTACACGAGTTCGTAAAGTTTACAGTGTGTATGTATATATGTCTGTGTATGATGTATTATACTAAGCCACAAGTGAAACCGAAACGAGCTAAAACACATGGCCTCCACTGCCCATGCACTCCCGTTGGCATTTAACAGCCACTTTGCCCCAAGTATGTACTATGTCTAACACCACATAGCAGTATGTAAAAATATAATGACAATGTGCAACTGGGTTTACATATGTTCCGGCATACCCCTCCGGCTCTGTCAGTTGGGTTTGTCAAACCGATAGTACTATCCACACGTCACCGGCACGAAGTTAATCACTTGTGTTTGTGGGGACTTGTCAAGTGTTAGTACTTAGATAATCCACATCATCACACGTTTTCAAGTATATCAGTTTATGTAAACGTGCTTTTCACCCCAAAAGTTCGTAAAACAGTTTAGAAAGTGGGGGTCGTGAAACTCACCTTATCGTAGTTCGCACAGAAATTACGTATCAATAAGTCAGATGCCTCGTTTATAGCCTGATTCCTATAAACGGTATCGTATCGTTAATACTAGGACAGTGTTCAAGCTAAATCGGGCTGTATAGATAATCTGGGTATAGCTGTTAGGCCCAGAACATGACCATAGTCTTAGATTGTGACGTTGTATACTATGAAATGTTTAAAACTGGATTTGGCTCAGTTTCACCGTTTCCCGAGCCTAGCTCAGTTGATCGTTTATACGTTTCGGGATTAGGTAAGATCACATAAAACTTAAGTAAATATATTGATTGATAAAATAATTTGATTTATGAAAGAATTTTAAGGTTTCGGTGTCTGGTTTGATCGCAGGGTTTGTTTCCGTTTTCACACGGGTCTGATTATACAAAACGCGCATAATTCACCCGAATTTTCCGGAATTCTCGTAAAAAGTTCGTTTTTATCAATATCATTCAAAAATATGATATTTGACCACTTTTGACATTTTGACATACCAGTCAGTCCGTTAAACACAAAACTGCCGGTTTCGTTAAAACAATTATAATTTAAATCTTTGATTAATCATAACTAAATATGTACTTATATATAAATTATGTAAATTTTTGTAAAAATACATTAAGACATGGAGAATTTTATAAAAATATTTTCAGAAATTTTATGATTATTTATTTATTTATAAAAATTCATTTAATAGGTTATAATCGTGTAATAAATGGCCCGTTTATATCAAACGACCTCCGAAAAATCCGATAATTTTTACAAATGGCCTAAATGTTATTACATAGCCCCTGCAAAATTTCCAGAACCTAACTCTTTTGACAAAATGCCTTTTTGTGCGTTTTTCGGCTGTTAAAATTCGGTTAAGCCATGATTGCACAAACCATACTTAGACATTTTCAATGATTCCCAAACTTTACCAGTGATCTTACCATCACATATTAAACTCCAAAACCAAGTTTCATAATTTTACAATATGTTTAGCTATTTTTCCCAAATAAACGCTCATAAATGGAAATAAATTCACCAAATATTCTCCGTTTATTGAAAAATTACCAAATTTGAACAGGGACTCATTTATATGATCCCTAATGTCCCTGCAAGTTTTCACAAGCTAACAACAAGCACGTCACAACCTAATACTAAACAGCCCCTAAACGAGTGTTAAGGGTTTACCTTGTCGGTTTTCGATGAATTTTGCTAGCTTAAACGACTTTCCGGGTCTCGGGTTGCAAACTCAGTATATCTACATATCATATAACATCAAACCAAGCATAAATCATCCATGTAACAGCCTTGATAATTAGGGTTTCGGTTTTGGGTTCAAACCGAACTTTCTAACCGTAAAAACGTTGTATTCATGTTCTAATCCGCGTTTTTGACCAAAAAAGTATATGTTCCTGGTTTGTAAACATGTTTAACATCAAAACATGGTTTTACTTGATTTTTAGGGTTTTTGGATGGTTAAACATGTTTAAAACTAACTAAAACATGTTTATATGTTAATTTTATGAATCAAACTTGGTTAAATTTTCATAAAACTTGATCTTACCTTAGGGTTTTGAAGGAGAGTTGATAGAGCAGGAGTTGGAGCTTCTTGGACTTCAAATATTATGAGTTGTAATGAATAACTAAACTTAGGGAGTAAGTTATATAAAAAGGATGTGGTGTAGGGTGGCTGGCGATCGGAATCAAGGATGGGCCCTTAATGGGCTGTTTTGGCCCATTAATCTGATTATACAAGCCCAAACATGAAAAGCCCACTTCAAATTTAGTTCGGGTTCGGTTTTTCGCAAAAAATTAATTCGGGTGTGAGAAATAGCGTAAAAACGAGTGTTTTTCAGCTTATTTTTGTAAAATAAGAAAAACGTACTGACTCGTTGTAAAATTCCAAAATATTTTCACGGATTGCTTAGAACATGTCATATAAGTGTTTTATAAATCTTTTTCGGCTTAACGGATGCTACAATGCTTGTTTTGATATTAACGATTGCGTTTAAGCTTATAGCGTATCGATAAACGAAACCTTTTTCGTTTAAAGAGTTTTAAACGTACTGGGGCCTAAATATCAATATGTTAGCCTCTATAACATATATATAACTCGTATATGACCCCTCAGTATGTATACGGGTCATAATTAGTATCGGTCGGTTACTCGTTTAAGTACTATGAATTAACCGATTTATCGTTTACTTGTTACGTAATGAATATAGTGTACCTCGTTTTGTCATGAATGTCACATTCTCCCCCCGTTAAGAAATTTCGTCCTCGAAATTTAATGTGTTATCGGTTTTCTTTTTAGGGAACAGGTGTGGGTATTTCTTTCGGAATTCGTCCTTTCGTTCCCAAGTATATTCGGGTCCTTGTTTTGAATTCCACCGAACTTTTACTAATGAAATTTTGTTGTGTCGTAACTGTTTGATTTTCCCGTCTACAATTTCTACCGGTTCCTCTACGAAGTTGAGCTTTTCGTTGATCTGAACATCTTCCAGTGGTACTATTGTCGTTTCATCAGTCAAACACTTTTTCAGATTCGATACATGAAACACGTCGTGAATAGTGCTCAGTTCTAAGCGTAGTTTTAATCGGTAAGCTACGGGACCAATTTTTGCGACAATCTCAAAAGGTCCGATGTATCTCGGGGCTAGTTTACCAGTCTTTCCAAATCTTATAACACCCTTCCATTGCGATACTTTTAAAAATACCTTATCACCTATTTCAAAAGATAACGGTTTTCTGCGAACATCGGCATAACTCTTTTGTCGGTCACGGGCTGCTTTCAATTTTTGTTTAACATGGTGAATCTTATCGGTGGTTTCCTGAATTAAATCGGATCTTGAAATTTGAGTATCACCCACTTCTGTCCAACATAGTGGTGATCTACATTTTCGCCCGTATAGAGCTTCATAAGGTGCTGCTTGTATACTACTGTGATAACTGTTATTGTAAGAGAATTCAATGAGCGGGAGGTGTTGATCCCAATTCCCTTTGAAGTCCAGTACACAAGCACGAAGTAAATCTTCTAAGGTTTGGATGGTTCGTTCAGATTGACCATCAGTTTGGGGATGGTAAGCCGTACTTAGGTCGATTCGGGTTCCCAAGGCTTCTTGTACTGCTTGCCAGAAATGTGAAGTAAAGTGACTGTCTCGATCGGAAATAATCGAAAGAGGTACTCCGTGTCGAGATACTATTTCATCAATGTAAATTTGAGCAAGTTTTTCGGTGGTGTAGTTGTTACGGATGGGAATAAAGTGTGCGGATTTAGTTAATCGGTCCACAATTACCCAAATTGCATTGTGTCCTCGAGAGGTTTTAGGAAGGTGTGTCACAAAGTCCATGGTAATTTGTTCCCATTTCCATTGTGGGATTTCGGGTTGTTGTAACATTCCCGAAGGTTTTTGATATTCCGCCTTTACCCTTGCACATGTTGCACATTTACTTACATACACAGCTATATCCTTTTTCATACCAGGCCACCAGTAAAATTCTTTAACATCCTTATACATCTTGTCACTACCTGGATGAATAGAATATTTGGATTTGTGTGCTTACTCAAGAATCAACTTTCGGAGTTTATGAAGTGTTGGAATCCAGACCCGGTTTTTGTAATAATATACTTCATCAATTTTCTTCTCAAAATTCCTTTCATTTCCATGTAGTTCTTCTTTTTCTAGCTGATCTGCCTTCAAGGCCTCATCTTGTGCAACGCGAACTTGTTCAGTTAGGCTACTTTGAACAATCATTCCGAGTGCTCGTACCCTTAATGGTCTGATTCTGTCTTTTCGGCTTAAAGCATCAGCTACTACGTTGGCCTTACCCGGATGGTATTTAATTTCACAATCATAATCATTTAACAGTTCTACCCATCTCCTTTGTCTCATGTTTAGCTCTTTCTGATCGAATATGTGTTGTAGGCTTTTGTGATCAGTATAGATGGTACATTTAGTGCCATACAAGTAATGTCTCCAAATCTTCAATGCAAAGATAACTGCTCCCAATTCCAAATCATGGGTCGTATAATTCTTTTCATGTACTTTTAGTTGTCGGGAAGCATATGCTATTACTTTCTTTCTTTGCATCAGTACGCATCCTAAACCTTTACGAGATGCGTCACAATATACCACCAATTCTTCAGTTCCATCTGGAAGGCTTAATATTGGAGCCTCACATAACTTCTGTTTTAACGTTTGGAAGGCCATTTCTTGTTCTTCTCCCCATTCATATGCTCGGTCTTTTTGAGTTAGGAGGGTTAGAGGTTGTGCAATACTTGAAAAGTTTTCAATGAATCTTCTATAATACCCGGCTAGTCCTAAGAATTGACGAATTTCTCTTGGTGACTTAGGCACTTGCCAATTCTTAATGGCCTCAATTTTACTTGGGTCTACTTGGATCCCTTGGTGGTTCACAATGTGTCCCAAAAACTGTACTTCTTGTAGCCAAAACTCACATTTGGACAACTTTGCGTATAACTTCTCTTGCCTCAATAATTTTAAGATTTCCCGCAAATGTTGTTCGTGTTCCTCCTTACTTCTCGAATATATCAAAATGTCATCGATAAACACTATCACGAACTTGTCAAGGTAAGGTTTGCAAATTCGGTTCATGAGGTCCATAAACACTGCGGGTGCATTTGTCAACCCAAACGGCATAACCAAAAATTCATAGTGACCATACCGAGTTCGAAAAGCTGTTTTTGGTACGTCTTCTTCCTGAATTCTTACTTGATGATAACCAGATCTAAGATCAATTTTTGAAAAATACTTCGCACCTTGGAGCTGATCAAACAAGTCATCAATTCGAGGTAAGGGGTATCTATTCTTTATAGTCACTTTATTCAATTCCCGATAATCAATACACATTCAAAAACTCCCATCTTTCTTCTTTACAAACAACACTGGTGCTCCCCACGGTGAGTAACTAGGGCGAATAAAACCCCTGTCCAGTAATTCTTGTAACTGGTTGGACAGTTCTTGCATTTCAGAAGGTGCAAGTCGATAAGGTGCCTTAGCAATGGGCGCTGCTCCCGGTATCAAGTCAATACGGAATTCAACTTGTCGGGTCGGTGGTAAACCAGGCAACTCATCGGGGAATACATCTGAATACTCGTGTACCACTGGGATGTCTTCCATTCGTTTTTCCTCGGGTTCCTTAACTGTTACACTCGCCAAGTATAACGTACAACCTTGGCGTAAATATCTCAATGCCTTAAGTTGAGATATGAGAGGCAGTACCGTACCAGATTTCTCACATTGAACAATCATAGCTTCATCATTCGAAAGAGGTATCCTAACGATCTTATCCTTACAGACAATTTCAGCTTTATACTTAGATAGCCAGTCCATACCGACTATAACATCGAAACTTCCCAATTCCACTGGAAGTAAATCAATAAGGAATGGGTGGTCGTTTAGGATAAGGGAACAGTCTCGGACTATTCGGTTAACAAGTATAGATTTACCGTTAGCGAGTTCTATAGTATATGGTTTTGTTAGTTCACTAATCGGTATATTTTCTAAAGGTAAGAAATTAACAGATACGAAACTTCTATCGGCGCCCGTATCAAACAAAACTGAAGCATACTGACCCGAAACTAAGAATGTACCTGTCACCACATTCGGATCATGACGCGCTTCACCCGGTCCTAATACAAACGCGCGTCCCCTAGTTGCATTGGAGGTTGATGCTTGTGCTTGGTTCTGCCTTCTCACTGCACCCGGGTTCAAATTGGGGCAGTATCTCCGAAAGTGTTCCGTACTGCCACATTCATAGCAGGCACGGAGGTTCGTGGTAGGTGGGGTTTGTTGGTTGAGTTGTGGGCGGGTTGGTTGAGGTCGAGGTAGTTGAGTTGATTGCGGTGGACGGTTAACAGTGTTGGTGGGGGTTCTACAGTTGGGGGCATAGTGTCCCGTTCTTCCACACTTTTGACAAATGATCGGTTTGAAATCACCCATATGATGGAAGTTACATCTTCTGCACTTCGGTAACGTCCCTTTATAGGTCTCTTGTTTTACATTAGAACTGGTCATGGCATAACTTCGGGTATTCGGACGAGTCCGCTTGTTTTGAGGGTTTCCTTGCATTCTTGTCCCATAATCAGTTCGTTTTAAACTTGTTGTTTCACCTGGCATCCTTATCACTCCACTTCTCATCAGATCAAAAGTAACGACACCCGTTTGAGATACAGCACTTTCTAATGTCGGGTGGGCAACTGAATTCACTATACTTCTCACAGCAGGGGTCAGTCCCTAGATATAACGTTCAATTCGCTTCGCTTCCGGCGTAACTAACCATGGAACTAAGCGGGACAGTTCGTTAAAATGATTCGTGTATCCCACATGGTCCGCTCCTTTTATTTCCAGATTCCATAACTCGTGTTCCAATCTCTGAATCTCACTTTTAGGACAAAAATGCTCTAGCATGAGGGTTTTCAATTCAGTCCATGACATACGATTAATAGCATCTTGTCCCCTTATTTGGACTACCGTGTTCCACCACATCAACGCTTGGTCTAGAAACATACTGGTAGCAAATTTGACCACGCGGTTCGGTGGACACTCACTGATATTAATTACTGATTCGGTCTTTTCTATCCATTTGACCAGTCCGCTAGGTCCTTCAATACCCTTAAACTCAATCGGTTTACATGATGTAAATTGTTTGTATGAGTACTCCTGACGCGGGGGTTCTCGGTTATTATCAGGGTGCACAACAGGTTCTGGGTTCCCAGTGACATTCATAGTTGGGAGGATGTTATTATTATTTATGACATTATCAGTATTCACCGGGGTAGTAACACCCGTGGCTACATTAGTGTCCGACGGAGGTGTATTAACAGTGGCCATGGTGGTGCTCGTAGGTTGATTAACAGTATTGTTAGCACGTATGCCTGCAGTGACTTGTGTTACAATTGTTGGTATCACTGCTTGTAGTTGACGAGCAATCATTGCGGCCACTTCCGCCTCAGAGAAAGGGTTTGCTTTCTTCGGGGCCATTCTATAAATTAATCAATTATATAATAATCAATATCGTTTCACTATGATCAACACAACTTTACGATATTACACTTTCACAACACATAGCTATGCCAAAGAAAACACATTTGTATTAATTATAATCATTACTGTACATATGCATCCAAAATTAGCGCATAGGCTTAACCTGGTATAGGCCAGCGCTTGTATATGCGTATCAACATTTGTCACTAAGTGACATGTAGACTTAACCCGATAAGGGACAGTGCTTGAAATAGTACTAAACCACAAACAACTCCCAAGTCAGCCCAACACGCTGTAACAAAATACTGCCTGGGATATCAAAAGACTATATACATACGGCTAGACTACTATGTCCTATCCATTCTTGGTAACATGAAGCCACAACCAAACAACAGCAGCCACTAGGGCCGCATTAACTGCTAAGCATACTCCTAGTAGTATCATTGCTCGATCCTGACGCCCGTGGCTGTGAGCACTGGATCTTTGCACAATTCTGATTTCTTGCTGCATGTACCGCATGTGATCTTGCATATCATGTCTATGCAGGTTTAGGTTATTTATAGAATGTGATTGGTTTAAAAGCTGATCAGTTGCTAAACCAAACCATGCTGAATCAGAATGACGAGGTGGCTCGGGTACCGGGGCGGGTAAACCCCAAGTAGGAATAGGTATCTCAGTGACCTGGACACGTGATGTTTCTCCACTATGGTACGTAGATCGAGGTGGGAGAGAAGTGTGCTCAGGTGGACGCACTGAAATGCGAGCTGTCTGACGGTTTCTAATAGTGGGTGGGGGTACTGGTGTATGCTGTACAGGTGGAGTAGGGGATCTGGGTGCTCTAACAGGTGAATGATAAGCACTAGTAGCTCCCTGTCCTGCAACATTCCTAGGGGATTCCCTAGGGGGGTAGGTGTCACAACGGTAACCCGATAAGTCGGGTTGATCTGCGGGTACCTCGTGAGGAATTACCGCATCTGCACCTTCTTCTATTTCCTCTGGTTCCTCCTCAGTTTCCTCTTCCGGATCCTCCTCCTCCTCCTCAGGCTCTGTTGGTAGGGTATTAGGTAAACGATCAGTAGATCTTGACATATTCCTGCACAATTGTTAGTAATAAGAATAATATCCTTCAATATTAATCATAGTAAAATACATGTAAGTATTATACACATAAGCACAAATAATCGTTTATATACACAGATATTTATCTATTATTATATTTTATACACATATGTTGCTGTTTTTACCTATTCGATTGTTTATCGACTTCTTCTCGAATTTCCTCGTACAAACAAGTCTGTTATTACGTTCCGGACCATAATAACCCACTTGTCCATTTGCGTTCATCACGAGAATCATTCGTGTATCTAATTTAATATTATTTTATTCCCAGAGTTAATCGAGCCTACGGTTATCTTAGGTATCCTAAGGGACATCCTAATTCTTTATAACCAATGGCTCTGATACCAACTTCTGTCACACCCCGACTAGGTAGTTGCGGAAGCGTAATACGGGAATGTAACAGATAACACTGGTATCAACCACATTGTTTATAAAGAAATTCAACAGCTAAATTACATTATATTACATTGGTAGGTACTATGTTTACAAACTAGGTGAAAAACACATAACCGGTTTATGAGCTTCTTATTTAGTATTATATCAGCGTCTATTCACAGCTATTCAACTTTCTTTCTAACACCGAGCATGTAAGCAAATCATTCCACTTTTGCTTTACCTGAAAAGCATGTTAAAACGGGTCAACTACGTCTAGCTGGTGAGTTTCATGTTTCACGAGTATCAACGAAATCAGTACAACGAGTTCGTAAAGTTTACAGTGTGTATGTATATATGTCTGTGTATGATGTATTATACTAAGCCACAAGTGAAACCGAAACGAGCTAAAACACATGGCCTCCACTGCCCATGCACTCCCGTTGGCATTTAACAGCCACTTTGCCCCAAGTATGTACTATGTCTAACACCACATAGCAGTATGTAAAAATATAATGACAATGTGCAACTGGGTTTACATATGTTCCGGCATACCCCTCCGGCTCTGTCAGTTGGGTTTGTCAAACCGATAGTACTATCCACACGTCACCCGGCACGAAGTTAATCACTTGTGTTTGTGGGGACTTGTCAAGTGTTAGTACTTAGATAATCCACATCATCACACGTTTTCAAGTATATCAGTTTATGTAAACATGCTTTTCACCCCAAAAGTTCGTAAAACAGTTTAGAAAGTGGGGGTCGTGAAACTCACCTTATCGTAGTTCGCACAGAAATTACGTATCAATAAGTCAGATGCCTCGTTTATAGCCTGATTCCTATAAACGGGTATCGTATCGTTAATACTAGGACAGTGTTCAAGCTAAATCGGGCTGTATAGATAATCTGGGTATAGCTGTTAGGCCCAGAACATGACCATAGTCTTAGATTGTGACGTTGTATACTATGAAATGTTTAAAACTGGATTTGGCTCAGTTTCACCGTTTCCCGAGCCTAGCTCAGTTGATCGTTTATACGTTTCGGGATTAGGTAAGATCACATAAAACTTAAGTAAATATATTGATTGATAAAATAATTTGATTTATGAAAGAATTTTAAGGTTTCGGTGTCTGGTTTGATCGCAGGGTTTGTTTTCGTTTTCACACGGGTCTGATTATACAAAAAGCGCATAATTCACCCCGAATTTTCCGGAATTCTCGTAAAAAGTTTGTTTTTATCAATATCATTCAAAAATATGATATTTGACCACTTTTGACATTTTGACATACCAGTCAGTCCGTTAAACACAAAACTGCCGGTTTCGTTAAAACAATTATAATTTAAATATTTGATTAATCATAACTAAATATGTACTTATATATAAATTATGTAAATTTTTGTAAAAATACATTAAGACATGGAGAATTTTATAAAAATATTTTCAGAAATTTTATGATTATTTATTTATTTATAAAAATTCATTTAATAGGTTATAATCGTGTAATAAATGGCCCGTTTATATCAAACGACCTCCCGAAAAATCCGATAATTTTTAAAATGGCCTCAATGTTATTACATAGCCCCTGCAAAATTTCCAGAACCTAACTCTTTTGACAAAATGCCTTTTTGTGCGTTTTTCGGCTGTTAAAATTCGGTTAAGCCATGATTGCACAAACCATACTTAGACATTTCCAATGATTCCCAAACTTTACCAGTGATCTTACCATCACATATTAAACTCCAAA